>NC_134097.1:148587196-148919696 GCF_000715075.1 Nicotiana tabacum | reverse complement strand
GATCAGCATATTTTTTCATGCGTTTCTGAGCCATTTTCAAACTGTCTACTACTTCATCCATCATAGTCTGTCTATCAAACCCATAACGGTATGCCGCTGGACATTTCCCACTAGTCTTCTGTTGCACCATCTTCGTTGGTAGCCTTGGTTGCTTCCCCAAAACGATCTCAAATGGACTCTTCTCTGTGGCTGAAAACTTGTGCAAATTGTAAGAGAATTGTGCACAATCTAACAAATCAGTCCAATTCCGTTGACTCGCAGTCACAAAATGCCGCAAGTACTCTTCTAGCAGGTAGTTGATTCTTTCAATTTGGCCATAAGTTTGGAGATGGTTCGCCGTTGATGTCATACCTCCTTTTTGCGTGCCTACCCCGAAGGATAAATGCGTGAGATAGTTTTTTCGAATTTAAGTGACAATATTCGAAATGAGATTATTTATTTAATTCAGAGTTGCCACTTGGGAAAGGTTTGGCTTTTGGTGTCCCAAGTCACCGGTTTATCTTGAATCCCAATTCGAGGAAAATATTCGACTTTCCAAATGAAGTCTGCGAACCAAAAATTCTAAGTAAGGAATTCCGTTGACCCGAGGGAAGGTGTTAGGCACCCCCGAATCTCGGGGTTCTATCACGGTCGCTTAAATTGTTATAATGACTAAATATCAGATTTTAATACATATTATAACTTGTGTGCTTTTATTAAGTTTAAACCGCTTTTATTATTATTTTTTAATAGAATTGCAACGTCGTGAAAATGCATCTCGAACCACGTCGCAATCAATGCACCCGTGGTTGTTTATACATTTCGTCTCCGTTGAGATTTGGATTTGGGTCACATAAATGCGCACCCGAATTTAAGAATGTAATTTAATTAAAATCGCGCCTAAAGAGTCTAACGCGTTATTATCTTTGGGAAAAGCCGTGAAGTTTGCTAGACGGTTCATCCCGTATTCTAAGTATTTTTAATATATATACATTTATGAGAGCCTCGCAGTTTGTGAACTTTTTTTTTTGGCGAGGCTCGTCTGACAACAAACTTAAAAATATTTCAAATAACAATAGGCACATGATGTACACATGTTTAAACTAAACCTAAAGCCAAAAGAAAAAGTTAAAGCTTAAAGGGAAAACAAAAGCAAAAGTTAAAGCAAAAGCAAAAGTTAAAGCAAAAGCAAAAGTTAAAGTTAAAACAAAAGTTAAAGCAAAAAAAGGTGTTATTATTTTAATAGCTTTTAACATTTCGGAAAAATTCAAGGTTATTTAAAACATCTCAAACCATAGCACATGTGCTTCACGAGACGCTTTATTTAACCTTGTTCGAAATTGAAGCCGGGTCACATGAAATGCACCCTCGAATTTAGAAATTAAGCATCACAACTATGTCCAGGGAACCGTACCCATAATCACTATAATAAAGGCGCGTCTTTAAGTATACTAGGTGTTCGTTATTCTTTTATATAAACTTTGTGACTATTGTAAAGCAAGCATTATAGAATTAGACTAACAATTAAATCATGAAGACTAATAGTTAAGCTATAATCTAAATCCAACAACTTATTTCTTTCATGTACCCATTTTGTGGAACATATCTTATAAGACAAAATTCAAAGGAAAAACGAAATAAACAAAATAACAATGAAGTCATCCGAGGTTAAACAAATATGGAACAACAATTCTAATAGGTAATAATATCCATGGTAAAATCAAAAGCAATTCAACAAAGACGAGACACAAATAGTTCATAGGAAATCCATGTCATTTTCATTCCATTTAAGCAAATATCACAAGTTTAGAAATGTGTATGCACCTGTTTGAAGCAAGAACAACAACCAAACTGGACCGACAACTACCGAAAACCTCTCCAACGACGGAACCTTGGAACCTCGATGTCAAGCTCAAAGATCTCATACCGGAAACCACGAGCACAACCCAAACGACGACCTAAGACGGACTGCGCGACGACAGTGAAGAAACAGCGGCAACTGGGCTGATTGGTTAGAGACCTGGGGGCTGGTGTTATGGTGTTCGAAGGAGAAGAACGTGAAGCAACAGCAGCAGCAACAGCTGCTGCTCGACGAGGCTCCGGTGGTCGTGGGGCTGGTTGATTGGTTGTCGACTGGAAGAAGGATGACGGGGACGATCTAGTTGCTCGATAGTGAGGTTGAGCTCGTCCGATTGACGGATGTAGCGACGAACGGAGGGAGTCTATGGCGACGATGAGGGTGGTCTGGGTGGACGACGAGGAAGGTTATGACGTAAAGGGGGTAGTCGTTTGGACGTGAGGAAGGTGATGGCACAGCAGCGATGGCTGTTTTGGTAGAGCTGGAGCTGGAGCTCGCTGTCACACCTCCTTTTTGCGCGCCCGGCCCCGAAGGGTAAGATGCGCGGGTGGAGTTTTTCCAATTTAAGTGACAATATTCGAAATGGGATTATTTATTTAATTCAGAGTCGCCACTTGGGAAAGGTTGGGCTTTTGGTGTCCCAAGTCACCGGTTTATCTTGAATCCCGAATCGAGGAAATTTTCGACTTTTCCAAATGAAGTCTGCGAACCAGAAATTCTAAGTAAGGAATTCTGTTGACCCGAGGGAAGGTGTTAGGCACCCTCAAATCCCGTGGTTCTAGCACGGTCGCTTAAATTGTTATAATGGCTAAATATTTGATTTTAATACATGTTATAACTTGTGTGCTTTTATTAAGTTTAAACCGCTTTTATTATTATCATTTATTTTATAGAATTGTAACGTCGTGAAAATGCATCTCGAACCACGTCACAATCAATGCACCCGTAGTTGTTAACACATTTCGACTCCGTTGAGATTTGGATTCGGGTCACATCAATGTGCACCCGAGTTTAAGAATGTAATTTAATTAAGCCGCGCCTAAAGAGTCTAGCGCATTATTATTTGTAGGAAGCCATGAAATTCACTAAACGGCCTATCCTGAATTCTAAATATTTATTATGATTATTTATTGAGGGCCCCGCAATTTTGCATTTTTATTTGGCGAGGCTCGTCTCTATTTAGAAAGGATATCCTAAAGTGGCTACATTTCTACTATGTTCAGTCTAAAATAGAAGAAGGAAGATACATATCAATTCAAGTATATGCTTTGGGCCTAATTCTTATCAATTTCTGATTAATTATTTATAAAGTAAAAAAGACGTCCTACTTTTATGAGAAGTGTTCTACTTTGACAAAGAAATTACATGACAAATGCTATGCTCATACCCAAAACATCTTTTGAATTGAATTCAAACTAGACTCATTTAGGCTAGGTTAAGGGAATTAACCCACTAGGCATTATTATCACTGGGGGTTCGAACGTGCTCCTATATATTGCCTAGCGGGTTTTGACGAAAGAAACTAAAACAGAACATCATTGTGTAAGGTGGAAGTATCCTATCCTATGCATATCATTATAGCTAAAACAAGAATCCGGTCAGTCACTATGTCAAATATTTGTACATTCTACGCACTGCACCATTACTTAACTCATATCAACAAACAACTATAAACTAAGATACAAGAGGCTAAAACTCAGTTAAGTATTAACTAACTAGATTTTTTTTGCTATTGAATTACACACTGATCAATTTATACGAAGAAATCAATAGACCATGAGCATTACAAACAGACATTTAAACTTCTTGGAACTCCTTTCATTTCATGCTTTCGAACTGTTACAGTTTACACCCACATAGGATTGGAAATGTGTACCTGGAATGCTGAAATGCAAAGAGGAAGAAGAGAATAACAGGGGATATCAGCAGCAGCAGGAATCAGAATAACAGCAGCAATCGAAACAACACAGCAGAACAGATTCTATTGCAAGAAGTGGAGCTATAGTTGAAGAGAAAGCAACCAAATGGAGCAGCACACAGTGTGGTGGAAACAAAACTCCAGACAATCCAATTCCGAGATATACCAAATGCAACAAAACACTAACAATAATCTCGATTGAAACTTAGAAGAAGCAACACTGCCTAACACATTGACAACAGATGAACTTCATACAAACAAAACCAAGTTTCTGATTTCCTAATCTGTTTTATCTCTTTCTCACTCTCTTTCTATTTCTGTATCTATGTGTATCTATGTATGTCTTTTTGCTCTCCCCTCTTTTTTGATTCTCTTTCTCAGAACTGATGGAAGTCTGTGTCTATGCCTAATCCCCTTTCTCTCTGTGTTCACTTTCCCTAGTATCAGGTGGTATCCTTTTTCTTTTCCTACTCTCCTTTCTTTATGTGTCTATCTCTGTGCCCTTTTTCCTCTCATCTCCCGGTCCTCCTTTATCTCTGTATGTCCCCCCCTTTTATAAGCCTAAAGTCATCATTTTAACAGCCTGTTTAGACCCAAAAGAACACCCCTCCCATGTGGTCTCTTCTTTTCAGTTCCACTTAGTTATTTAAGTATTAACCCCTATCAACATTCCCTGACAGACTTATTCTTTAAAAAGGTTTAATACTTCTTAAACTAAAGCAAAGTATGGGCAGCAGAATATATCTGACAGCATATGCTATCAAACTATTTTAAAATCAAAAGCCCCTTTATGCAGGAACCAGGCTGTGCACAAGTGCACATGCCATCAATTCAGATTGCAGCTAACAATCTACCCTTTTATTTTCAGATTCAAATATAGCAACCATAAGTGACCCTACTTGTTTCTTACTTTGATTCAGACAAAGTTGCAGCAAGCAACCGGTTCAATCGTTAACATTTGAACTACTGAAATTAATTGACGACATTCGTCGACTCGACTATATTAGTTATAACACATACAGTCGTAACCAAAAATCAGACATTTAACAGTATCACACAAGGGGTTCATATTGCAATGTTAACACAGAAGGGCCCTAGGAGCTAAATGAACGAGCCAATTCAATACTCACTTGATTGCACAACTTACACATGCCATTATCAGTGAACAAGTAGAAGAAAGAAAATAATCAAACACAAAGGCTCGGGCAGGGTGGACAGGACACAGTTAATAAAAACTCAAAACAAACAGATTTCAACAATCATGAACAGCTTTTAAAACAAATCACACGGACTAAAACAAGTAAAGAAAAGCAAAACTCACCTTAAAACCCAAAAAATCAGAAAATCTTGACTTGGATTCGAACACACCTTTCTTAAAGCTGAACGGACTTTAATCGAAGTGTTTCTCAGATGAGAAACACTTCGATTAAAGTCCATTAGACCTTAATTTCTTTGGTTTGAACGGATATGGACCAGTGACGAAGAACCACGAAGTTCCAAAAATCAGATCTGGGATTCATGCTTCCCTGCTGAGATTCGGACCAAACCAAGAATGGTTTGGTCACGAGGGGGGTCTGGGGAGTGTCTGGTATGAATTTAGGGCAGATTGGGGTAGATCGAGTTTTTACTCGAATCTTCAAATGAAGATTCGAGAAGGTGGGATAGGATTCGAGTTAAGTAGTTAACAGATTCATGTTCAGGATGGCAAGGGGATTCTAGGGTGTTAAGGTGAAGGTCACCGGCGTTCATGCCGCCGAGTTCTGGTAAAGGGAGATGGGGGCGGCTAGGGTTTGAAGGGGAATGGTTTGGTGAAGACGAAGGCTGGGGTGTTGGATAGGGGGCAGGGTATGGTAAAGGGTTTATATAGTTAGTGGGTAGGTGGATCCTGGCCGTTGGATGAGGTGTGACGAAGGGCCAGGATCCTTCGACTAAGGGGGAACGGTGTCGTTTCAAGGGTAAAGGGTTTGGGTTGGTCCGGGGGAGACGGGTCGCGTTCCTTAGTGGGTTATGGGGAATCGATCTTGACCGTTGATCAATTTGAGATCAACGGCCCAGATCAACCTGTATTAATACGACGTCGTTTGGACGCTCTGGGTGTTTAGCTGGTGTGGACCGGGCAGGCCTGGTTTTGGGCTGTTTGTTTGGGCCAATTTTAATAAATTGGCCCAATCCGGAAGAAGAAGATTTTTTTTTATTATTATTATTTCTTTTTCTTCTTTATTTTAAAAACAAAACTAAGCAAAAATCAAATTAAAATTAAATACACACTCAATACAATTATTTGCACACACACTAAAATATTTCAAAACAGGTAAAATCAAACAAAACAAGATCACGGACGAAGATGCCTATTTATGATTTTCTATTTAACGACCGGATTACGGTTCGAATTATGCATGACACACACATTTTTTTGTAAATAATAAAAAAAATAAAATAAAAATTAAAAAAAATGGGCAAAAGTCACAAATAAATCAACAAAGTGCCGTACAGAAATCCGAAAATTGTACAGCAGGATCAAAAAAAATTTTTTTATACTTTTGGAGCGATTGTCGCGCAAAACAAAAATCACGTGCTCACAGCTGCCCCTCTTTGTTCGGAAACACGAAGAGTTTTCGTGCAAAGATAAAGTGAGCGTGTATGAGCGATTTTTGCCTATGGACTACTCCGTATGAAGCATGTTTTTTGAAAGATCTGACCGAATCTTGCTTCAAAGATTTCCTACAAATCCTGGGCTAAACAGGAATCAGGTCAATGTAGTTCGGGAAAATTTTGGTAGCTGGGACTACCATGGGATTGCAATGCTTGCTGTTACTGCTGTTGCTGTTGTCACTGCTGCGTCACTGACTGCCTTATTACAACCAAACGAAAATTGAAAACTGAACTAACTACTTATATGCATGTCAACTGCTAGTTACAAGATTCCTATCTATGATTCTTTTATGACTTGATCTTGGGTCTTAGCTGATTCTGCTTGTAGACTCCGATCTGAATCTTGATGCTTGCGAGTTGCGGTGACTTGTTTAATCTCTGGGATACTGAGTGAGACGCGATTGGCAGGGTTTAGAACCTTAACCAAATGTTGGAGTCAATCTGCCTTCCATTTACTCCGATATCTCGGGACATCTTCTCTTTTTTTTCATTTTTTTCTTCGTCGATTACGAACTAGGACTCATCTCGTGGGTCATTTTGATCCATGTGGCTCGAGGTCAGACCAGCGGGAGAAAACAAACGAACGAAATTTTCTGCCCCAGTATCACTAGGAAAATTTCGTTAATTATTCGCCAGGAAGTTCATAAAATTGATGAAGGAAGATAAAAAATGCTCAGTTCAGGGTTGGAGCCCTAATACTGACTAGCTGGGGAAAGGTTCAGTTTAGGGTTTAAAACCCTAATGCCGAACAAAGGAAAAATTCAATTTAGGGTTTTAAAACCCTAATGCTGACTAAAGGAAAAGTTCAGTTTAGGGTTTTAAAACCCTAATGCTGACTAATGGAAAAATTCAGTTTAGGGTTTTAAAACCCTAATGCTGACTAAAGGAAAAATTCAGTTTAGGGTTTAAAACCCTAATGCTGACTAAAGGAAAAATTCAGTTTAGGGTTTAAAACCCTAATGCTGACTGAAAGGAAAAATTCAGTTTAGGGTTTAAAACCCTAATGCTGACTAAAGAAAAAATTCAGTTTAGGGTTTAAAACCCTAATGCTGACTGAAAGGAAAAATTCAGTTTATGGTTTAAAACCCTAATGCTGACTGAAAGGAAAAATTCAGTTTAGGGTTTAAAACCCTAATGCTGACTGGAAGGAAAAATTCAGTTTAGGGTTTAAAACCTCAATGCTGACTGAAAGGAAAATTCAGTTTAGGGTTTAAAACCCTAATGCTGACTGGAAGGAAAAGCTCAGTTTGGGGTTTAAAACCCTAATGCTGGCTGAATGGGAAAAAGTTCAATTTAGGGTTTAAAACCCTAATGCTGACTAAAGGAAAAATTCAGTTTAGGGTATAAAACCCTAATGCTGATCGCATGGAAAAGCTCAGTTTAGGGTTTAAAACCCTAATGCTAGCTGAATGGAAAAAAGTTCAGTTTAGGGTTTAAAACCCTAATGCTGACTAAAGGAAAAATTCAAGTTTAGGGTTTAAAACCCTAATGCTGATCGCATGGAAAAGCTCAGTTTAGGGTTTAAAACCCTAATGCTGGCTGAATGGAAAAAAGTTCAGTTTAGGGTTTAAAACCCTAATGCTGACTGGAAGGAAAAGCTCAGTTTGGGGTTTAAAACCCTAATGCTGGCTAAAGGAAAAATTCAGTTTAGGGTTTAAAACCCTAATGCTGATCGCATGGAAAAGCTCAGTTTAGGGTTTAAAACCCTAATGCTGGCTGAATGGAAAAAAGTTCAGTTTAGGGTTTAAAACCCTAATGCTGAATGGAAGGAAAAGCTCAGTTTGGAGTTTTAAACCCTAATGCTGGCTGAATGGGAAAAAGTTCAGTTTAGGGTTTAAAATCCTAATGCTGACTAAAGGAAAAATTCAGTTTAGGGTTTAAAACCCTAATGCTGATTACATGGAAAAGCTCAGTTTAGGGTTTAAAACCCTAATGTTGGCTGAATGGAAAAAGTTCAGTTTAGGGTTTAAAACCCTAATGCTGACTAAAAGGAAAATTTAGTTTAGGGTTTAAAACCCTAATGCTGATTACATGGAAAAGCTCAGTTTAGGGCTTAAAACCCTAATGATGGCTGAATGGAAAAAGTTCAGTTTAGGGTTTAAAACCCTAATGCTGACTAAAGGGAAAATTCAGTTTAGGGTTTAAAACCCTAATGCTGATTACATGGAAAAGCTCAGTTTAGGGTTTAAAACCCTAATGCTGGCTGAATGGAAAAAAAGTTCAGTTTAGGGTTTAAAACCCTAATGCTGACTAAAAGGAAAATTCAATTTAGGGTTTAAAACCCTAATGCTGATTACATGGAAAAGCTCAGTTTAGGGTTTAAAACCCTAATGCTGGCTAAATGGAAAAAAGTTCAGTTTAGGGTTTAAAACCCTAATGCTGACTAAAAGGAAAATTCAGTTTAGGGTTTAAAACCCTAATGCTGATTACATGGAAAAGCTCAGTTTAGGGTTTAAAACCCTAATGCTGGCTGAATGGAAATAAGTTCAGTTTAGGGTTTAAAACCTTAATGCTAACTGGAAGGAAAAACTCAGTTTGGGGTTTAAAACCCTAATGCTGGCTAAAGGAAAAATTCAGTTTAGGGTTTAAAACCCTAATGTTGATTGCATGGAAAAGCTCAGTTCAGGGTTTAAAACCCTAATGCTGGCTGAATGGAAAAAAGTTCAGTTTAGGGTTTAAAACCCTAATGCTGAATGGAAGGAAAAGCTCAGTTTGGGGTTTAAAACCCTAATGCTGGCTGAATGGGAAAAAGTTCAGTTTAGGGTTTAAAATCCTAATGCTGACTAAAGGAAAAATTCAGTTTAGGGTTTAAACCCCTAATGCTGATTACATGGAAAAGCTTAGTTTAGGGTTTAAAACCCTAATGCTGGCTGAATGGAAAAAGTTCAGTTTAGGGTTTAAAACCCTAATGCTGACTAAAGGGAAAATTCAGTTTAGGGTTTAAAACCCTAATGCTGATTACATGGAAAAGCTCAGTTTAGGGTTTAAAACCCTAATGCTGGCTGAATGGAAAAAAGTTCAGTTTAGGGTTTAAAACCCTAATGCTGACTAAAAGGAAAATTCAGTTTAGGGTTTAAAACCCTAATGTTGATTACATGGAAAAGCTCAGTTTAGGGTTTAAAACCCTAATGCTGGCTGAATGAAAAAAAGTTCAGTTCAGGGTTTAAAACCCTAATGCTAACTAAAAGGAAAATTTAGTTTAGGGTTTAAAATCCTAATGCTGATTACATAGAAAAGCTCAGTTTAGGGTTTAAAACCCTAATGCTGGCTGAATGGAAAAAAGTTCAGTTTAGGGTTTAAAACCCTAATGCTGACTAAAGGAAAAATTCAGTTTAGGGTATAAAACCCTAATGCTGATCGCATGGAAAAGCTCAGTTTAGGGTTTAAAACCCTAATGCTGGCTGAATAGGAAAAAGTTCAGTTTAGGGTTTAAAACCCTAATGCTGACTAAAGGAAAAATTCAGTTTAGGGTTTAAAACCCTAATGCTGATCGCATGGAAAAGCTCAGTTTAGGGTTTAAAACCCTAATGCTGGCTGAATGGAAAAAAGTTCAGTTTAGGGTTTAAAACCCTAATGCTGACTGGAAGGAAAAGCTCAGTTTGGGGTTTAAAACCCTAATGCTGGCTAAAGGAAAAATTCAGTTTAGGGTTTAAAACCCTAATGCTGATCGCATGGAAAAGCTCAGTTTAGGGTTTAAAACCCTAATGCTGGCTGATTGGAAAAAAGTTCATTTTAGGGTTTAAAACCCTAATGCTGAATGGAAGGAAAAGCTCAGTTTGGGGTTTAAAACCCTAATGCTGGCTGAATGGGAAAAAGTTTAGTTTAGGGTTTAAAATCCTAATGCTGACTAAAGAAAAAATTCAGTTTAGGGTTTAAAACCCTAATGCTGATTACATGGAAAAGCTCAGTTTAGGGTTTAAAACCCTAATGTTGGCTGAATGGAAAAAGTTCAGTTTAGGGTTTAAAACCCTAATGCTGACTAAAAGGAAAATTTAGTTTAGGGTTTAAAACCCTAATGCTGATTACATGGAAAAGCTCAGTTTAGGGCTTAAAACCCTAATGATGGCTGAATGGAAAAAAGTTCAGTTTAGGGTTTAAAACCCTAATGCTGACTAAAGGGAAAATTCAGTTTAGGGTTTAAAACCCTAATGCTGATTACATGGAAAAGCTCAGTTTAGGGTTTAAAACCCTAATGCTGGCTGAATGGAAAAAAGTTCAGTTTAGGGTTTAAAACCCTAATGCTGACTAAAAGGAAAATTCAATTTAGGGTTTAAAACCCTAATGCTGATTACATGGAAAAGCTCAGTTTAGGGTTTAAAACCCTAATGCTGGCTAAATGGAAAAAAGTTCAGTTTAGGGTTTAAAACCCTAATGCTGACTAAAAGGAAAATTCAGTTTAGGGTTTAAAACCCTAATGCTGATTACATGGAAAAGCTCAGTTTAGGGTTTAAAACCCTAATGCTGGCTGAATGGAAATAAGTTCAGTTTAGGGTTTAAAACCCTAATGCTAACTGGAAGGAAAAACTCAGTTTGGGGTTTAAAACCCTAATGCTGGCTAAAGGAAAAATTCAGTTTAGGGTTTAAAACCCTAATGTTGATTGCATGGAAAAGCTCAGTTCAGGGTTTAAAACCCTAATGCTGGCTGAATGGAAAAAAGTTCAGTTTAGGGTTTAAAACCCTAATGCTGAATGGAAGGAAAAGCTCAGTTTGGGGTTTAAAACCCTAATGCTGGCTGAATGGGAAAAAGTTCAGTTTAGGGTTTAAAATCCTAATGCTGACTAAAGGAAAAATTCAGTTTAGGGTTTAAACCCCTAATGCTGATTACATGGAAAAGCTCAGTTTAGGGTTTAAAACCCTAATGCTGGCTGAATGGAAAAAGTTCAGTTTAGGGTTTAAAACCCTAATGCTGACTAAAGGGAAAATTCAGTTTAGGGTTTAAAACCCTAATGCTGATTACATGGAAAAGCTCAGTTTAGGGTTTAAAACCCTAATGTTGGCTGAATGGAAAAAAAGTTCAGTTTAGGGTTTAAAACCCTAATGCTGACTTAAAGGAAAATTCAGTTTAGGGTTTAAAACCCTAATGCTGATTACATGGAAAAGCTCAGTTTAGGGTTTAAAACCCTAATGCTGGCTGAATGAAAAAAGTTCAGTTCAGGGTTTAAAACCCTAATGCTAACTAAAAGGAAAATTTAGTTTAGGGTTTAAAACCCTAATGCTGATTACATGGAAAAGCTCAGTTTAGGGTTTAAAACCCTAATGCTGGCTGAATGGAAAAAAGTTCAGTTTAGGGTTTAAAACCCTAATGCTGACTAAAAGGAAAATTCAGTTTAGGGCTTAAAACCCTAATGCTGATTACATGGAAAAGCTCAGTTTAGGGTTTAAAACCCTAATGCTGGCTGATTGGAAAAAAGTTCAGTTTAGGGTTTAAAACCCTAATGCTGACTAAAAGGAAAATTCAGTTTAGGGTTTAAAACCCTAATGCTGATTACATGGAAAAGCTCAGTTTAGGGTTTAAAACCCTATTGCTGGCTGAAATGAAAAAAGTTCAGTTTAGGGTTTAAAACCCTAATGCCGGCTAAAGGAAAAATTCAGTTTAGGGTTTAAAACCCTAATGCTGATTGCATGGAAAAGCTCAGTTTGGGGTTTAAAACCCTAATGCTGGCTGAATGGAAAAAAGTTCAGTTTAGGGTTTAAAACCCTAATGCTGACTAAAGGAAAAATTCAGTTTAGGGTTTAAAACCCTAATGCTGATTGAATGGAAAAGCTCACTTTAGGGTTTAAAACCTTAATGCTGACTGCATGGAAAAGCTTAGTTTAGGGTTTTAAACCCTAATGCTAACTAAAGGAAAAATTCAGTTTAGGGTTTAAAACCCTAATGCTGACTGAAAGGAAAAATTCAGTTTAGGGTTTAAAACTCTAATGCTGACTGAAAGGAAAATTCAGTTTAGGGTTTAAAACCCTAATGCTGACTGGAAGGAAAAGCTTAGTTTGGGGTTTAAAACCCTAATGCTGGCTGAATGGGAAAAAGTTCAGTTTAGGGTTTAAAACTCTAATGCTGACTAAAGGAAAAATTCAGTTTAGGGTTTAAAACCCTAATGCTGATCGCATGAAAAAGCTCAGTTTAGGGTTTAAAACCCTAATGCTGGCTGAATGGAAAAAAGTTCAGTTTAGGGTTTAAAACCCTAATGCTGACTAAAAGGAAAATTCAGTTTAGGGCTTAAAACCCTAATGCTGATTACATGGAAAAGCTCAGTTTAGGGTTTAAAACCCTAATGCTGGCTGATTGGAAAAAAGTTCAGTTTAGGGTTTAAAACCCTAATGCTGACTAAAAGGAAAATTCAGTTTAGGGTTTAAAACCCTAATGCTGATTACATGGAAAAGCTCAGTTTAGGGTTTAAAACCCTATTGCTGGCTGAAATGAAAAAAGTTCAGTTTAGGGTTTAAAACCCTAATGCCGGCTAAAGGAAAAATTCAGTTTAGGGTTTAAAACCCTAATGCTGATTGCATGGAAAAGCTCAGTTTGGGGTTTAAAACCCTAATGCTGGCTGAATGGAAAAAAGTTCAGTTTAGGGTTTAAAACCCTAATGCTGACTAAAGGAAAAATTCAGTTTAGGGTTTAAAACCCTAATGCTGATTGAATGGAAAAGCTCACTTTAGGGTTTAAAACCTTAATGCTGACTGCATGGAAAAGCTTAGTTTAGGGTTTTAAACCCTAATGCTAACTAAAGGAAAAATTTAGTTTAGGGTTTAAAACCCTAATGCTGACTGAAAGGAAAAATTCAGTTTAGGGTTTAAAACTCTAATGCTGACTGAAAGGAAAATTCAGTTTAGGGTTTAAAACCCTAATGCTGACTGGAAGGAAAAGCTTAGTTTGGGGTTTAAAACCCTAATGCTGGCTGAATGGGAAAAAGTTCAGTTTAGGGTTTAAAACTCTAATGCTGACTAAAGGAAAAATTCAGTTTAGGGTTTAAAACCCTAATGCTGATCGCATGAAAAAGCTCAGTTTAGGGTTTAAAACCCTAATGCTGGCTGAATGGAAAAAAGTTCAGTTTAGGGTTTAAAACCCTAATGCTGACTAAAGGAAAAATTCAGTTTAGGATTTAAAACCCTAATGTTGATCGCATGGAAAAGCTCAGTTTAGGGTTTAAAACCCTAATGCTGGCTGAATGGAAAAAAGTTCAGTTTAGGGTTTAAAACCCTAATGCTGACTGCATGGAAAAGCTCAGTTTGGGGTTTAAAACTCTAATGCTGGCTAAAGGAAAAATTCAGTTTAGTGTTTAAACCCTAATGCTGATCGCATGGAAAAGCTCAGTTTAGGGTTTAAAACCCTAATGCTGGCTGAATGGAAAAAGTTTAGTTTAGGGTTTAAAACCCTAATGCTGACTAAAGGGAAAATTCAGTTTAGGGTTTAAAACCCTAATGCTGATTACATGGAAAAGCTCAGTTTAGGGTTTAAAACCCTAATGCTGGCTGAATGGAAAAAAGTTCAGTTTAGGGTTTAAAACCCTAATGCTGATTACATGGAAAAGCTCAGTTTAGGGTTTAAAACCCTAATGCTGGCTGAATGGAAAAAAGTACAGTTTAGGGTTTAAAACCCTAATGCTGACTAAAAGGAAAATTTAGTTTAGGGTTTAAAACCCTAATGCTGATTACATGGAAAAGCTCAGTTTAGAGTTTAAAACCCTAATGCTGGCTGAATGGAAAAAAAGTTCAGTTTAGGGTTTAAAACCCTAATGCTGACTAAAAGGAAAATTCAGTTTAGGGTTTAAAACCCTAATGCTGATTACAGGGAAAAGCTCAGTTTAGGGTTTAAAACCCTAATGCTGGCTGAATGGAAAAAAGTTCAGTTTAGGGTTTAAAACCCTAATGCTGACTAAAAGGAAAATTCAGTTTAGGGTTTAAAACCCTAATGCTGATTACATGGAAAAGCTCAGTTTAGGGTTTAAAACCCTAATGCTGGCTGAATGGAAATAAGTTCAGTTTAGGGTTTAAAACCCTAATGCTGACTGGAAGGAAAAGCTCAGTTTGGGGTTTAAAACCCTAATGCTGGCGAAAGGAAAAATTCAGTTTAGGGTTTAAAACCCTAATGCTGATCGCATGGAAAAGCTCAGTTTAGGGTTTAAAACCCTAATGCTGGCTGAATGGAAAAAAGTTCAGTTTAGGGTTTAAAACCCTAATGCTGAATGGAAGGAAAAGCTCAGTTTGGAGTTTTAAACCCTAATGCTGGCTGAATGGGAAAAAGTTCAGTTTAGGGTTTAAAATCCTAATGCTGACTAAAGGAAAAATTCAGTTTAGGGTTTAAAACCCTAATGCTGATTACATGGAAAAGCTCAGTTTAGGGTTTAAAACCCTAATGTTGGCTGAATGGAAAAAGTTCAGTTTAGGGTTTAAAACCCTAATGCTGACTAAAGAGAAAATTCCTGTTTAGGGTTTAAAACCCTAATGCTGATTACATGGAAAAGCTCAGTTTAGGGTTTAAAACCCTAATGCTGGCTGAATGGAAAAAAGTTCAGTTTAGGGTTTAAAACCCTAATGCTGACTAAAAGGAAAATTCAGTTTAGGGTTTAAAACCCTAATGCTGATTACATGGAAAAGCTCAGTTTAGGGTTTAAAACCCTAATGCTGGCTGAATGGAAAAATGTTCAGTTTAGGGTTTAAAACCCTAATGCTGACTAAAAGGAAAATTTAGTTTAGGGTTTAAAACCCTAATGCTGATTACATGGAAAAGCTCAGTTTAGGGCTTAAAACCCTAATGCTGGCTGAATGGAAAAAAGTTCAGTTTAGGGTTTAAAACCCTAATGCTGACTAAAAGGAAAATTCAGTTTAGGGCTTAAAACCCTAATGCTGATTACATGGAAAAGCTCAGTTTAGGGTTTAAAACCCTAATGCTGGCTGATTGGAAAAAAGTTCAGTTTAGGGTTTAAAACCCTAATGCTGACTAAAAGGAAAATTCAGTTTAGGGTTTAAAACCCTAATGCTGATTACATGGAAAAGCTCAGTTTAGGGTTAAAACCCTAATGTTGGCTGAAAGGAAAAAAGTTCAGTTTAGGGTTTAAAACCCTAAAGCCGGCTAAAGGAAAAATTCAGTTTAGGGTTTAAAACCCTAATGCTGATTGCATGGAAAAGCTCAGTTTGGGGTTTAAAACCCTAATGCTGGCTGAATGGAAAAAAGTTCAGTTTAGGGTTTAAAACCCTAATGCTGACTAAAGGAAAAATTCAGTTTAGGGTTTAAAACCCTAATGCTGATTTAATGGAAAAGCTCAGTTTATGGTTTAAAACCCTAATGCTGACTGCATGGAAAAGCTTAGTTTAGGGTTTAAAACCCTAATGCTAACTAAAGGAAAAATTCAGTTTAGGGTTTTAAACCCTAATGCTGACTGAAAGGAAAAAATTCAGTTTAGGGTTTTAAACCCTAATGCTGACTGAAAGGAAAAATTCAGTTTAGGGTTTAAAACTCTAATGCTGACTGAAAGGAAAATTCAGTTTAGGGTTTAAAACCCTAATGCTGACTGGAAGGAAAAGCTCAGTTTGGGGTTTAAAACCCTAATGCTGGCTGAATGGGAAAAAGTTCAGTTTAGGGTTTAAAACCCTAATGCTGACTAAAGGAAAAATTCAGTTTAGGGTTTAAAACCCTAATGCTGATCGCATGGAAAAGCTCAGTTTAGGGTTTAAAACCCTAATGCTGGCTGAATGTAAAAAAGTTCAGTTTAGGGTTTAAAACCCCAATGCTGACTAAAGAAAAAATTCAGTTTAGGGTTTAAAACCCTAATGTTGATCGCATGGAAAAGCTCAGTTTAGGGTTTAAAACCCTAATGCTGGCTGAATGGAAAAAAGTTCAGTTTAGGGTTTAAAACCCTAATGCTGACTAAAGGAAAAATTCAGTTTAGGGTTTAAAACCCTAATGCTGATCGCATGGAAAAGCTCAGTTTAGGGTTTAAAACCCTAATGCTGGCTGAATGGAAAAAAGTTCAGTTTAGGGTTTAAAACCCTAATGCTGACTGCATGGAAAAGCTCAGTTTGGGGTTTAAAACTCTAATGCTGGCTAAAGGAAAAATTCAGTTTAGTGTTTAAAACCCTAATGCTGATCGCATGGAAAAGCTCAGTTTAGGGTTTAAAACCCTAATGCTGGCTGAATGGAAAAAGTTTAGTTTAGGGTTTAAAACCCTAATGCTGACTAAAAGGAAAATTCAGTTTAGGGTTTAAAACCCTAATGCTGATTATATGGAAAAGCTCAGTTTAGGGTTTAAAACCCTAATGCTGGCTGAATGGAAAAAAGTACAGTTTAGGGTTTAAAACCCTAATGCTGACTAAAAGGAAAATTTAGTTTAGGGTTTAAAACCCTAATGCTGATTACATGGAAAAGCTCAGTTTAGAGTTTAAAACCCTAATGCTGGCTGAATGGAAAAAAAGTTCAGTTTAGGGTTTAAAACCCTAATGCTGACTAAAAGGAAAATTCAGTTTAGGGTTTAAAACCCTAATGCTGATTACAGGGAAAAGCTCAGTTTAGGGTTTAAAACCCTAATGCTGGCTGAATGGAAAAAAGTTCAGTTTAGGGTTTAAAACCCTAATGCTGACTAAAAGGAAAATTCAGTTTAGGGTTTAAAACCCTAATGCTGATTACATGGAAAAGCTTAGTTTAGGGTTTAAAACCCTAATGCTGGCTGAATGGAAATAAGTTCAGTTTAGGGTTTAAAACCCTAATGCTTACTGGAAGGAAAAGCTCAGTTTGGGGTTTAAAACCCTAATGCTGGCTAAAGGAAAAATTCAGTTTAGGGTTTAAAACCCTAATGCTGATCGCATGGAAAAGCTCAGTTTAGGGTTTAAAACCCTAATGCTGGCTGAATGGAAAAAAGTTCAGTTTAGGGTTTAAAACCCTAATGCTGAATGGAAGGAAAAGCTCAGTTTGGAGTTTTAAACCCTAATGCTGGCTGAATGGGAAAAAGTTCAGTTTAGGGTTTAAAATCCTAATGCTGACTAAAGGAAAAATTCAGTTTAGGGTTTAAAACCCTAATGCTGATTACATGGAAAAGCTCAGTTTAGGGTTTAAAACCCTAATGTTGGCTGAATGGAAAAAGTTCAGTTTAGGATTTAAAACCCTAATGCTGACTAAAGAGAAAATTCCTGTTTAGGGTTTAAAACCCTAATGCTGATTACATGGAAAAGCTCAGTTTAGGGTTTAAAACCCTAATGCTGGCTGAATGGAAAAAAGTTCAGTTTAGGGTTTAAAACCCTAATGCTGACTAAAAGGAAAATTCAGTTTAGGGTTTAAAACCCTAATGCTGATTACATGGAAAAGCTCAGTTTAGGGTTTAAAACCCTAATGCTGGCTGAATGGAAAAATGTTCAGTTTAGGGTTTAAAACCCTAATGCTGACTAAAAGGAAAATTTAGTTTAGGGTTTAAAACCCTAATGCTGATTACATGGAAAAGCTCAGTTTAGGGCTTAAAACCCTAATGCTGGCTGAATGGAAAAAAGTTCAGTTTAGGGTTTAAAACCCTAATGCTGACTAAAAGGAAAATTCAGTTTAGGGCTTAAAACCCTAATGCTGATTACATGGAAAAGCTCAGTTTAGGGTTTAAAACCCTAATGCTGGCTGATTGGAAAAAAGTTCAGTTTAGGGTTTAAAACCCTAATGCTGACTAAAAGGAAAATTCAGTTTAGGGTTTAAAACCCTAATGCTGATTACATGGAAAAGCTCAGTTTAGGGTTTAAAACCCTAATGCTGGCTGAAAGGAAAAAAGTTCAGTTTAGGGTTTAAAACCCTAAAGCCGGCTAAAGGAAAAATTCAGTTTAGGGTTTAAAACCCTAATGCTGATTGCATGGAAAAGCTCAGTTTGGGGTTTAAAACCCTAATGCTGGCTGAATGGAAAAATGTTTAGTTTAGGGTTTAAAACCCTAATGCTGACTAAAGGAAAAATTCAGTTTAGGGTTTAAAACCCTAATGCTGATTGAATGGAAAAGCTCAGTTTATGGTTTAAAACCCTAATGCTGACTGCATGGAAAAGCTTAGTTTAGGGTTTAAAACCCTAATGCTAACTAAAGGAAAAATTCAGTTTAGGGTTTTAAACCCTAATGCTGACTGAAAGGAAAAATTCAGTTTAGGGTTTTAAACCCTAATGCTGACTGAAAGGAAATATTCAGATTAGGGTTTAAAACTCTAATGCTGACTGAAAGGAAAATTCAGTTTAGGGTTTAAAACCCTAATGCTGACTGGAAGGAAAAGCTCAGTTTGGGGTTTAAAATCCTAATGCTGGCTGAATGGGAAAAAGTTCAGTTTAGGGTTTAAAACCCTAATGCTGACTAAAGGAAAAATTCAGTTTAGGGTTTAAAACCCTAATGCTGATCGCATGGAAAAGCTCAGTTTAGGGTTTAAAACCCTAATGCTGGCTGAATGGAAAAAAGTTCAGTTTAGGGTTTAAAGCCCTAATGCTGACTGCATGGAAAAGCTCAGTTTGGGGTTTAAAACCCTAATTCTGGCTAAAGGAAAAATTCAGTTTAAGGTTTAAAACCCTAATGCTGATCGCATGGAAAAGCTCAATTTAGGGTTTAAAACCCTAATGCTGGCTGAATGGAAAAAAGTTCAGTTTAGGGTTTAAAACCCTAATGCTGATCGCATGGAAAAGCTCAGTTTAGGGTTTAAAACCCTAATGCTGGCTGAATGTAAAAAAGTTCAGTTTAGGGTTTAAAACCCCAATGCTGACTAAAGAAAAAATTCAGTTTAGGGTTTAAAACCCTAATGTTGATCGCATGGAAAAGCTCAGTTTAGGGTTTAAAACCCTAATGCTGGCTGAATGGAAAAAAGTTCAGTTTAGGGTTTAAAGCCCTAATGCTGACTGCATGGAAAAGCTCAGTTTGGGGTTTAAAACCCTAATTCTGGCTAAAGGAAAAATTCAGTTTAAGGTTTAAAACCCTAATGCTGATCGCATGGAAAAGCTCAATTTAGGGTTTAAAACCCTAATGCTGGCTGAATGGAAAAAAGTTCAGTTTAGGGTTTAAAACCCTAATGCTAACTGGAAGGAAAAGCTCAGTTTGGGGTTTAAAACCCTAATGCTGGCTGAATGGGAAAAAGTTCAGTTTAGGGTTTAAAATCCTAATGCTGACTAAAGGAAAAATTCAGTTTAGGGTTTAAAACCTTAATGCTGATTACATGGAAAAGCTCAGTTTAGGGTTTAAAACCCTAATGTTGGCTGAATGGAAAAAGTTCAGTTTAGGGTTTAAAACACTAATGCTGACTAAAGGGAAAATTCAGTTTAGGAATTAAAACCCTAATGCTGATTACATGGAAAAGCTCAATTTAGGGTTTAAAACCCTAATGCTGGCTGAATGGAAAAAAGTTCAGTTTAGGGTTTAAAACCCTAATGCTAACTAAAAGGAAAATTCAGTTTAGGGTTTAAAACCCTAATGCTAATTACATGGAAAAGCTCAGTTTAGGGTTTAAAACCCTAATACTGGCTGAAAGGAAAAAAGTTCAGTTTAGGGTTTAAAACCCTAATGCCGGCTAAAGGAAAAATTCAGTTTAGGGTTTAAAACCCTAATGTTGATTGCATGGAAAAGCTCAGTTTGGGGTTTAAAACCCTAATGCTGGCTGAATGGAAAAAAGTTCAGTTTAGGGTTTAAAACCCTAATGCTGACTAAAGGAAAATTCAGTTTAGGGTTTAAAACCCTAATGCTGATTGCATGGAAAAGCTCAGTTTAGGGTTTAAAACCCTAATGCTGGATGAATGGAAAAGTTCAGTTTAAGGTTTAAAACTCTAATGCTGACTGCATGGAAAAGCTCAGTTTAGGGTTTAAAACCCTAATGCCGACTAAAGGAAAAATTCAGTTTAGGGTTTAAAACCCTAATGCTGACTGAAAGGAAAAATTCAGTTTAGGGTTTAAAACCCTAATGCTGACTGAAAGGAAAATTCAGTTTAGGGTTTAAAACCCTAATGCCGACTGGAAGGAAAAGCTCAGTTTGGGGTTTAAAACCCTAATGCTGGCTGAATAGGAAAAAGTTCAGTTTAGGGTTTAAAACCCTAATGCTGACTAATGGAAAAATTCAGTTTAGGGTTTAAAACCCTAATGCTGATCGCATGGAAAAGCTCAGTTTAGAGTTTAAAACCCTAATGCTGGCTGAATGGAAAAAAAGTTCAGTTTAGGGTTTAAAACCCTAATGCTGACTAAAAGGAAAATTCAGTTTAGGGTTTAAAACCCTAATGCTGATTACAGGGAAAAGCTCAGTTTAGGGTTTAAAACCCTAATGCTGGCTGAATGGAAAAAAGTTCAGTTTAGGGTTTAAAACCCTAATGCTGACTAAAAGGAAAATTCAGTTTAGGGTTTAAAACCCTAATGCTGATTGCATGGAAAAGCTCAGTTTAGGGTTTAAAACCCTAATGCTGGCTGAATGGAAAAGTTCAGTTTAAGGTTTAAAACTCTAATGCTGACTGCATGGAAAAGCTCAGTTTAGGGTTTAAAACCCTAATGCCGACTAAAGGAAAAATTCAGTTTAGGGTTTAAAACCCTAATGCTGACTGAAAGGAAAAATTCAGTTTAGGGTTTAAAACCCTAATGCTGACTGAAAGGAAAATTCAGTTTAGGGTTTAAAACCCTAATGCCGACTGGAAGGAAAAGCTTAGTTTGGGGTTTAAAACCCTAATGCTGGCTGAATGGAAAAAAGTACAGTTTAGGGTTTAAAACCCTAATGCTGACTAAAAGGAAAATTTAGTTTAGGGTTTAAAACCCTAATGCTGATTACATGGAAAAGCTCAGTTTAGAGTTTAAAATCCTAATGCTGGCTGAATGGAAAAAAAGTTCAGTTTAGGGTTTAAAACCCTAATGCTGACTAAAAGGAAAATTCAGTTTAGGGTTTAAAACCCTAATGCTGATTACAGGGAAAAGCTCAGTTTAGGGTTTAAAACCCTAATGCTGGCTGAATAGAAAAAAGTTCAGTTTAGGGTTTAAAACCCTAATGCTGACTAAAAGGAAAATTCAGTTTAGGGTTTAAAACCCTAATGTTGATTACATGGAAAAGCTCAGTTTAGGGTTTAAAACCCTAATGCTGGCTGAATGGAAATAAGTTCAGTTTAGGGTTTAAAACCCTAATGCTGACTAGAAGGAAAAGCTCAGTTTGGGGTTTAAAACCCTAATGCTGGCTAAAGGAAAAATTCAGTTTAGGGTTTAAAACCCTAATGCTGATCGCATGGAAAAGCTCAGTTTAGGGTTTAAAACCCTAATGCTGGCTGAATGGAAAAAAGTTCAGTTTAGGGTTTAAAACCCTAATGCTGGCTAAAGGAAAAATTCAGTTTAGGGTTTAAAACCCTAATGCTGATCGCATGGAAAAGCTCAGTTTAGGGTTTAAAACCATAATGCTGGCTGAATGGAAAAAAGTTCAGTTTAGGGTTTAAAACCCTAATGCTGAATGGAAGGAAAAGCTCAGTTTGGAGTTTTAAACCCTAATGCTGGCTGTATGGGAAAAAGTTCAGTTTAGGGTTTAAAACCCTAATGCTGATTGCACGGAAAAGCTCAGTTTGGGGTTTAAAACCCTAATGCTGGCTGAATGGAAAAATGTTCAGTTTAGGGTTTAAAACCCTAATGCTGACTAAAGGAAAAATTCAGTTTAGGGTTTAAAACCCTAATGCTGATTGAATGGAAAAGCTCAGTTTATGGTTTAAAACCCTAATGCTGACTGCATGGAAAAGCTTAGTTTAGGGTTTAAAACCCTAATGCTAACTAAAGGAAAAATTCAGTTTAGGGTTTTAAACCCTAATGCTGACTGAAAGGAAAAAATTCAGTTTAGGGTTTTAAACCCTAATGCTGACTGAAAGGAAAAATTCAGTTTAGGGTTTAAAACTCTAATGCTGACTGAAAGGAAAATTCAGTTTAGGGTTTAAAACCCTAATGCCGACTGGAAGGAAAAGCTCAGTTTGGGGTTTAAAACCCTAATGCTGGCTGAATGGAAAAAAGTACAGTTTAGGGTTTAAAACCCTAATGCTGACTAAAAGGAAAATTTAGTTTAGGGTTTAAAACCCTAATGCTGATTACACGGAAAAGCTCAGTTTGGGGTTTAAAACCCTAATGCTGGCTGAATGGAAAAATGTTCAGTTTAGGGTTTAAAACCCTAATGCTGACTAAAGGAAAAATTCAGTTTAGGGTTTAAAACCCTAATGCTGATTGAATGGAAAAGCTCAGTTTATGGTTTAAAACCCTAATGCTGACTGCATGGAAAAGCTTAGTTTAGGGTTTAAAACCCTAATGCTAACTAAAGGAAAAATTCAGTTTAGGGTTTTAAACCCTAATGCTGACTGAAAGGAAAAAATTCAGTTTAGGGTTTTAAACCCTAATGCTGACTGAAAGGAAAAATTCAGTTTAGGGTTTAAAACTCTAATGCTGACTGAAAGGAAAATTCAGTTTAGGGTTTAAAACCCTAATTCTGACTGGAAGGAAAAGCTCAGTTTGAGGTTTAAAACCCTAATGCTGGCTGAATGGGAAAAAGTTCAGTTTAGGGTTTAAAACCCTAATGCTGACTAAAGGAAAAATTCAGTTTAGGGTTTAAAACCCTAATGCTGATCGCATGGAAAAGCTTAGTTTAGGGTTTAAAACCCTAATGCTGGCTGAATGTAAAAAAGTTCAGTTTAGGGTTTAAAACCCCAATGCTGACTAAAGAAAAAATTCAGTTTAGGGTTTAAAACCCTAATGTTGATCGCATGGAAAAGCTCAGTTTAGGGTTTAAAACCCTAATGCTGGCTGAATGGAAAAAAGTTCAGTTTAGGGTTTAAAGCCCTAATGCTGACTGCATGGAAAAGCTCAGTTTGGGGTTTAAAACCCTAATTCTGGCTAAAGGAAAAATTCAGTTTAAGGTTTAAAACCCTAATGCTGATCGCATGGAAAAGCTCAATTTAGGGTTTAAAACCCTAATGCTGGCTGAATGGAAAAAAGTTCAGTTTAGGGTTTAAAACCCTAATGCTAACTGGAAGGAAAAGCTCAGTTTGGGGTTTAAAACCCTAATGCTGGCTGAATGGGAAAAAGTTCAGTTTAGGGTTTAAAATCCTAATGCTGACTAAAGGAAAAATTCAGTTTAGGGTTTAAAACCTTAATGCTGATTACATGGAAAAGCTCAGTTTAGGGTTTAAAACCCTAATGTTGGCTGAATGGAAAAAGTTCAGTTTAGGGTTTAAAACACTAATGCTGACTAAAGGGAAAATTCAGTTTAAGAATTAAAACCCTAATGCTGATTACATGGAAAAGCTCAATTTAGGGTTTAAAACCCTAATGCTGGCTGAATGGAAAAAAGTTCAGTTTAGGGTTTAAAACCCTAATGCTGACTAAAAGGAAAATTCAGTTTAGGGTTTAAAACCCTAATGCTAATTACATGGAAAAGCTCAGTTTAGGGTTTAAAACCCTAATACTGGCTGAAAGGAAAAAAGTTCAGTTTAGGGTTTAAAACCCTAATGCCGGCTAAAGGAAAAATTCAGTTTAGGGTTTAAAACCCTAATGCTGATTGCATGGAAAAGCTCAGTTTGGGGTTTAAAACCCTAATGCTGGCTGAATGGAAAAAAGTTCAGTATAGGGTTTAAAACCCTAATGCTGACTAAAGGAAAAATTCAGTTTAGGGTTTAAAACCCTAATGCTGATTGCATGGAAAAGCTCAGTTTAGGGTTTAAAACCCTAATGCTGGCTGAATGGAAAAGTTCAGTTTAAGGTTTAAAACTCTAATGCTGACTGCATGGAAAAGCTCAGTTTAGGGTTTAAAACCCTAATGCCGACTAAAGGAAAAATTCAGTTTAGGGTTTAAAACCCTAATGCTGACTGAAAGGAAAAATTCAGTTTAGGGTTTAAAACCCTAATGCTGACTGAAAGGAAAATTCAGTTTAGGGTTTAAAACCCTAATGCCGACTGGAAGGAAAAGCTCAGTTTGGGGTTTAAAACCCTAATGCTGGCTGAATAGGAAAAAGTTCAGTTTAGGGTTTAAAACCCTAATGCTGACTAAAGGAAAAATTCAGTTTAGGGTTTAAAACCCTAATGCTGATCGCATGGAAAAGCTCAGTTTAGAGTTTAAAACCCTAATGCTGGCTGAATGGAAAAAAAGTTCAGTTTAGGGTTTAAAACCCTAATGCTGACTAAAAGGAAAATTCAGTTTAGGGTTTAAAACCCTAATGCTGATTACAGGGAAAAGCTCAGTTTAGGGTTTAAAACCCTAATGCTGGCTGAATGGAAAAAGTTCAGTTTAGGGTTTAAAACCCTAATGCTGACTAAAAGGAAAATTCAGTTTAGGGTTTAAAACCCTAATGCTGATTGCATGGAAAAGCTCAGTTTAGGGTTTAAAACCCTAATGCTGGCTGAATGGAAAAGTTCAGTTTAAGGTTTAAAACTCTAATGCTGACTGCATGGAAAAGCTCAGTTTAGGGTTTAAAACCCTAATGCCGACTAAAGGAAAAATTCAGTTTAGGGTTTAAAACCCTAATGCTGACTGAAAGGAAAAATTCAGTTTAGGGTTTAAAACCCTAATGCTGACTGAAAGGAAAATTCAGTTTAGGGTTTAAAACCCTAATGCCGACTGGAAGGAAAAGCTCAGTTTGGGGTTTAAAACCCTAATGCTGGCTGAATGGAAAAAAGTACAGTTTAGGGTTTAAAACCCTAATGCTGACTAAAAGGAAAATTTAGTTTAGGGTTTAAAACCCTAATGCTGATTACATGGAAAAGCTCAGTTTAGAGTTTAAAACCCTAATGCTGGCTGAATGGAAAAAAAGTTCAGTTTAGGGTTTAAAACTCTAATGCTGACTAAAAGGAAAATTCAGTTTAGGGTTTAAAACCCTAATGCTGATTACAGGGAAAAGCTCAGTTTAGGGTTTAAAACCCTAATGCTGGCTGAATGGAAAAAAGTTCAGTTTAGGGTTTAAAACCCTAATGCTGACTAAAAGGAAAATTCAGTTTAGGGTTTAAAACCCTAATGCTGATTACATGGAAAAGCTCAGTTTAGGGTTTAAAACCCTAATGCTGGCTGAATGGAAATAAGTTCAGTTTAGGGTTTAAAATCCTAATGCTGACTGGAAGGAAAAGCTCAGTTTGGGGTTTAAAACCCTAATGCTGGCTAAAGGAAAAATTCAGTTTAGGGTTTAAAACCCTAATGCTGATCGCATGGAAAAGCTCAGTTTAGGGTTTAAAACCCTAATGCTGGCTGAATGGAAAAAAGTTCAGTTTAGGGTTTAAAACCCTAATGCTGAATGGAAGGAAAAGCTCAGTTTGGAGTTTTTAAACCCTAATGCTGGCTGAATGGGAAAAAGTTCAGTTTAGGGTTTAAAATCCTAATGCTGACTAAAGGAAAAATTCAGTTTAGGGTTTAAAACCCTAATGCTGATTACATGGAAAAGCTCAGTTTAGGGTTTAAAACCCTAATGTTGGCTGAATGGAAAAAGTTCAGTTTAGGGTTTAAAACCCTAATGCTGACTAAAGAGAAAATTCCTGTTTAGGGTTTAAAACCCTAATGTTGATTACATGGAAAAGCTCAGTTTAGGGTTTAAAACCCTAATGCTGGCTGAATGGAAAAAAGTTCAGTTTAGGGTTTAAAACCCTAATGCTGACTAAAAGGAAAATTCAGTTTAGGGTTTAAAACCCTAATGCTGATTACATGGAAAAGCTCAGTTTAGGGTTTAAAACCCTAATGCTGGCTGAATGGAAAAATGTTCAGTTTAGGGTTTAAAACCCTAATGCTGACTAAAAGGAAAATTTAGTTTAGGGTTTAAAACCCTAATGCTGATTACATGGAAAAGCTCAGTTTAGGGCTTAAAACCCTAATGCTGGCTGAATGGAAAAAAGTTCAGTTTAGGGTTTAAAATCCTAATGCTGACTAAAAGGAAAATTCAGTTTAGGGCTTAAAACCCTAATGCTGATTACATGGAAAAGCTCAGTTTAGGGTTTAAAACCCTAATGCTGGCTGATTGGAAAAAAGTTCAGTTTAGGGTTTAAAACCCTAATGCTGACTAAAAGGAAAATTCAGTTTAGGGTTTAAAACCCTAATGCTGATTACATGGAAAAGCTCAGTTTAGGGTTTAAAACCCTAATGCTGGCTGAAAGGAAAATAGTTCAGTTTAGGGTTTAAAACCCTAAAGCCGGCTAAAGGAAAAATTCAGTTTAGGGTTTAAAACCCTAATGCTGATTGCATGGAAAAGCTCAGTTTGGGGTTTAAAACCCTAATGCTGGCTGAATGGAAAAAAGTTCAGTTTATGGTTTAAAACCCTAATGCTGACTAAAGGAAAAATTCAGTTTAGGGTTTAAAACCCTAATGCTGATTTAATGGAAAAGCTCAGTTTATGGTTTAAAACCCTAATGCTGACTGCATGGAAAAGCTTAGTTTAGGGTTTAAAACCCTAATGCTAACTAAAGGAAAAATTCAGTTTAGGGTTTTAAACCCTAATGCTGACTGAAAGGAAAAATTCAGTTTAGGGTTTAAAACTCTAATGCTGACTGAAAGGAAAATTCAGTTTAGGGTTTAAAACCCTAATGCTGACTGGAAGGAAAAGCTCAGTTTGGGGTTTAAAACCCTAATGCTGGCTGAATGGGAAAAAGTTCAGTTTAGGGTTTAAAACCCTAATGCTGACTAAAGGAAAAATTCAGTTTAGGGTTTAAAACCCTAATGCTGATCGCATGGAAAAGCTCAGTTTAGGGTTTAAAACCCTAATGCTGGCTGAATGTAAAAAAGTTCAGTTTAGGGTTTAAAACCCCAATGCTGACTAAAGAAAAAATTCAGTTTAGGGTTTAAAACCCTAATGTTGATCGCATGGAAAAGCTCAGTTTAGGGTTTAAAACCCTAATGCTGGCTGAATGGAAAAAAGTTCAGTTTAGGGTTTAAAACCCTAATGCTGACTAAAGGAAAAATTCAGTTTAGGGTTTAAAACCCTAATGCTGATCGCATGGAAAAGCTCAGTTTAGGGTTTAAAACCCTAATGCTGGCTGAATGGCAAAAAGTTCAGTTTAGGGTTTAAAACCCTAATGCTGACTGCATGGAAAAGCTCAGTTTGGGGTTTAAAACTCTAATGCTGGCTAAAGGAAAAATTCAGTTTAGTGTTTAAAACCCTAATGCTGATCGCATGGAAAAGCTCAGTTTAGGGTTTAAAACCCTAATGCTGGCTGAATGGAAAAAGTTTAGTTTAGGGTTTAAAACCCTAATGCTGACTAAAGGGAAAATTCAGTTTAGGGTTTAAAACCCTAATGCTGATTACATGGAAAAGCTCAGTTTAGGGTTTAAAACCCTAATGCTGGCTGAATGGAAAAAAAGTTCAGTTTAGGGTTTAAAACCCTAATGCTGACTAAAAGGAAAATTCAGTTTAGGGTTTAAAACCCTAATGCTGATTACATGGAAAAGCTCAGTTTAGGGTTTAAAACCCTAATGCTGGCTGAATGGAAAAAAGTACAGTTTAGGGTTTAAAACCCTAATGCTGACTAAAAGGAAAATTTAGTTTAGGGTTTAAAACCCTAATGCTGATTACATGGAAAAGCTCAGTTTAGAGTTTAAAACCCTAATGCTGGCTGAATGGAAAAAAAGTTCAGTTTAGGGTTTAAAACCCTAATGCTGACTAAAAGGAACATTCAGTTTAGGGTTTAAAACCCTAATGCTGATTACAGGGAAAAGCTCAGTTTAGGGTTTAAAACCCTAATGCTGGCTGAATGGAAAAAAGTTCAGTTTAGGGTTTAAAACCCTAATGCTGACTAAAAGGAAAATTCAGTTTAGGGTTTAAAACCCTAATGCTGATTACATGGAAAAGCTCAGTTTAGGGTTTAAAACCCTAATGCTGGCTGAATGGAAATAAGTTCAGTTTAGGGTTTAAAACCCTAATGCTGACTGGAAGGAAAAGCTCAGTTTGGGGTTTAAAACCCTAATGCTGGCTAAAGGAAAAATTCAGTTTAGGGTTTAAAACCCTAATGCTGATCGCATGGAAAAGCTCAGTTTAGGGTTTAAAACCCTAATGCTGGCTGAATGGAAAAAAGTTCAGTTTAGGGTTTAAAACCCTAATGCTGAATGGAAGGAAAAGCTCAGTTTGGAGTTTTAAACCCTAATGCTGGCTGAATGGGAAAAAGTTTAGTTTAGGGTTTAAAATCCTAATGCTGACTAAAGGAAAAATTCAGTTTAGGGTTTAAAACCCTAATGCTGATTACATGGAAAAGCTTAGTTTAGGGTTTAAAACCCTAATGTTGGCTGAATGGAAAAAGTTCAGTTTAGGGTTTAAAACCCTAATGCTGACTAAAGAGAAAATTCCTGTTTAGGGTTTAAAACCCTAATGCTGATTACATGGAAAAGCTCAGTTTAGGGTTTAAAACCCTAATGCTGGCTGAATGGAAAAAAAGTTCAGTTTAGGGTTTAAAACCCTAATGCTGACTAAAAGGAAAATTCAGTTTAGGGTTTAAAACCCTAATGCTGATTACATGGAAAAGCTCAGTTTAGGGTTTAAAACCCTAATGCTGGCTGAATGGAAAAATGTTCAGTTTAGGGTTTAAAATCCTAATGCTGACTAAAAGGAAAATTTAGTTTAGGGTTTAAAACCCTAATGCTGATTACATGGAAAAGCTCAGTTTAGGGCTTAAAACCCTAATGCTGGCTGAATGGAAAAAAGTTCAGTATAGGGTTTAAAACCCTAATGCTGACTAAAAGGAAAATTCAGTTTAGGGCTTAAAACCCTAATGCTGATTACATGGAAAAGCTCAGTTTAGGGTTTAAAACCCTAATGCTGGCTGATTGGAAAAAAGTTCAGTTTAGGGTTTAAAACCCTAATGCTGACTAAAAGGAAAATTCAGTTTAGGGTTTAAAACCCTAATGCTGATTACATGGAAAAGCTCAGTTTAGGGTTTAAAACCCTAATGCTGGCTGAAAGGAAAAAGTTCAGTTTAGGGTTTAAAACCCTAAAGCCGGCTAAAGGAAAAATTCAGTTTAGGGTTTAAAACCCTAATGCTGATTGCATGGAAAAGCTCAGTTTGGGGTTTAAAACCCTAATGCTGGCTGAATGGAAAAAAGTTCAGTTTAGGGTTTAAAACCCTAATGCTGACTAAAGGAAAAATTCAGTTTAGGGTTTAAAACCCTAATGCTGATTGAATGGAAAAGCTCAGTTTATGGTTTAAAACCCTAATGCTGACTGCATGGAAAAGCTTAGTTTAGGGTTTAAAACCATAATGCTAACTAAAGGAAAAATTCAGTTTAGGGTTTTAAACCCTAATGCTGACTGAAAGGAAAAAATTCAGTTTAGGGTTTTAAACCCTAATGCTGACTGAAAGGAAAAATTCAGTTTAGGGTTTAAAACTCTAATGCTGACTGAAAGGAAAATTCAGTTTAGGGTTTAAAACCCTAATGCTGACTGGAAGGAAAAGCTCAGTTTGGGGTTTAAAACCCTAATGCTGGCTGAATGGGAAAAAGTTCAGTTTAGGGTTTAAAACCCTAATGCTGACTAAAGGAAAAATTCAGTTTAGGGTTTAAAACCCTAATGCTGATTACATGGAAAAGCTCAGTTTAGGGTTTAAAACCCTAATGCTGGCTGAAAGGAAAAAAGTTCAGTTTAGGGTTTAAAACCCTAAAGCCGGCTAAAGGAAAAATTCAGTTTAGGGTTTAAAACCCTAATGCTGATTGCATGGAAAAGCTCAGTTTGGGGTTTAAAACCCTAATGCTGGCTGAATGGAAAAAAGTTCAGTTTAGGGTTTAAAACCCTAATGCTGACTAAAGGAAAAATTCAGTTTAGGGTTTAAAACCCTAATGCTGATTGAATGGAAAAGCTCAGTTTATGGTTTAAAACCCTAATGCTGACTGCATGGAAAAGCTTAGTTTAGGGTTTAAAACCATAATGCTAACTAAAGGAAAAATTCAGTTTAGGGTTTTAAACCCTAATGCTGACTGAAAGGAAAAATTCAGTTTAGGGTTTTAAACCCTAATGCTGACTGAAAGGAAAAATTCAGTTTAGGGTTTAAAACTCTAATGCTGACTGAAAGGAAAATTCAGTTTAGGGTTTAAAACCCTAATGCTGACTGGAAGGAAAAGCTCAGTTTGGGGTTTAAAACCCTAATGCTGGCTGATTGGAAAAAAGTTCAGTTTACGGTTTAAAACCCTAATGCTGACTAAAAGGAAAATTCAGTTTAGGGTTTAAAACCCTAATGCTGATTACATGGAAAAGCTCAGTTTAGGGTTTAAAACCCTAATGCTGGCTGAAAGGAAAAAAGTTCAGTTTAGGGTTTAAAACCCTAAAGCCGGCTAAAGGAAAAATTCAGTTTAGGGTTTAAAACCCTAATGCTGATTGCATGGAAAAGCTCAGTTTGGGGTTTAAAACCCTAATGCTGGCTGAATGGAAAAAAGTTCAGTTTATGGTTTAAAACCCTAATGCTGACTAAAGGAAAAATTCAGTTTAGGGTTTAAAACCCTAATGCTGATTTAATGGAAAAGCTCAGTTTATGGTTTAAAACCCTAATGCTGACTGCATGGAAAAGCTTAGTTTAGGGTTTAAAACCCTAATGCTAACTAAAGGAAAAATTCAGTTTAGGGTTTTAAACCCTAATGCTGACTGAAAGGAAAAAATTCAGTTTAGGGTTTTAAACCCTAATGCTGACTGAAAGGAAAAATTCAGTTTAGGGTTTAAAACTCTAATGCTGACTGAAAGGAAAATTCAGTTTAGGGTTTAAAACCCTAATGCTGACTGGAAGGAAAAGCTCAGTTTGGGGTTTAAAACCCTAATGCTGGCTGAATGGGAAAAAGTTCAGTTTAGGGTTTAAAACCCTAATGCTGACTAAAGGAAAAATTCAGTTTAGGGTTTAAAACCCTAATGCTGATCGCATGGAAAAGCTCAGTTTAGGGTTTAAAACCCTAATGCTGGCTGAATGTAAAAAAGTTCAGTTTAGGGTTTAAAACCCCAATGCTGACTAAAGAAAAAATTCAGTTTAGGGTTTAAAACCCTAATGTTGATCGCATGGAAAAGCTCAGTTTAGGGTTTAAAACCCTAATGCTGGCTGAATGGAAAAAAGTTCAGTTTAGGGTTTAAAACCCTAATGCTGACTAAAGGAAAAATTCAGTTTAGGGTTTAAAACCCTAATGCTGATCGCATGGAAAAGCTCAGTTTAGGGTTTAAAACCCTAATGCTGGCTGAATGGCAAAAAGTTCAGTTTAGGGTTTAAAACCCTAATGCTGACTGCATGGAAAAGCTCAGTTTGGGGTTTAAAACTCTAATGCTGGCTAAAGGAAAAATTCAGTTTAGTGTTTAAAACCCTAATGCTGATCGCATGGAAAAGCTCAGTTTAGGGTTTAAAACCCTAATGCTGGCTGAATGGAAAAAGTTTAGTTTAGGGTTTAAAACCCTAATGCTGACTAAAGGGAAAATTCAGTTTAGGGTTTAAAACCCTAATGCTGATTACATGGAAAAGCTCAGTTTAGGGTTTAAAACCCTAATGCTGGCTGAATGGAAAAAAGTTCAGTTTAGGGTTTAAAACCCTAATGCTGACTAAAAGGAAAATTCAGTTTAGGGTTTAAAACCCTAATGCTGATTACATGGAAAAGCTCAGTTTAGGGTTTAAAACCCTAATGCTGGCTGAATGGAAAAAAGTACAGTTTAGGGTTTAAAACCCTAATGCTGACTAAAAGGAAAATTTAGTTTAGGGTTTAAAACCCTAATGCTGATTACATGGAAAAGCTCAGTTTAGAGTTTAAAACCCTAATGCTGGCTGAATGGAAAAAAAGTTCAGTTTAGGGTTTAAAACCCTAATGCTGACTAAAAGGAACATTCAGTTTAGGGTTTAAAACCCTAATGCTGATTACAGGGAAAAGCTCAGTTTAGGGTTTAAAACCCTAATGCTGGCTGAATGGAAAAAAGTTCAGTTTAGGGTTTAAAACCCTAATGCTGACTAAAAGGAAAATTCAGTTTAGGGTTTAAAACCCTAATGCTGATTACATGGAAAAGCTCAGTTTAGGGTTTAAAACCCTAATGCTGGCTGAATGGAAATAAGTTCAGTTTAGGGTTTAAAACCCTAATGCTGACTGGAAGGAAAAGCTCAGTTTGGGGTTTAAAACCCTAATGCTGGCTAAAGGAAAAATTCAGTTTAGGGTTTAAAACCCTAATGCTGATCGCATGGAAAAGCTCAGTTTAGGGTTTAAAACCCTAATGCTGGCTGAATGGAAAAAAGTTCAGTTTAGGGTTTAAAACCCTAATGCTGAATGGAAGGAAAAGCTCAGTTTGGAGTTTTAAACCCTAATGCTGGCTGAATGGGAAAAAGTTTAGTTTAGGGTTTAAAATCCTAATGCTGACTAAAGGAAAAATTCAGTTTAGGGTTTAAAACCCTAATGCTGATTACATAGAAAAGCTTAGTTTAGGGTTTAAAACCCTAATGTTGGCTGAATGGAAAAAGTTCAGTTTAGGGTTTAAAACCCTAATGCTGACTAAAGAGAAAATTCCTGTTTAGGGTTTAAAACCCTAATGCTGATTACATGGAAAAGCTCAGTTTAGGGTTTAAAACCCTAATGCTGGCTGAATGGAAAAAAGTTCAGTTTAGGGTTTAAAACCCTAATGCTGACTAAAAGGAAAATTCAGTTTAGGGTTTAAAACCCTAATGCTGATTACATGGAAAAGCTCAGTTTAGGGTTTAAAACCCTAATGCTGGCTGAATGGAAAAATGTTCAGTTTAGGGTTTAAAATCCTAATGCTGACTAAAAGGAAAATTTAGTTTAGGGTTTAAAACCCTAATGCTGATTACATGGAAAAGCTCAGTTTAGGGCTTAAAACCCTAATGCTGGCTGAATGGAAAAAAGTTCAGTATAGGGTTTAAAACCCTAATGCTGACTAAAAGGAAAATTCAGTTTAGGGCTTAAAACCCTAATGCTGATTACATGGAAAAGCTCAGTTTAGGGTTTAAAACCCTAATGCTGGCTGATTGGAAAAAAGTTCAGTTTAGGGTTTAAAACCCTAATGCTGACTAAAAGGAAAATTCAGTTTAGGGTTTAAAACCCTAATGCTGATTACATGGAAAAGCTCAGTTTAGGGTTTAAAACCCTAATGCTGGCTGAAAGGAAAAAGTTCAGTTTAGGGTTTAAAACCCTAAAGCCGGCTATAGGAAAAATTCAGTTTAGGGTTTAAAACCCTAATGCTGATTGCATGGAAAAGCTCAGTTTGGGGTTTAAAACCCTAATGCTGGCTGAATGGAAAAAAGTTCAGTTTAGGGTTTAAAACCCTAATGCTGACTAAAGGAAAAATTCAGTTTAGGGTTTAAAACCCTAATGCTGATTGAATGGAAAAGCTCAGTTTATGGTTTAAAACCCTAATGCTGACTGCATGGAAAAGCTTAGTTTAGGGTTTAAAACCATAATGCTAACTAAAGGAAAAATTCAGTTTAGGGTTTTAAACCCTAATGCTGACTGAAAGGAAAAAATTTAGTTTAGGGTTTTAAACCCTAATGCTGACTGAAAGGAAAAATTCAGTTTAGGGTTTAAAACTCTAATGCTGACTGAAAGGAAAATTCAGTTTAGGGTTTAAAACCCTAATGCTGACTGGAAGGAAAAGCTCAGTTTGGGGTTTAAAACCCTAATGCTGGCTGAATGGGAAAAAGTTCAGTTTAGGGTTTAAAACCCTAATGCTGACTAAAGGAAAAAATCAGTTTAGGGTTTAAAACCCTAATGCTGATCGCATGGAAAAGCTCAGTTTAGGGTTTAAAACCCTAATGCTGGCTGAATGTAAAAAAGTTCAGTTTAGGGTTTAAAACCCCAATGCTGACTAAAGAAAAATTCAGTTTAGGGTTTAAAACCCTAATGTTGATCGCATGGAAAAGCTCAGTTTAGGGTTTAAAACCCTAATGCTGGCTGAATGGAAAAAAGTTCAGTTTAGGGTTTAAAGCCCTAATGCTGACTACATGGAAAAGCTCAGTTTGGGGTTTAAAACCCTAATTCTGGCTAAAGGAAAAATTCAGTTTAAGGTTTAAAACCCTAATGCTGATCGCATGGAAAAGCTCAATTTAGGGTTTAAAACCCTAATGCTGGCTGAATGGAAAAAAGTTCAGTTTAGGGTTTAAAACCCTAATGCTAACTGGAAGGAAAAGCTCAGTTTGGGGTTTAAAACCCTAATGCTGGCTGAATGGGAAAAAGTTCAGTTTAGGGTTTAAAATCCTAATGCTGACTAAAGGAAAAATTCAGTATAGGGTTTAAAACCTTAATGCTGATTACATGGAAAAGCTCAGTTTAGGGTTTAAAACCCTAATGTTGGCTGAATGGAAAAAGTTCAGTTTAGGGTTTAAAACACTAATGCTGACTAAAGGGAAAATTCAGTTTAGGAATTAAAACCCTAATGCTGATTACATGGAAAAGCTCAATTTAGGGTTTAAAACCCTAATGCTGGCTGAATGGAAAAATGTTCAGTTTAGGGTTTAAAACCCTAATGCTGACTAAAAGGAAAATTCAGTTTAGGGTTTAAAACCCTAATGCTAATTACATGGAAAAGCTCAGTTTAGGGTTTAAAACCCTAATACTGGCTGAAAGGAAAAAAGTTCAGTTTAGGGTTTAAAACCCTAATGCCGGCTAAAGGAAAAATTCAGTTTAGGGTTTAAAACCCTAATGCTGATTGCATGGAAAAGCTCAGTTTGGGGTTTAAAACCCTAATGCTGGCTGAATGGAAAAAAGTTCAGTTTAGGGTTTAAAACCCTAATGCTGACTAAAGGAAAAATTCAGTTTAGGGTTTAAAACCCTAATGCTGATTGCATGGAAAAGCTCAGTTTAGGGTTTAAAACCCTAATGCTGGCTGAATGGAAAAGTTCAGTTTAAGGTTTAAAACTCTAATGCTGACTGCATGGAAAAGCTCAGTTTAGGGTTTAAAACCCTAATGCCGACTAAAGGAAAAATTCAGTTTAGGGTTTAAAACCCTAATGCTGACTGAAAGGAAAAATTCAGTTTAGGGTTTAAAACCCTAATGCTGACTGAAAGGAAAATTCAGTTTAGGGTTTAAAACCCTAATGCCGACTGGAAGGAAAAGCTCAGTTTGGGGTTTAAAACCCTAATGCTGGCTGAATAGGAAAAAGTTCAGTTTAGGGTTTAAAACCCTAATGCTGACTAAAGGAAAAATTCAGTTTAGGGTTTAAAACCCTAATGCTGATCGCATGGAAAAGCTCAGTTTAGGGTTTAAAACCCTAATGCTGGCTGAATGGAAAAAAGTTCAGTTTAGGGTTTAAAACCCTAATGCTGACTAAAGGAAAAATTCAGTTTAGGGTTTAAAACCCTAATGTTGATCGCATGGAAAAGCTCAGTTTAGGGTTTAAAACCCTAATGCTGGCTGAATGGAAAAAAGTTCAGTTTAGGGTTTAAAACCCTAATGCTGACTGGAAAGAAAAGCTCAGTTTGGGGTTTAAAACTCTAATGCTGGCTAAAGGAAAAATTCAGTTTAGGGTTTAAAACCCTAATGTTGATCGCATGGAAAAGCTCAGTTTAGGGTTTAAAACCCTAATGCTGGCTGAATGGAAAAAAGTTCAGTTTAGGGTTTAAAACCCTAATGCAGACTGGAAGGAAAAGCTTAGTTTGGGGTTTAAAACCCTAATGCTGGCTGAATGGGAAAAAAATTCAGTTTAGGGTTTAAAATCCTAATGCTGACTAAAGGAAAAATTCAGTTTATGGTTTAAAACCCTAATGCTGATTACATGGAAAAGCTCAGTTTAGGGTTTAAAACCCTAATGCTGGCTGAATGGAAAAAGTTCAGTTTATAGTTTAAAACCCTAATGCTGACTAAAGGGAAAATTCAATTTAGGGTTTAAAACCCTAATGTTGATTACATGGAAAAGCTCAGTTTAGGGTTTAAAACCCTAATGCTGGCTGAATGGAAAAAAAGTTCAGTTTAGGGTTTATAACCCTAATGCTGACTAAAAGGAAAATTCAGTTTAGGGTTTAAAACCCTAATGCTGATCGCATGGAAAAGCTCAGTTTAGGGTTTAAAACCCTAATGCTGGCTGAATGGCAAAAAGTTCAGTTTAGGGTTTAAAACCCTAATGCTGACTGCATGGAAAAGCTCAGTTTGGGGTTTAAAACTCTAATGCTGGCTAAAGGAAAAATTCAGTTTAGTGTTTGAAACCCTAATGCTGATCGCATGGAAAAAAGTTCAGTTTAGGGTTTAAAACCCTAATGCTGACTGGAAGGAAAAGCTCAGTTTGGGGTTTAAAACCCTAATGCTGGCTAAAGGAAAAATTCAGTTTAGGGTTTAAAACCCTAATGCTGATCGCATGGAAAAGCTCAGTTTAGGGTTTAAAACCCTAATGCTGGCTGAATGGAAAAAAGTTCAGTTTAGGATTTAAAACCCTAATGCTGAATGGAAGGAAAAGTTCAGTTTGGGGTTTAAAACCCTAATGCTGGCTGAATGGGAAAAAGTTCAGTTTAGGGTTTAAAATCCTATTGCTGACTAAAGGAAATATTCAGTTTAGGGTTTAAAACCCTAATGCTGATTACATGGAAAAGCTCAATTTAGGGTTTAAAACCCTAATGTTTGCTAAATGGAAAAAGTTCAGTTTAGGGTTTAAAACCCTAATGCTGACTAAAAGGAAAATTTAGTTTAGGGTTTAAAACCCTGACGCTGATTACATGGAAAAGCTCAGTTTAGGGTTTAAAACCCTAATGCTGGCTGAATGGAAAAAAGTTCAGTTTAGGGTTTAAAACCCTAATGCTGACTAAAGGAAAAATTCAGTTTAGGGTTTAAAACCCCAATGCTGATTGCATGGAAAAGCTCAGTTTAGGGTTTAAAACCCTAATGCTGGCTGAATGGAAAAGTTCAGTTTAAGGTTTAAAACTCTAATGCTGACTGCATGGAAAAGCTCAGTTTAGGGTTTAAAACCCTAATGCCGACTAAAGGAAAAATTCAGTTTAGGGTTTAAAACCCTAATGCTGACTGAAAGGAAAAATTCAGTTTAGGGTTTAAAACCCTAATGCTGACTGAAAGGAAAATTCAGTTTAGGGTTTAAAACCCTAATGCCGACTGGAAGGAAAAGCTCAGTTTGGGGTTTAAAACCCTAATGCTGGCTGAATAGGAAAAAGTTCAGTTTAGGGTTTAAAACCCTAATGCTGACTAAAGGAAAAATTCAGTTTAGGGTTTAAAACCCTAATGCTGATCGCATGGAAAAGCTCAGTTTAGGGTTTAAAACCCTAATGCTGGCTGAATGGAAAAAAGTTCAGTTTAGGGTTTAAAACCCTAATGCTGACTAAAGGAAAAATTCAGTTTAGGGTTTAAAACCCTAATGTTGATCGCATGGAAAAGCTCAGTTTAGGGTTTAAAACCCTAATGCTGGCTGAATGGAAAAAAGTTCAGTTTAGGGTTTAAAACCCTAATGCTGACTGGAAAGAAAAGCTCAGTTTGGGGTTTAAAACTCTAATGCTGGCTAAAGGAAAAATTCAGTTTAGGGTTTAAAACCCTAATGTTGATCGCATGGAAAAGCTCAGTTTAGGGTTTAAAACCCTAATGCTGGCTGAATGGAAAAAAGTTCAGTTTAGGGTTTAAAACCCTAATGCAGACTGGAAGGAAAAGCTTAGTTTGGGGTTTAAAACCCTAATGCTGGCTGAATGGGAAAAAAATTCAGTTTAGGGTTTAAAATCCTAATGCTGACTAAAGGAAAAATTCAGTTTATGGTTTAAAACCCTAATGCTGATTACATGGAAAAGCTCAGTTTAGGGTTTAAAACCCTAATGCTGGCTGAATGGAAAAAGTTCAGTTTATAGTTTAAAACCCTAATGCTGACTAAAGGGAAAATTCAATTTAGGGTTTAAAACCCTAATGTTGATTACATGGAAAAGCTCAGTTTAGGGTTTAAAACCCTAATGCTGGCTGAATGGAAAAAAAGTTCAGTTTAGGGTTTATAACCCTAATGCTGACTAAAAGGAAAATTCAGTTTAGGGTTTAAAACCCTAATGCTGATCGCATGGAAAAGCTCAGTTTAGGGTTTAAAACCCTAATGCTGGCTGAATGGCAAAAAGTTCAGTTTAGGGTTTAAAACCCTAATGCTGACTGCATGGAAAAGCTCAGTTTGGGGTTTAAAACTCTAATGCTGGCTAAAGGAAAAATTCAGTTTAGTGTTTGAAACCCTAATGCTGATCGCATGGAAAAAAGTTCAGTTTAGGGTTTAAAACCCTAATGCTGACTGGAAGGAAAAGCTCAGTTTGGGGTTTAAAACCCTAATGCTGGCTAAAGGAAAAATTCAGTTTAGGGTTTAAAACCCTAATGCTGATCGCATGGAAAAGCTCAGTTTAGGGTTTAAAACCCTAATGCTGGCTGAATGGAAAAAAGTTCAGTTTAGGATTTAAAACCCTAATGCTGAATGGAAGGAAAAGTTCAGTTTGGGGTTTAAAACCCTAATGCTGGCTGAATGGGAAAAAGTTCAGTTTAGGGTTTAAAATCCTATTGCTGACTAAAGGAAATATTCAGTTTAGGGTTTAAAACCCTAATGCTGATTACATGGAAAAGCTCAGTTTAGGGTTTAAAACCCTAATGTTTGCTAAATGGAAAAAGTTCAGTTTAGGGTTTAAAACCCTAATGCTGACTAAAAGGAAAATTTAGTTTAGGGTTTAAAACCCTGACGCTGATTACATGGAAAAGCTCAGTTTAGGGTTTAAAACCCTAATGCTGGCTGAATGGAAAAAAGTTCAGTTTAGGGTTTAAAACCCTAATGCTGACTAAAAGGAAAATTCAGTTTAGGGTTTAAAACCCTAATGCTGATTACATGGAAAAGTTCAGTTTAGGGTTTAAAACCCTAATGCTGATCGCATGGAAAAGCTCAGTTTAGGGTTTAAAACCCTAATGCTGGCTGAATGGAAAAAAGTTCAGTTTAGGATTTAAAACCCTAATGCTGAATGGAAGGAAAAGTTCAGTTTGGGGTTTAAAACCCTAATGCTGGCTGAATGGGAAAAAGTTCAGTTTAGGGTTTAAAATCCTATTACTGACTAAAGGGAAAATTTAGTTTAGGGTTTAAAACCCTAATGCTGACTAAAGGAAAAATTCAGTTTAGGGTTTAAAACCCTAATGCTGATCGCATGGAAAAGCTCAGTTTAGGGTTTAAAACCCTAATGCTGGCTGAATGGAAAAAAGTTCAGTTTAGGGTTTAAAACCCTAATGCTGACTAAAGGAAAAATTCAGTTTAGGGTTTAAAACCCTAATGTTGATCGCATGGAAAAGCTCAGTTTAGGGTTTAAAACCCTAATGCTGGCTGAATGGAAAAAAGTTCAGTTTAGGGTTTAAAACCCTAATGCTGACTGGAAAGAAAAGCTCAGTTTGGGGTTTAAAACTCTAATGCTGGCTAAAGGAAAAATTCAGTTTAGGGTTTAAAACCCTAATGTTGATCGCATGGAAAAGCTCAGTTTAGGGTTTAAAACCCTAATGCTGGCTGAATGGAAAAAAGTTCAGTTTAGGGTTTAAAACCCTAATGCAGACTGGAAGGAAAAGCTTAGTTTGGGGTTTAAAACCCTAATGCTGGCTGAATGGGAAAAAAATTCAGTTTAGGGTTTAAAATCCTAATGCTGACTAAAGGAAAAATTCAGTTTATGGTTTAAAACCCTAATGCTGATTACATGGAAAAGCTCAGTTTAGGGTTTAAAACCCTAATGCTGGCTGAATGGAAAAAGTTCAGTTTATAGTTTAAAACCCTAATGCTGACTAAAGGGAAAATTCAATTTAGGGTTTAAAACCCTAATGTTGATTACATGGAAAAGCTCAGTTTAGGGTTTAAAACCCTAATGCTGGCTGAATGGAAAAAAAGTTCAGTTTAGGGTTTATAACCCTAATGCTGACTAAAAGGAAAATTCAGTTTAGGGTTTAAAACCCTAATGCTGATCGCATGGAAAAGCTCAGTTTAGGGTTTAAAACCCTAATGCTGGCTGAATGGCAAAAAGTTCAGTTTAGGGTTTAAAACCCTAATGCTGACTGCATGAAAAAGCTCAGTTTGGGGTTTAAAACTCTAATGCTGGCTAAAGGAAAAATTCAGTTTAGTGTTTGAAACCCTAATGCTGATCGCATGGAAAAAAGTTCAGTTTAGGGTTTAAAACCCTAATGCTGACTGGAAGGAAAAGCTCAGTTTGGGGTTTAAAACCCTAATGCTGGCTAAAGGAAAAATTCAGTTTAGGGTTTAAAACCGTAATGCTGATCGCATGGAAAAGCTCAGTTTAGGGTTTAAAACCCTAATGCTGGCTGAATGGAAAAAAGTTCAGTTTAGGATTTAAAACCCTAATGCTGAATGGAAGGAAAAGTTCAGTTTGGGGTTTAAAACCCTAATGCTGGCTGAATGGGAAAAAGTTCAGTTTAGGGTTTAAAATCCTATTGCTGACTAAAGGAAATATTCAGTTTAGGGTTTAAAACCCTAATGCTGATTACATGGAAAAGCTCAGTTTAGGGTTTAAAACCCTAATGTTTGCTAAATGGAAAAAGTTCAGTTTAGGGTTTAAAACCCTAATGCTGACTAAAAGGAAAATTTAGTTTAGGGTTTAAAACCCTGACGCTGATTACATGGAAAAGCTCAGTTTAGGGTTTAAAACCCTAATGCTGGCTGAATGGAAAAAAGTTCAGTTTAGGGTTTAAAACCCTAATGCTAACTAAAAGGAAAATTCAGTTTAGGGTTTAAAACCCTAATGCTGATTACATGGAAAAGTTCAGTTTAGGGTTTAAAACCCTAATGCTGGCTGAATGGAAAAAAGTTCAGTTTAGGATTTAAAACCCTAATGCTGAATGGAAGGAAAAGTTCAGTTTGGGGTTTAAAACCCTAATGTTGGCTGAATGGGAAAAAGTTCAGTTTAGGGTTTAAAATCCTATTGCTGACTAAAGGGAAAATTTAGTTTAGGGTTTAAAACCCTAATGCTGATTACATGGAAAAGCTCAGTTTAGGGTTTAAAACCCTAATGCTGGCTGAATGGAAAAAAGTTCAGTTTAGGGTTTAAAACCCTAATGCTGACTAAAAGGAAAATTTAGTTTAGGGTTTAAAACCCTGACGCTGATTACATGGAAAAGCTCAGTTTAGGGTTTAAAACCCTAATGCTGGCTGAATGGAAAAAAGTTCAGTTTAGGGTTTAAAACCCTAATGCTGACTAAAAGGAAAATTTAGTTTAGGGTTTAAAACCCTAATGCTGATTACATGGAAAAGTTCAGTTTAGGGTTTAAAACCCTAATGCTGGCTGAAAGGAAAAAAGTTCAGTTTATGGTTTAAAACCCTAATGCCGGCTAAAGGAAAAATTCAGTTTAGGGTTTAAAACCCTAATGCTTATTGCATGGAAAAGCTCAGTTTGGGGTTTAAAACCCTAATGCTAGCTGAATGGAAAAAAGTTCAGTTTAGGGTTTAAAACCCTAATGCTGACTAAAGGAAAAATTCAGTTTAGGGTTTAAAACCCAAATGTTGATTGAATGGAAAAGCTCAGTTTAGGGTTTAAAATCCTTATGCTGACTGCATGGAAAAGCTCAGTTTAGGGTTTAAAACCCTAATGCTGACTAAAAGAAAAATTCAGTTTAGGGTTTAAAACCCTAATGCTGACTGAAAGGAAAAATTCAGTTTAGGGTTTAAAACCCTAATGCGGACTGAAAGGAAAATTCAGTTTAGGGTTTAAAACCCTAATGCTGACTGGAAGGAAAAGCTCAGTTTGGGGTTTAAAACCCTAATGCTGGCTGAATGGGAAAAAGTTCAGTTTAGGGTTTAAAACCCTAATGCTGACTAAAGGAAAAATTCAGTTTAGGGTTTAAAACCCTAATGCTGATCGCATGAAAAAGCTCAGTTTAGGGTTTAAAACCCTAATGCTGGCTGAATGGAAAAAAGTTCAGTTTAGGGTTTAAAACCTTAATGCTGACTAAAGGAAAAATTCAGTTTAAGGTTTAAAACCCTAATGCTGATCGCATGGAAAAGCTCAGTTTAGGGTTTAAAACCCTAATGCTGGCTGAATGGAAAAAAGTTCAGTTTAGGGTTTAAAACCCTAATGCTGACTACATGGAAAAACTCAGTTTGGGGTTTAAAACCCTAATGTTGGATAAAGGAAAAATTCAGTTTAGGGTTTAAAACCCTAATGCTGATCGCATGGAAAAGCTCAGTTTAGGGTTTAAAACCCTAATGCTGGCTGATTGGAAAAAAGTTCAGTTTAGGGTTTAAAACCCTAATGCTGACTAAAAGGAAAATTCAGTTTAGGGTTTAAAACCCTAATGCTGATTACATGGAAAAGCTCAGTTTAGGGTTTAAAACCCTAATGCTGGCTGAAAGGAAAAAAGTTCAGTTTAGGGTTTAAAACCCTAAAGCCGGCTAAAGGAAAAATTCAGTTTAGGGTTTAAAACCCTAATGCTGATTGCATGGAAAAGCTCAGTTTGGGGTTTAAAACCCTAATGCTGGCTGAATGGAAAAAAGTTCAGTTTAGGGTTTAAAACCCTAATGCTGACTAAAGGAAAAATTCAGTTTAGGGTTTAAAACCCTAATGCTGATTGAATAGAAAAGCTCAGTTTATGGTTTAAAACCCTAATGCTGACTGCATGGAAAAGCTTAGTTTAGGGTTTAAAACCATAATGCTAACTAAAGGAAAAATTCAGTTTAGGGTTTTAAACCCTAATGCTAACTAAAGGAAAAATTCAGTTTAGGGTTTTAAACCCTAATGCTGACTGAAAGGAAAAATTCAGTTTAGGGTTTAAAACTCTAATGCTGACTGAAAGGAAAATTCAGTTTAGGGTTTAAAACCCTAATGCTGACTGGAAGGAAAAGCTCAGTTTGGGGTTTAAAACCCTAATGCTGGCTGAATGGGAAAAAGTTCAGTTTAGGGTTTAAAACCCTAATGCTGACTAAAGGAAAAATTCAGTTTAGGGTTTAAAACCCTAATGCTGATCGCATGGAAAAGCTCAGTTTAGGGTTTAAAACCCTAATGCTGGCTGAATGTAAAAAAGTTCAGTTTAGGGTTTAAAACCCCAATGCTGACTAAAGAAAAAATTCAGTTTAGGGTTTAAAACCCTAATGTTGATCGCATGGAAAAGCTCAGTTTAGGGTTTAAAACCCTAATAATGGCTGAATGGAAAAAAGTTCAGTTTAGGGTTTAAAGCCCTAATGCTGACTACATGGAAAAGCTCAGTTTGGGGTTTAAAACCCTAATTCTGGCTAAAGGAAAAATTCAGTTTAAGGTTTAAAACCCTAATGCTGATCACATGGAAAAGCTCAATTTAGGGTTTAAAACCCTAATGCTGGTTGAATGGAAAAAAGTTCAGTTTAGGGTTTAAAACCCTAATGCTAACTAGAAGGAAAAGCTCAGTTTGGGGTTTAAAACCCTAATGCTGGCTGAATGGGAAAAAGTTCAGTTTAGGGTTTAAAATCCTAATGCTGACTAAAGGAAAAATTCAGTTTAGGGTTTAAAACCTTAATGCTGATTACATGGAAAAGCTCAGTTTAGGGTTTAAAACCCTAATGTTGGCTGAATGGAAAAAGTTCAGTTTAGGGTTTAAAACACTAATGCTGACTAAAGGGAAAATTCAGTTTAGGAATTAAAACCCTAATGCTGATTACATGGAAAAGCTCAATTTAGGGTTTAAAACCCTAATGCTGGCTGAATGGAAAAAAGTTCAGTTTAGGGTTTAAAACCCTAATGCTGACTAAAAGGAAAATTCAGTTTAGGGTTTAAAACCCTAATGCTAATTACATGGAAAAGCTCAGTTTAGGGTTTAAAACCCTAATACTGGCTGAAAGGAAAAAAGTTCAGTTTAGGGTTTAAAACCCTAATGCCGGCTAAAGGAAAAATTCAGTTTAGGGTTTAAAACCCTAATGCTGATTGCATGGAAAAGCTCAGTTTGGGGTTTAAAACCCTAATGCTGGCTGAATGGAAAAAAGTTCAGTTTAGGGTTTAAAACCCTAATGCTGACTAAAGGAAAAATTCAGTTTAGGGTTTAAAACCCTAATGCTGATTGCATGGAAAAGCTCAGTTTAGGGTTTAAAACCCTAATGCTGGCTGAATGGAAAAGTTCAGTTTAAGGTTTAAAACTCTAATGCTGACTGCATGGAAAAGCTCAGTTTAGGGTTTAAAACCCTAATGCCGACTAAAGGAAAAATTCAGTTTAGGGTTTAAAACCCTAATGCTGACTGAAAGGAAAAATTCAGTTTAGGGTTTAAAACCCTAATGCTGACTGAAAGGAAAATTCAGTTTAGGGTTTAAAACCCTAATGCCGACTGGAAGGAAAAGCTCAGTTTGGGGTTTAAAACCCTAATGCTGGCTGAATAGGAAAAAGTTCAGTTTAGGGTTTAAAACCCTAATGCTGACTAAAGGAAAAATTCAGTTTAGGGTTTAAAACCCTAATGCTGATCGCATGGAAAAGCTCAGTTTAGGGTTTAAAACCCTAATGCTGGCTGAATGGAAAAAAGTTCAGTTTAGGGTTTAAAACCCTAATGCTGACTAAAGGAAAAAGTTCAGTTTAGGGTTTAAAACCCTAATGTTGATCGCATGGAAAAGCTCAGTTTAGGGTTTAAAACCCTAATGCTGGCTGAATGGAAAAAAGTTCAGTTTAGGGTTTAAAACCCTAATGCTGACTGGAAAGAAAAGCTCAGTTTGGGGTTTAAAACTCTAATGCTGGCTAAAGGAAAAATTCAGTTTATGGTTTAAAACCCTAATGTTGATCGCATGGAAAAGCTCAGTTTAGGGTTTAAAACCCTAATGCTGGCTGAATGGAAAAAAGTTCAGTTTAGGGTTTAAAACCCTAATGCAGACTGGAAGGAAAAGCTTAGTTTGGGGTTTAAAACCCTAATGCTGGCTGAATGGGAAAAAAATTCAGTTTAGGGTTTAAAATCCTAATGCTGACTAAAGGAAAAATTCAGTTTATGGTTTAAAACCCTAATGCTGATTACATGGAAAAGCTCAGTTTAGGGTTTAAAACCCTAATGCTGGCTGAATGGAAAAAGTTCAGTTTATAGTTTAAAACCCTAATGCTGACTAAAGAGAAAATTCAATTTAGGGTTTAAAACCCTAATGTTGATTACATGGAAAAGCTCAGTTTAGGGTTTAAAACCCTAATGCTGGCTGAATGGAAAAAAAGTTCAGTTTAGGGTTTATAACCCTAATGCTGACTAAAAGGAAAATTCAGTTTAGGGTTTAAAACCCTAATGCTGATCGCATGGAAAAGCTCAATTTAGGGTTTAAAACCCTAATGCTGGCTGAATGGCAAAAAGTTCAGTTTAGGGTTTAAAACCCTAATGCTGACTGCATGGAAAAGCTCAGTTTGGGGTTTAAAACTCTAATGCTGGCTAAAGGAAAAATTCAGTTTAGTGTTTGAAACCCTAATGCTGATCGCATGGAAAAAAGTTCAGTTTAGGGTTTAAAACCCTAATGCTGACTGGAAGGAAAAGCTCAGTTTGGGGTTTAAAACCCTAATGCTGGCTAAAGGAAAAATTCAGTTTAGGGTTTAAAACCCTAATGCTGATCGCATGGAAAAGCTCAGTTTAGGGTTTAAAACCCAAATGCTGGCTGAATGGAAAAAAGTTCAGTTTAGGATTTAAAACCCTAATGCTGAATGGAAGGAAAAGTTCAGTTTGGGGTTTAAAACCCTAATGCTGGCTGAATGGGAAAAAGTTCAGTTTAGGGTTTAAAATCCTATTGCTGACTAAAGGAAATATTCAGTTTAGGGTTTCAAACCCTAATGCTGATTACATGGAAAAGCTCAGTTTAGGGTTTAAAACCCTAATGTTTGCTAAATGGAAAAAGTTTAGTTTAGGGTTTAAAACCCTAATGCTGACTAAAAGGAAAATTTAGTTTAGGGTTTAAAACCCTGACGCTGATTACATGGAAAAGCTCAGTTTAGGGTTTAAAACCCTAATGCTGGCTGAATGGAAAAAAGTTCAGTTTAGGGTTTAAAACCCTAATGCTGACTAAAAGGAAAATTCAGTTTAGGGTTTAAAACCCTAATGCTGATTACATGGAAAAGTTCAGTTTAGGGTTTAAAACCCTAATGCTGATCGCATGGAAAAGCTCAGTTTAGGGTTTAAAACCCTAATGCTGGCTGAATGGAAAAAAGTTCAGTTTAGGATTTAAAACCCTAATGCGGAATGGAAGGAAAAGTTCAGTTTGGGGTTTAAAACCCTAATGCTGGCTGAATGGGAAAAAGTTCAGTTTAGGGTTTAAAATCCTATTGCTGACTAAAGGGAAAATTTAGTTTAGGGTTTAAAACCCTAATGCTGATTACATGGAAAAGCTCAGTTTAGGGTTTAAAACCCTAATGCTGGCTGAATGGAAAAAAGTTCAGTTTAGGGTTTAAAACCCTAATGCTGACTAAAAGGAAAATTTAGTTTAGGGTTTAAAACCCTGACGCTGATTACATGGAAAAGCTCAGTTTAGGGTTTAAAACCCTAATGCTGGCTGAATGGAAAAAAGTTCAGTTTAGGGTTTAAAACCCTAATGCTGACTAAAAGGAAAATTTAGTTTAGGGTTTAAAACCCTAATGCTGATTACATGGAAAAGTTCAGTTTAGGGTTTAAAACCCTAATGCTGGCTGAAAGGAAAAAAGTTCAGTTTATGGTTTAAAACACTAATGCTGATTACATGGAAAAGCTCAGTTTAGGGTTTAAAACCCTAATGCTGGCTGAATGGAAAAAGTTCAGTTTAGGGTTTAAAACCCTAATGCTGACTAAAGGGAAAATTCAGTTTAGGGTTTAAAACCCTAATGCTGATTACATGGAAAAGCTCAGTTTAGGGTTTAAAACCCTAATGCTGGCTGAATGGAAAAAAAGTTCAGTTTAGAGTTTAAAACCCTAATGCTGACTAAAAGGAAAATTCAGTTTAGGGTTTAAAACCCTAATGCTGATTACATGGAAAAGCTCAGTTTAGGGTTTAAAACCCTAATGCTGGCTGAATGGAAAAAAGTTCAGTTTAGGGTTTAAAACCCTAATGCTGACTAAAAGGAAAATTCAGTTTAGGGTTTAAAACCCTAATGCTGATTACATGGAAAAGCTCAGTTTAGGGTTTAAAACCCGAATGCTGGCTGAATGGAAAAAAGTTCAGTTTAGGGTTTAAAACCCTAATGCTGACTAAAAGTAAAATTCAGTTTAGGGTTTAAAACCCTAACGCTGATTACATGGAAAAGCTCAGTTTAGGGTTTAAAACCCTAATGCTGGCTGAATGGAAAAAAGTTCAGTTTAGGGTTTAAAACCCTAATGCTGACTAAAAGGAAAATTCAGTTTAGGGTTTAAAATCCTAATGCTGAATGGAAGGAAAAGTTCAGTTTGGGGTTTAAAACCCTAATGCTGGCTGAATGGGAAAAAGTTCAGTTTAGGGTTTAAAATCCTAATGCTGACTAAAGGAAAAATTCAGTTTAGGGTTTAAAACCCTAATGCTGATTACATGGAAAAGCTCAGTTTAGGGTTTAAACCCCTAATGTTGGCTGAATGGAAAAAGTTCAGTTTAGGGTTTAAAACCCTAATGCTGACTAAAGGGAAAATTCAGTTTAGGGTTTAAAACCCTAATGCTGATTACATGGAAAAGCTCAATTTAGGGTTTAAAACCCTAATGCTGGCTGAATGGTAAAAAGTTCAGTTTAGGGTTTAAAACCCTAATGCTGACTAAAAGGAAAATTCAGTTTAGGGTTTAAAACCCTAATGCTGATTACATGGAAAAGCTCAGTTTAGGGTTTAAAACCCTAATGCTGGCTGAATGGAAAAAAATTCAGTTTAGGGTTTAAAACCCTAATGCTGACTAAAAGGAAAATTCAGTTTAGGGTTTAAAACCCTAACGCTGATTACATGGAAAAGCTCAGTTTAGGGTTTAAAACCCTAATGCTGGCTGAATGGAAAAAAGTTCAGTTTAGGGTTTAAAACCCTAATGCTGACTAAAAGGAAAATTCAGTTTAGGGTTTAAAACCCTAATGCTGATTACATGGAAAAGTTCAGTTTAGGGTTTAAAACCCTAATGCTGATCGCATGGAAAAGCTCAGTTTAGGGTTTAAAACCCTAATGCTGGCTGAATGGAAAAAAGTTCAGTTTAGGATTTAAAACCCTAATGCGGAATGGAAGGAAAAGTTCAGTTTGGGGTTTAAAACCCTAATGCTGGCTGAATGGGAAAAAGTTCAGTTTAGGGTTTAAAATCCTATTGCTGACTAAAGGGAAAATTTAGTTTAGGGTTTAAAACCCTAATGCTGATTACATGGAAAAGCTCAGTTTAGGGTTTAAAACCCTAATGCTGGCTGAATGGAAAAAAGTTCAGTTTAGGGTTTAAAACCCTAATGCTGACTAAAAGGAAAATTTAGTTTAGGGTTTAAAACCCTGACGCTGATTACATGGAAAAGCTCAGTTTAGGGTTTAAAACCCTAATGCTGGCTGAATGGAAAAAAGTTCAGTTTAGGGTTTAAAACCCTAATGCTGACTAAAAGGAAAATTCAGTTTAGGGTTTAAAACCCTAATGCTGATTACATGGAAAAGTTCAGTTTAGGGTTTAAAACCCTAATGCTGGCTGAAAGGAAAAAAGTTCAGTTTATGGTTTAAAACCCTAATGCCGGCTAAAGGAAAAATTCAGTTTAGGGTTTAAAACCCTAATGCTTATTGCATGGAAAAGCTCAGTTTGGGGTTTAAAACCCTAATGCTAGACTAAAGGAAAAATTCAGTTTAGGGTTTAAAACCCAAATGTTGATTGAATGGAAAAGCTCAGTTTAGGGTTTAAAATCCTTATGCTGACTGCATGGAAAAGCTCAGTTTAGGGTTTAAAACCCTAATGCTGACTAAAAGAAAAATTCAGTTTAGGGTTTAAAACCCTAATGCTGACTGAAAGGAAAAATTCAGTTTAGGGTTTAAAACCCTAATGCGGACTGAAAGGAAAATTCAGTTTAGGGTTTAAAACCCTAATGCTGACTGGAAGGAAAAGCTCAGTTTGGGGTTTAAAACCCTAATGCTGGCTGAATGGGAAAAAGTTCAGTTTAGGGTTTAAAACCCTAATGCTGACTAAAGGAAAAATTCAGTTTAGGGTTTAAAACCCTAATGCTAATCGCATGAAAAAGCTCAGTTTAGGGTTTAAAACCCTAATGCTGGCTGAATGGAAAAAAGTTCAGTTTAGGGTTTAAAACCTTAATGCTGACTAAAGGAAAAATTCAGTTTAAGGTTTAAAACCCTAATGCTGATCGCATGGAAAAGCTCAGTTTAGGGTTTAAAACCCTAATGCTGGCTGAATGGAAAAAAGTTCAGTTTAGGGTTTAAAACCCTAATGCTGACTACATGGAAAAACTCAGTTTGGGGTTTAAAACCCTAATGCTGGCTAAAGGAAAAATTCAGTTTAGGGTTTAAAACCCTAATGCTGATCGCATGGAAAAGCTCAGTTTAGGGTTTAAAACCCTAATGCTGGCTGAATGGAAAAAAGTTCAGTTTAGGGTTTAAAACCCTAATGCTGACTGGAAGGAAATGCTCAGTTTGGGGTTTAAAACCCTAATGCTGGCTGAATGGGAAAAAGTTCCGTTTACAGTTTAAAATCCTAATGCTGACTAAAGAAAAAATTCAGTTTAGGGTTTAAAATCCTAATGCTGATTACATGGAAAAGCTCAGTTTAGGGTTTAAAACCCTAATGGTGGCTGAATGGAAAAAGTTCAGTTTAGGGTTTAAAACCCTAATGCTGACTAAAGGGAAAATTCAGTTTAGGGTTTAAAACCCTAATGCTGATTACATGGAAAAGCTCAGTTTAGGGTTTAAAACCCTAATGCTGGCTGAATGGAAAAAAAGTTCAGTTTAGAGTTTAAAACCCTAATGCTGACTAAAAGGAAAATTCAGTTTAGGGTTTAAAACCCTAATGCTGATTACATGGAAAAGCTCAGTTTAGGGTTTAAAACCCTAATGCTGGCTGAATGGAAAAAAGTTCAGTTTAGGGTTTAAAACCCTAATGCTGACTAAAAGGAAAATTCAGTTTAGGGTTTAAAACCCTAATGCTGATTACATGGAAAAGCTCAGTTTAGGGTTTAAAACCCGAATGTTGGCTGAATGGAAAAAAGTTCAGTTTAGGGTTTAAAACCCTAATGCTGACTAAAAGTAAAATTCAGTTTAGGGTTTAAAACCCTAACGCTGATTACATGGAAAAGCTCAGTTTAGGGTTTAAAACCCTAATGCTGGCTGAATGGAAAAAAGTTCAGTTTAGGGTTTAAAACCCTAATGCTGACTAAAAGGAAAATTCAGTTTAGGGTTTAAAATCCTAATGCTGAATGGAAGGAAAAGTTCAGTTTGGGGTTTAAAACCCTAATGCTGGCTGAATGGGAAAAAGTTCAGTTTAGGGTTTAAAATCCTAATGCTGACTAAAGGAAAAATTCAGTTTAGGGTTTAAAACCCTAATGCTGATTACATGGAAAAGCTCAGTTTAGGGTTTAAACCCCTAATGTTGGCTGAATGGAAAAAGTTCAGTTTAGGGTTTAAAACCCTAATGCTGACTAAAGGGAAAATTCAGTTTAGGGTTTAAAACCCTAATGCTGATTACATGGAAAAGCTCAATTTAGGGTTTAAAACCCTAATGCTGGCTGAATGGTAAAAAGTTCAGTTTAGGGTTTAAAACCCTAATGCTGACTAAAAGGAAAATTCAGTTTAGGGTTTAAAACCCTAATGCTGATTACATGGAAAAGCTCAGTTTAGGGTTTAAAACCCTAATGCTGGCTGAATGGAAAAAAATTCAGTTTAGGGTTTAAAACCCTAATGCTGACTAAAAGGAAAATTCAGTTTAGGGTTTAAAACCCTAACGCTGATTACATGGAAAAGCTCAGTTTAGGGTTTAAAACCCTAATGCTGGCTGAATGGAAAAAAGTTCAGTTTAGGGTTTAAAACCCTAATGCTAACTAAAAGGAAAATTCAGTTTAGGGTTTAAAATCCTAATGCTGATTACATGGAAAAGCTCAGTTTAGGGTTTAAAACCCTAATGCTGGCTGAAAGGAAAAAAGTTCAGTTTAGGTTTAAAACCCTAATGCCGGCTAAAGGAAAAATTCAGTTTAGGGTTTAAAACCCTAATGCTTATTGCATGGAAAGGCTCAGTTTGGGGTTTAAAACCCTAATTCTGGCTGCATGGAAAAGCTCAGTTTAGGGTTTAAAACCCTAATGCTGACTAAAGGAAAAATTCAGTTTAGGGTTTAAAACCCTAATGCTGACTGAAAAGAAAAATTCAGTTTAGGGTTTAAAACCCTAATGCGGACTGAAAGGAAAATTCAGTTTAGGGTTTAAAACCCTAATGCTGATTGGAAGGAAAAGCTCAGTTTGGGGTTTAAAACCCTAATGCTGGCTGAATGGGAAAAAGTTCAGTTTAGGGTTTAAAACCCTAATGCTGACTAAAGGAAAAATTCAATTTAGGGTTTAAAACCCTAATGCTGATCGCATGAAAAAGCTCAGTTTAGGGTTTAAAACCCTAATGCTGGCTGAATGAAAAAAAGTTCAGTTTAGGATTTAAAACCCTAATGTTGACTAAAGGAAAAATTCAGTTTAGGGTTTAAAACCCTAATGCTGATCGCATGGAAAAGCTCAGTTTAGGGTTTAAAACACTAATACTGGCTGAATGGAAAAAAGTTCAGTTTAGGGTTTAAAACCCTAATGCTGACTACATGGAAAAACTCAGTTTGGGTTTAAAACCCTAATGCTGGCTAAAGGAAAAATTCAGTTTAGGGTTTAAAACCCTAATGCTGATCGCATGGAAAAGCTCAGTTTAGGGTTTAAAACCCTAATGCTGGCTGAATGGAAAAAAGTTCAGTTTATGGTTTAAAACCCTAATGCTGACTGGAAGGAAAAGCTCAGTTTGGGGTTTAAAACCCTAATGCTGGCTGAATGGGAAAAAGTTCAGTTTAGGGTTTAAAATCCTAATGCTGACTAAAGGAAAATTCAGTTTAGGGTTTAAAACCCTAATGCTGATTACATGGAAAAGCTCAGTTTAGGGTTTAAAACCCTAATGTTAGCTGAATGGAAAAAGTTCAGTTTTGGATTTAAAATCCTAATGCTGACTAAAGGGAAAATTTAGTTTAGGGTTTAAAACCCTAATGCTGATTACATGGAAAAGCTCAGTTTAGGGTTTAAAACCCTAATGCTGGCTGAATGGAAAAAGTTCAGTTTAGGGTTTAAAACCCTAATGCTGACTAAAAGGAAAATTCAGTTTAGGGTTTAAAACTCTAATGCTAATTACATGGAAAAACTCAGTTTAGGGTTTAAAACTCTAATGCTGGCTGAAAGGAAAAAAGTTCAGTTTAGGGTTTAAAACCCTAATGCTGATTACATGGAAAAGCTTAGTTTAGGGTTTAAAACCCTAATATTGGCTGAATGGAAAAAGTTCAGTTTAGGGTTTAAAACCCTAATGCTGACTAAAGGGAAAATTTAGTTTAGGGTTTAAAACCTAATGCTGATTACATGGAAAAGCTCAGTTTAGGGTTTAAAACCCTAATGCTGGCTGAATGGAAAAAAGTTCAGTTTAGGGTTTAAAACCCTAATGCTGACTAAAAGGAAAATTCAGTTTAAGGTTTAAAACCCTAATGCTAATTACATGGAAAAGCTCAGTTTAGGGTTTAAAACCCTAATACTGGCTGAAAGGAAAAAAGTTCAGTTTAGGGTTTAAAACCCTAATGCCGGCTAAAGGAAAAATTCAGTTTAGGGTTTAAAACCCTAATGCTGATTGCATGGAAAAGCTCAGTTTGGGATTTAAAACCCTAATGCTGGCTGAATGGAAAAAAGTTCAGTTTAGGGTTTAAAACCCTAATGCTGACTAAAGGAAAAATTCAGTTTAGGGTTTAAAACCCTAATGCTGAGTGTATGGAAAAGCTCAGTTTAGGGTTTAAAACCCTAATGCTGGCTGAATGGAAAAGTTCAGTTTAAGGTTTAAAACCCTAATGCTGACTGCATGGAAAAGCTCAGTTTAGGGTTTAAAACCCTAATGCTGACTAAAGGAAAAATTCAGTTTAGGGTTTAAAACCCTAATGCTGACTGAAAGGAAAAATTCAGTTTAGGGTTTAAAACCCTAATGCTGACTGAAAGGAAAATTCAGTTTAGGGTTTAAAACCCTAATGCTGACTGGAAGGAAAAGCTCAGTTTGGGGTTTAAAACCCTAATGCTGGCTGAATGGGAAAAAGTTCAGTTTAGGGTCTAAAACCCTAATGCTGACTAAAGGAAAAATTCAGTTTAGGGTTTAAAACCCTAATGCTGATCGCATGGAAAAGCTCAGTTTAGGGTTTAAAACCCTAATGCTGGCTGAATGGAAAAAAGTTCAGTTTAGGGTTTAAAACCCTAATGCTGACTAAAGGAAAAATTCATTTTAGGGTTTAAAACCCTAATGCTGATCGCATGGAAAAGCTCAGTTTAGGGTTTAAAACCCTAATGCTGGCTGAATGGAAAAAAGTTCAGTTTAGGGTTTAAAACCCTAATGCTGACTACATGGAAAAACTCAGTTTGGGGTTTAAAACCCTAATGCTGGCTAAAGGAAAAATTCAGTTTAGGGTTTAAAACCCTAATGCTGATCGCATGGAAAAGCTCAGTTTAGGGTTTAAAACCCTAATGCTGGCTGAATGGAAAAAAGTTCAGTTTAGGGTTTAAAACCCTAATGCTGACTGGAAGGAAAAGCTCAGTTTGGGGTTTAAAACCCTAATGCTGGCTGAATGGGAAAAAGTTCAGTTTAGGGTTTAAAATCCTAATGCTGACTAAAGGAAAAATTCAGTTTAGGGTTTAAAACCCTAATGCTTATTACATGGAAAAGCTTAGTTTAGGGTTTAAAACCCTAATGTTAGCTGAATGGAAAAAGTTCAGTTTAGGGTTTAAAATCCTAATGCTGACTAAAGGGAAAATTTAGTTTAGGGTTTAAAACCCTAATGCTGATTACATGGAAAAGCTCAGTTTAGGGTTTAAAACCCTAATGCTGGCTGAATGGAAAAAAGTTCAGTTTAGGGTTTAAAACCCTAATGCTGACTAAAAGGAAAATTCAGTTTAGGGTTTAAAACCCTAATGCTAATTACATGGAAAAGCTCAGTTTAGGGTTTAAAACCCTAATGCTGGCTGAAAGGAAAAAATTTCAGTTTAGGGTATAAAACCCTAATGCTGATTACATGGAAAAGCTTAGTTTAGGGTTTAAAACCCTAATGTTGGCTGAATGGAAAAAGTTCAGTTTAGGGTTTAAAACCCTAATGCTGACTAAAGGTAAAATTTAGTTTAGGGTTTAAAACCTAATGCTGATTACATGGAAAAGCTCAGTTTAGGGTTTAAAACCCTAATGCTGGCTGAATGGAAAAAAAGTTCAGTTTAGGGTTTAAAACCCTAATGCTGACTACATGGAAAAACTCAGTTTGGGTTTAAAACCCTAATGCTGGCTAAAGGAAAAATTCAGTTTAGGGTTTAAAACCCTAATGCTGATCGCATGGAAAAGCTCAGTTTAGGGTTTAAAACCCTAATGCTGGCTGAATGGAAAAAAGTTCAGTTTAGGGTTTAAAACCCTAATGCTGACTGGAAGGAAAAGCTCAGTTTGGGGTTTAAAACCCTAATGCTGGCTGAATGGGAAAAAGTTCAGTTTAGGGTTTAAAATCCTAATGCTGACTAAAGGAAAATTCAGTTTAGGGTTTAAAACCCTAATGCTGATTACATGGAAAAGCTCAGTTTAGGGTTTAAAACCCTAATGTTAGCTGAATGGAAAAAGTTCAGTTTTGGATTTAAAATCCTAATGCTGACTAAAGGGAAAATTTAGTTTAGGGTTTAAAACCCTAATGCTGATTACATGGAAAAGCTCAGTTTAGGGTTTAAAACCCTAATGCTGGCTGAATGGAAAAAAGTTCAGTTTAGGGTTTAAAACCCTAATGCTGACTAAAAGGAAAATTCAGTTTAGGGTTTAAAACCCTAATGCTAATTACATGGAAAAACTCAGTTTAGGGTTTAAAACTCTAATGCTGGCTGAAAGGAAAAAAGTTCAGTTTAGGGTTTAAAACCCTAATGCTGATTACATGGAAAAGCTTAGTTTAGGGTTTAAAACCCTAATATTGGCTGAATGGAAAAAGTTCAGTTTAGGGTTTAAAACCCTAATGCTGACTAAAGGGAAAATTTAGTTTAGGGTTTAAAACCTAATGCTGATTACATGGAAAAGCTCAGTTTAGGGTTTAAAACCCTAATGCTGGCTGAATGGAAAAAAGTTCAGTTTAGGGTTTAAAACCCTAATGCTGACTAAAAGGAAAATTCAGTTTAAGGTTTAAAACCCTAATGCTAATTACATGGAAAAGCTCAGTTTAGGGTTTAAAACCCTAATACTGGCTGAAAGGAAAAAAGTTCAGTTTAGGGTTTAAAACCCTAATGCCGGCTAAAGGAAAAATTCAGTTTAGGGTTTAAAACCCTAATGCTGATTGCATGGAAAAGCTCAGTTTGGGATTTAAAACCCTAATGCTGGCTGAATGGAAAAAAGTTCAGTTTAGGGTTTAAAACCCTAATGCTGACTAAAGGAAAAATTCAGTTTAGGGTTTAAAACCCTAATGCTGAGTGCATGGAAAAGCTCAGTTTAGGGTTTAAAACCCTAATGCTGGCTGAATGGAAAAGTTCAGTTTAAGGTTTAAAACCCTAATGCTGACTGCATGGAAAAGCTCAGTTTAGGGTTTAAAACCCTAATGCTGACTAAAGGAAAAATTCAGTTTAGGGTTTAAAACCCTAATGCTGACTGAAAGGAAAAATTCAGTTTAGGGTTTAAAACCCTAATGCTGACTGAAAGGAAAATTCAGTTTAGGGTTTAAAACCCTAATGCTGACTGGAAGGAAAAGCTCAGTTTGGGGTTTAAAACCCTAATGCTGGCTGAATGGGAAAAAGTTCAGTTTAGGGACTAAAACCCTAATGCTGACTAAAGGAAAAATTCAGTTTAGGGTTTAAAACCCTAATGCTGATCGCATGGAAAAGCTCAGTTTAGGGTTTAAAACCCTAATGCTGGCTGAATGGAAAAAAGTTCAGTTTAGGGTTTAAAACCCTAATGCTGACTGGAAGGAAAAGCTCAGTTTGGGGTTTAAAACCCTAATGCTGGCTGAATGGGAAAAAGTTCAGTTTAGGGTTTAAAATCCTAATGCTGACTAAAGGAAAATTCAGTTTAGGGTTTAAAACCCTAATGCTGATTACATGGAAAAGCTCAGTTTAGGGTTTAAAACCCTAATGTTAGCTGAATGGAAAAAGTTCAGTTTTGGATTTAAAATCCTAATGCTGACTAAAGGGAAAATTTAGTTTAGGGTTTAAAACCCTAATGCTGATTACATGGAAAAGCTCAGTTTAGGGTTTAAAACCCTAATGCTGGCTGAATGGAAAAAAGTTCAGTTTAGGGTTTAAAACCCTAATGCTGACTAAAAGGAAAATTCAGTTTAGGGTTTAAAACCCTAATGCTAATTACATGGAAAAACTCAGTTTAGGGTTTAAAACTCTAATGCTGGCTGAAAGGAAAAAAGTTCAGTTTAGGGTTTAAAACCCTAATGCTGATTACATGGAAAAGCTTAGTTTAGGGTTTAAAACCCTAATATTGGCTGAATGGAAAAAGTTCAGTTTAGGGTTTAAAACCCTAATGCTGACTAAAGGGAAAATTTAGTTTAGGGTTTAAAACCTAATGCTGATTACATGGAAAAGCTCAGTTTAGGGTTTAAAACCCTAATGCTGGCTGAATGGAAAAAAGTTCAGTTTAGGGTTTAAAACCCTAATGCTGACTAAAAGGAAAATTCAGTTTAAGGTTTAAAACCCTAATGCTAATTACATGGAAAAGCTCAGTTTAGGGTTTAAAACCCTAATACTGGCTGAAAGGAAAAAAGTTCAGTTTAGGGTTTAAAACCCTAATGCCGGCTAAAGGAAAAATTCAGTTTAGGGTTTAAAACCCTAATGCTGATTGCATGGAAAAGCTCAGTTTGGGATTTAAAACCCTAATGCTGGCTGAATGGAAAAAAGTTCAGTTTAGGGTTTAAAACCCTAATGCTGACTGGAAGGAAATGCTCAGTTTGGGGTTTAAAACCCTAATGCTGGCTGAATGGGAAAAAGTTCCGTTTACAGTTTAAAATCCTAATGCTGACTAAAGAAAAAATTCAGTTTAGGGTTTAAAATCCTAATGCTGATTACATGGAAAAGCTCAGTTTAGGGTTTAAAACCCTAATGGTGGCTGAATGGAAAAAGTTCAGTTTAGGGTTTAAAACCCTAATGCTGACTAAAGGGAAAATTCAGTTTAGGGTTTAAAACCCTAATGCTGATTACATGGAAAAGCTCAGTTTAGGGTTTAAAACCCTAATGCTGGCTGAATGGAAAAAAAGTTCAGTTTAGAGTTTAAAACCCTAATGCTGACTAAAAGGAAAATTCAGTTTAGGGTTTAAAACCCTAATGCTGATTACATGGAAAAGCTCAGTTTAGGGTTTAAAACCCTAATGCTGGCTGAATGGAAAAAAGTTCAGTTTAGGGTTTAAAACCCTAATGCTGACTAAAAGGAAAATTCAGTTTAGGGTTTAAAACCCTAATGCTGATTACATGGAAAAGCTCAGTTTAGGGTTTAAAACCCGAATGCTGGCTGAATGGAAAAAAGTTCAGTTTAGGGTTTAAAACCCTAATGCTGACTAAAAGTAAAATTCAGTTTAGGGTTTAAAACCCTAACGCTGATTACATGGAAAAGCTCAGTTTAGGGTTTAAAACCCTAATGCTGGCTGAATGGAAAAAAGTTCAGTTTAGGGTTTAAAACCCTAATGCTGACTAAAAGGAAAATTCAGTTTAGGGTTTAAAATCCTAATGCTGAATGGAAGGAAAAGTTCAGTTTGGGGTTTAAAACCCTAATGCTGGCTGAATGGGAAAAAGTTCAGTTTAGGGTTTAAAATCCTAATGCTGACTAAAGGAAAAATTCAGTTTAGGGTTTAAAACCCTAATGCTGATTACATGGAAAAGCTCAGTTTAGGGTTTAAACCCCTAATGTTGGCTGAATGGAAAAAGTTCAGTTTAGGGTTTAAAACCCTAATGCTGACTAAAGGGAAAATTCAGTTTAGGGTTTAAAACCCTAATGCTGATTACATGGAAAAGCTCAATTTAGGGTTTAAAACCCTAATGCTGGCTGAATGGAAAAAAGTTCAGTTTAGGGTTTAAAACCCTAATGCTGACTAAAAGGAAAATTCAGTTTAAGGTTTAAAACCCTAATGCTAATTACATGGAAAAGCTCAGTTTAGGGTTTAAAACCCTAATACTGGCTGAAAGGAAAAAAGTTCAGTTTAGGGTTTAAAACCCTAATGCCGGCTAAAGGAAAAATTCAGTTTAGGGTTTAAAACCCTAATGTTGATTGCATGGAAAAGCTCAGTTTGGGATTTAAAACCCTAATGCTGGCTGAATGGAAAAAAGTTCAGTTTAGGGTTTAAAACCCTAATGCTGACTAAAGGAAAAATTCAGTTTAGGGTTTAAAACCCTAATGCTGAGTGTATGGAAAAGCTCAGTTTAGGGTTTAAAACCCTAATGCTGGCTGAATGGAAAAGTTCAGTTTAAGGTTTAAAACCCTAATGCTGACTGCATGGAAAAGCTCAGTTTAGGGTTTAAAACCCTAATGCTGACTAAAGGAAAAATTCAGTTTAGGGTTTAAAACCCTAATGCTGACTGAAAGGAAAAATTCAGTTTAGGGTTTAAAACCCTAATGCTGACTGAAAGGAAAATTCAGTTTAGGGTTTAAAACCCTAATGCTGACTGGAAGGAAAAGCTCAGTTTGGGGTTTAAAACCCTAATGCTGGCTGAATGGGAAAAAGTTCAGTTTAGGGTCTAAAACCCTAATGCTGACTAAAGGAAAAATTCAGTTTAGGGTTTAAAACCCTAATGCTGATCGCATGGAAAAGCTCAGTTTAGGGTTTAAAACCCTAATGCTGGCTGAATGGAAAAAAGTTCAGTTTAGGGTTTAAAACCCTAATGCTGACTAAAGGAAAAATTCATTTTAGGGTTTAAAACCCTAATGCTGATCGCATGGAAAAGCTCAGTTTAGGGTTTAAAACCCTAATGCTGGCTGAATGGAAAAAAGTTCAGTTTAGGGTTTAAAACCCTAATGCTGACTACATGGAAAAACTCAGTTTGGGGTTTAAAACCCTAATGCTGGCTAAAGGAAAAATTCAGTTTAGGGTTTAAAACCCTAATGCTGATCGCATGGAAAAGCTCAGTTTAGGGTTTAAAACCCTAATGCTGGCTGAATGGAAAAAAGTTCAGTTTAGGGTTTAAAACCCTAATGCTGACTGGAAGGAAAAGCTCAGTTTGGGGTTTAAAACCCTAATGCTGGCTGAATGGGAAAAAGTTCAGTTTAGGGTTTAAAATCCTAATGCTGACTAAAGGAAAAATTCAGTTTAGGGTTTAAAACCCTAATGCTTATTACATGGAAAAGCTTAGTTTAGGGTTTAAAACCCTAATGTTAGCTGAATGGAAAAAGTTCAGTTTAGGGTTTAAAATCCTAATGCTGACTAAAGGGAAAATTTAGTTTAGGGTTTAAAACCCTAATGCTGATTACATGGAAAAGCTCAGTTTAGGGTTTAAAACCCTAATGCTGGCTGAATGGAAAAAAGTTCAGTTTAGGGTTTAAAACCCTAATGCTGACTAAAAGGAAAATTCAGTTTAGGGTTTAAAACCCTAATGCTAATTACATGGAAAAGCTCAGTTTAGGGTTTAAAACCCTAATGCTGGCTGAAAGGAAAAAATTTCAGTTTAGGGTATAAAACCCTAATGCTGATTACATGGAAAAGCTTAGTTTAGGGTTTAAAACCCTAATGTTGGCTGAATGGAAAAAGTTCAGTTTAGGGTTTAAAACCCTAATGCTGACTAAAGGTAAAATTTAGTTTAGGGTTTAAAACCTAATGCTGATTACATGGAAAAGCTCAGTTTAGGGTTTAAAACCCTAATGCTGGCTGAATGGAAAAAAAGTTCAGTTTAGGGTTTAAAACCCTAATGCTGACTACATGGAAAAACTCAGTTTGGGTTTAAAACCCTAATGCTGGCTAAAGGAAAAATTCAGTTTAGGGTTTAAAACCCTAATGCTGATCGCATGGAAAAGCTCAGTTTAGGGTTTAAAACCCTAATGCTGGCTGAATGGAAAAAAGTTCAGTTTAGGGTTTAAAACCCTAATGCTGACTAAAGGAAAAATTCATTTTAGGGTTTAAAACCCTAATGCTGATCGCATGGAAAAGCTCAGTTTAGGGTTTAAAACCCTAATGCTGGCTGAATGGAAAAAAGTTCAGTTTAGGGTTTAAAACCCTAATGCTGACTACATGGAAAAACTCAGTTTGGGGTTTAAAACCCTAATGCTGGCTAAAGGAAAAATTCAGTTTAGGGTTTAAAACCCTAATGCTGATCGCATGGAAAAGCTCAGTTTAGGGTTTAAAACCCTAATGCTGGCTGAATGGAAAAAAGTTCAGTTTAGGGTTTAAAACCCTAATGCTGACTGGAAGGAAAAGCTCAGTTTGGGGTTTAAAACCCTAATGCTGGCTGAATGGGAAAAAGTTCAGTTTAGGGTTTAAAATCCTAATGCTGACTAAAGGAAAAATTCAGTTTAGGGTTTAAAACCCTAATGCTTATTACATGGAAAAGCTTAGTTTAGGGTTTAAAACCCTAATGTTAGCTGAATGGAAAAAGTTCAGTTTAGGGTTTAAAATCCTAATGCTGACTAAAGGGAAAATTTAGTTTAGGGTTTAAAACCCTAATGCTGATTACATGGAAAAGCTCAGTTTAGGGTTTAAAACCCTAATGCTGGCTGAATGGAAAAAAGTTCAGTTTAGGGTTTAAAACCCTAATGCTGACTAAAAGGAAAATTCAGTTTAGGGTTTAAAACCCTAATGCTAATTACATGGAAAAGCTCAGTTTAGGGTTTAAAACCCTAATGCTGGCTGAAAGGAAAAAATTTCAGTTTAGGGTATAAAACCCTAATGCTGATTACATGGAAAAGCTTAGTTTAGGGTTTAAAACCCTAATGTTGGCTGAATGGAAAAAGTTCAGTTTAGGGTTTAAAACCCTAATGCTGACTAAAGGTAAAATTTAGTTTAGGGTTTAAAACCTAATGCTGATTACATGGAAAAGCTCAGTTTAGGGTTTAAAACCCTAATGCTGGCTGAATGGAAAAAAAGTTCAGTTTAGGGTTTAAAACCCTAATGCTGACTACATGGAAAAACTCAGTTTGGGTTTAAAACCCTAATGCTGGCTAAAGGAAAAATTCAGTTTAGGGTTTAAAACCCTAATGCTGATCGCATGGAAAAGCTCAGTTTAGGGTTTAAAACCCTAATGCTGGCTGAATGGAAAAAAGTTCAGTTTAGGGTTTAAAACCCTAATGCTGACTGGAAGGAAAAGCTCAGTTTGGGGTTTAAAACCCTAATGCTGGCTGAATGGGAAAAAGTTCAGTTTAGGGTTTAAAATCCTAATGCTGACTAAAGGAAAAATCAGTTTAGGGTTTAAAACCCTAATGCTGATTACATGGAAAAGCTCAGTTTAGGGTTTAAAACCCTAATGTTAGCTGAATGGAAAAAGTTCAGTTTTGGATTTAAAATCCTAATGCTGACTAAAGGGAAAATTTAGTTTAGGGTTTAAAACCCTAATGCTGATTACATGGAAAAGCTCAGTTTAGGGTTTAAAACCCTAATGCTGGCTGAATGGAAAAAAGTTCAGTTTAGGGTTTAAAACCCTAATGCTGACTAAAAGGAAAATTCAGTTTAGGGTTTAAAACCCTAATGCTAATTACATGGAAAAACTCAGTTTAGGGTTTAAAACTCTAATGCTGGCTGAAAGGAAAAAAGTTCAGTTTAGGGTTTAAAACCCTAATGCTGATTACATGGAAAAGCTTAGTTTAGGGTTTAAAACCCTAATATTGGCTGAATGGAAAAAGTTCAGTTTAGGGTTTAAAACCCTAATGCTGACTAAAGGGAAAATTTAGTTTAGGGTTTAAAACCTAATGCTGATTACATGGAAAAGCTCAGTTTAGGGTTTAAAACCCTAATGCTGGCTGAATGGAAAAAAGTTCAGTTTAGGGTTTAAAACCCTAATGCTGACTAAAAGGAAAATTCAGTTTAAGGTTTAAAACCCTAATGCTAATTACATGGAAAAGCTCAGTTTAGGGTTTAAAACCCTAATACTGGCTGAAAGGAAAAAAGTTCAGTTTAGGGTTTAAAACCCTAATGCCGGCTAAAGGAAAAATTCAGTTTAGGGTTTAAAACCCTAATGCTGATTGCATGGAAAAGCTCAGTTTGGGATTTAAAACCCTAATGCTGGCTGAATGGAAAAAAGTTCAGTTTAGGGTTTAAAACCCTAATGCTGACTAAAGGAAAAATTCAGTTTAGGGTTTAAAACCCTAATGCTGAGTGCATGGAAAAGCTCAGTTTAGGGTTTAAAACCCTAATGCTGGCTGAATGGAAAAGTTCAGTTTAAGGTTTAAAACCCTAATGCTGACTGCATGGAAAAGCTCAGTTTAGGGTTTAAAACCCTAATGCTGACTAAAGGAAAAATTCAGTTTAGGGTTTAAAACCCTAATGCTGACTGAAAGGAAAAATTCAGTTTAGGGTTTAAAACCCTAATGCTGACTGAAAGGAAAATTCAGTTTAGGGTTTAAAACCCTAATGCTGACTGGAAGGAAAAGCTCAGTTTGGGGTTTAAAACCCTAATGCTGGCTGAATGGGAAAAAGTTCAGTTTAGGGACTAAAACCCTAATGCTGACTAAAGGAAAAATTCAGTTTAGGGTTTAAAACCCTAATGCTGATCGCATGGAAAAGCTCAGTTTAGGGTTTAAAACCCTAATGCTGGCTGAATGGAAAAAAGTTCAGTTTAGGGTTTAAAACCCTAATGCTGACTAAAGGAAAAATTCATTTTAGGGTTTAAAACCCTAATGCTGATCGCATGGAAAAGCTCAGTTTAGGGTTTAAAACCCTAATGCTGGCTGAATGGAAAAAAGTTCAGTTTAGGGTTTAAAACCCTAATGCTGACTACATGGAAAAACTCAGTTTGGGGTTTAAAACCCTAATGCTGGCTAAAGGAAAAATTCAGTTTAGGGTTTAAAACCCTAATGCTGATCGCATGGAAAAGCTCAGTTTAGGGTTTAAAACCCTAATGCTGGCTGAATGGAAAAAAGTTCAGTTTAGGGTTTAAAACCCTAATGCTGACTGGAAGGAAAAGCTCAGTTTGGGGTTTAAAACCCTAATGCTGGCTGAATGGGAAAAAGTTCAGTTTAGGGTTTAAAATCCTAATGCTGACTAAAGGAAAAATTCAGTTTAGGGTTTAAAACCCTAATGCTTATTACATGGAAAAGCTTAGTTTAGGGTTTAAAACCCTAATGTTAGCTGAATGGAAAAAGTTCAGTTTAGGGTTTAAAATCCTAATGCTGACTAAAGGGAAAATTTAGTTTAGGGTTTAAAACCCTAATGCTGATTACATGGAAAAGCTCAGTTTAGGGTTTAAAACCCTAATGCTGGCTGAATGGAAAAAAGTTCAGTTTAGGGTTTAAAACCCTAATGCTGACTAAAAGGAAAATTCAGTTTAGGGTTTAAAACCCTAATGCTAATTACATGGAAAAGCTCAGTTTAGGGTTTAAAACCCTAATGCTGGCTGAAAGGAAAAAATTTCAGTTTAGGGTATAAAACCCTAATGCTGATTACATGGAAAAGCTTAGTTTAGGGTTTAAAACCCTAATGTTGGCTGAATGGAAAAAGTTCAGTTTAGGGTTTAAAACCCTAATGCTGACTAAAGGGAAAATTTAGTTTAGGGTTTAAAACCTAATGCTGATTACATGGAAAAGCTCAGTTTAGGGTTTAAAACCCTAATGCTGGCTGAATGGAAAAAAAGTTCAGTTTAGGGTTTAAAACCCTAATGCTGGCTGAATGGAAAAAAGTTCAGTTTATGGTTTAAAACCCTAATGCTGACTAAAGGAAAAATTCAGTTTAGGTATTCGTCAGAAGTGGGACAAACACAGACGGGTAGCCTTCATGATGATGTTCCTGGGCCTTCTGGTATTTCCAAGGAAAGACGGAAACATTGATTTGAAGATATCCGGGGTCGTCAGCACTTTACTCACGCAAAGTGACAGTACTCTCGCGCCTATGGTGGTATCTGACATCTTTCGAGCTCTTACAGCTTGTAAAGCTGGGGGAGATTTCTTCGAAGGTTGTAACTTGCTCCTACAGATATGGATGACCGAGCACCTCTGCCATCATTCCGAGATTTTGAGCCATGGTTCCCCGGAAAAGACCTGCATAGAAGAATCTTACACGAGAACCAAAGAGATCATTTTGCCCAAAGGAGTCTTGGCATGGACTTCATTCTTTCAAGCTCTTACGGCCAGCCAAATACAATGGACGTTGGGATGGTTGCCTGTTGATGAGATCCTATATATGTCTGCAGCTAAAACTCATTTCTTACTGATGGGGCTTAAGAGCATTCAACCTTACGCACCCTGCTGAGTTTTGAGACAGTTCGGAAGATGCCAGACAGTACCTCATGAGGAAGATCTTAGCACTCAAGCAGTTGAAATAAGTCCTAACGGACAATTCTCAGAAGCGAAGATTCGCCAAATCTGGAGTGAGTGTCAATATTTGAAATCAGATACTTGCGTGCGGGATCGAGCCAAAAGAGAGACGGCGCCAGGTTACCTTGCATGGTATAGAAGGGAACTTGAGCATGAAAGGCCAGCTAAGAGACCCCACATCCGTAATTTCACCGAATCATCGCAAAGACAGTGGGATTGGTTAGCGAAGAAAAGAGGCTATTGCGCCGAAATCAGCAGGTTAAAGCAACAAGTGGGAAGCTTGAAATATGAGCACAACATACAAGTTGCTACCAATCTAGGAGAGCGGAACAGGTTAATTCAGGAAAACAAAATGCTCAGAGCCCAGATCAAACAGATAAGGGTAGATGCGGATAAACAACCAAGGCGTCGATCAGACGAGCAGCTGATAAAAAGGCTAAAAAGTGAAATCAGGGAATGGCAAGATGGTTTGGAGAAATCTGAGAACGCCATAGCAGAACTCAGGGCACAGCGGGATACAAGAGCAGATGAGCATCGCCTATACCTGAATCAATTGGAAGGCGACCACGAGAAGACTGTTGCTAAAATGAAGAGAGAGATGGCTACACTTGAGATCAAAGTAGCTAATTAGGCCAAGGATTTCCAAATTGAGAGCAGATACTGGTACGACTCAATAGCCCAGATAAAGTTGGAAGTACGGCGACTGAAGCATCAGCATATACAGGATGCTCAAGTATTCAAGATATGTAGCGATCAGATAAAACGCCTACTCGTAGAGAAAAAGCAAACCAGAGATAGGATCAAGGCCATTGCCCATGCCATCACTAGACGATGTCTACGATGTGAGAACATGTCCAGCGTTACCGTCCTCTCGGTAGTAATGGGTTATGTCAAGCAGACTATGCATGAGCTGGAGCAACTTGAGAGGGATCTCACGCCTAGGACCGCGGTAAGGCCGAACGATGCCGCGCGGACACCAATTTTCAAAACCATAATGCACTCATAGGTCAAATCTGTATATTAGCATCTTCTGCTTGTTTTTCCCATCAGGGTGATTTTTAGTCTATTTTGAGTCTAGGTTTATTTTCAAAGTTCGCTTTTTCTTTTGCAAAATGTAGTTTGTAATATACCATTTCAACAATAAAGAGGTTGTTTCTTTTACGATCATTTGTGTTTTTCGAACTACGTAATGATCTGATTCACGTAGGCATCGTGATACGTAGGCAATCCTCATCGGATCCGGTCGCATTTCTTTTACTGCAAAATAAAAAAAAATAAAAAAAAGGGGAAGAAAAAAAAAGAAAAAAAGGGGAAAAACTAATAAGAGGAAAAATGCCGGAATGATGCATGCTCTCGTAGCAAACATATAGTAATCCACTTAACTGTATAGGTGCATCATGCCCAACGTGAGATTAACTATCTGTTATTTGCTACAAATTAACCGTGCGTTTGTCGTTGAGCATCCAGGGTTTTTGAAAAGACGGTTGGTTTGGTGAAAGTCTGGCCCCGCACTCATACTTCACGAGGTCAAGGAGAAGTGTTCAACTACCTGTTGTTAGGACCAGAAGCAGTACTCACACTTACTTCACCAGGTCAAAAGGAAGTGTGGAAATGTCTTCAGAAATTCCATTACAAACAATCCCTGTTTCCGAGGAGAGCTCGATCTCAGCCGTCCTCACACCTGAATCCGCAACTGCAGAGGAAAATAGAATCCTACGGCTCCGCATGTTGGAAATGCTGGACGATTGGAATAATGGGAAAGAGCCGCCAAGTGTCGTCCCCGGATTCCCTAAATTATTCTCCAGGTCAAGTGGGACTTCTAATGTCCCCATAAATTATCCTGCTACCCCATTCGGGTACCCAGCCACCTCAGCCTTCTCTGCTGGATCGCCTTCTGAGCCTCATCCCCGAATGTCGGCCGCTGATGCAAGCATGAACATCTTTACTGCATCGCCTTGCCCGATCACGGCACAGCCCGCCACGTACAAGCCAAGCTTTGACTCGTCCTCTTTTACATTCCAAGCACCATCATTCTCAATGGAACCAACTAGGTTCGCTACCAGTACTAACCCTCTACCGCCTCAGTGCGAGCCCGCACCTGGGCAGGATCAGAACCCCAGAACCGCAGAACAAAATGAGATTGCCAAGAGAATGAGAAGCCTTGAACAAAGTTTGAAGAATATGCAAGGATTGAGCGGACAAAAGAGCGTCTCTTACGCCGACCTGTGCATGTTCCCTCACGTGCACCTGCCAATGGGTTTCAAGACCCCAAAGTTCGAGAAATACGATGGGCACGGTGACCCCATTGCACATATTAAGAAATACTGCAACCAACTACGGGGAGCCGGCGGAAAAGAAGAACTGTTGATGGCATATTTTGGGGAAAGTCTAGTAGGGACAGCTTCGGAATGGTATATGGATCAGGAAATGTCCCGATGGCATATATGGGATGATCTCGCCAGAGATTTTGTAAAACAATTCCAGTATAACATCGACATTGCGCCAGACCGAAACTCTCTGTCGAATTTGAAGAAGAAGCCTTCGGAAAGCTTCAGAGAATATGCTATTAAGTGGCGCGAACAGGCGTCGAGAGTAAAGCCTCCCATGGACGAAGTGGAAATGGTCACTACCTTTCTCCAGGCTCAAGAGTCTGACTATTTCCAAAACATGATTTCAGCCATGGGTAAGCCATTCGCGGAAGCGATCAAGATAGGAGAGATGGTACAAAATGGGCTGAAAACAGGTAGGATTCTGAGTCAAGCAGCCATAAGGGCGACCTCCCAGGCCGTCCAAAGCGGGTCCGGAGGAACGACAAGGGGGAAGAAGAAGGAAGAAACGACTATGGCAGCCTTGGAAGCGAGGGAGTATCGTCATCCCAGGCCCCATTTTCCGGAAAGAGCCCCACAACACTACTACCCCCACTCAAATTTGGCATATGCTCATCAACCTTATATGGTCATGAATGCCCAGCCTTATGCCCATCCACCACAACAAGCCAACTGTGGCCCAGCTCCACCTCCCAGAAATCAGCCTCCTTACCGCAACCACTATAACCCACAACCCCCGCAGAATAACTTCCGCCCTCAGGAGCCACCTCGACGGCGAACTTTCACGCCCATCGGTGAACAATACTCTACTTTGTTCCCGAAGCTAGTCCAATTGGGTTTCTTGCAACCAATCCCTCAAACAAGGCAAAACCCGACGTCACCTTCTTACAAAGCTGGAGTCAGATGCGCCTATCATTCAGGGGCCGAGGGACATGATACAAATGACTGCTGGTCGTTGAAAAGAGTGGTCGAAAACTTGATAGAGCAAGGGAAAATAGTGCTAAGGGACGAGGAGATCCCGAATGTAACTAACAATCCATTACCCGCTCACAATAATGGGCCGTTGATTGGAATGATTTGTGAAGACAAAGAGTTCGACCCTGCACTGAAAGCCATAATTGCCATTGTCGACACGGGGAAGAGGCCCGAAATGGACCAGAAACCAGAAAAGGGGGAAGAGGTCAAAGCTATAAAGAAAGTGCCTGAAAAGAAGGTAGAGAAGAAAGTGGTACCGGTAAAGGATGAAGTTCTTTACATACCACGAGGTCAAGCTGAGAAGACGCAGAACTTCGGAATCAAAAAGACAAAACCTATGTACGTACCGAAAGGGGCCTATGTGGTCCGGGGGACGATTCAACCACCTCGGCTGAATGAGCCAGTGGTTATCGGACGCGTGCCACAAAAGCCAATGACCAACCCGTCCACAGTGCCGTGGAATTATCAAAAGACTTTGGTGATGTACAAAGGTAAAGAGGTCATGGGAGAACTTCCAGAAAATACTTCCATTGGAAGGTATTCAAATACCCAAGAACTGAACAATGCCACACAAAGGTGCTTCCCGCCAAAGAAGCCCGTAAGTGTTGAAGAAGCGGAAGTGTTCTTCCAACAAATGAAAATGCCGGATTACGAAGTGATAGATCAACTGCGCAAGTACCCCGAGCAAGTGTCCATGCTGTCATTATTAATGAGGTCGACCGAGCATCAAAAGATCTTACTGAAGACCCTGAATGAAGCATATGTACCAGTTGAAACCTCGGTAGAACAATTAGAGCGGATGACAGAAAGATTCTTCGTCGTCAACCAAATCTCTTTCAGCAAGAACGATCTACCCCCGGAAGGAGCGTCACACAACAAGGCTTTGCATCTAACAGTTAAATGCGAAGATTATTATGTCAAGCGGGTAATGTTGGATGGAGGATCAGGTGTTGACATTTGCCCGCTTTCCACGCTACAAAGGATGGAAATTGGGACCGGAAGAATCCGACCCAACAATGTCTGCGTAAGAGCTTTCGACGGCATCAAGAGAGATACCATGGGAGAAATAGACCTGTTGTTGGTCATAGGACCAGTCGAATTTCGAGTAACCTTCCAGGTGATCGACATGGACACATCCTACAATTTTCTCCTTGGCAGACCTTGGATCCATGCGGCAGGAGCCGTGCCTTCCACTCTTCACCAGATGGTGAAGTTCGAGTACGAAGACCGAGAGATCGTGGTCCATGGGGAAGACGAACATGCCATTTATCGGGACCCATCCATCCCGTATCTTGAACCGAGAGAAGGGAGCGAACATACGGTCTATCAAGCTTTCGAGATTGTACTGGCAGAGCAGCACGAAGAGGGAATACCTTGCCCCCAGCCTTTCTTGTCTAACGCCTCGGTCATGGTGGCCAAAGAGATGATCCGGCATGGATTTAGGCCAGGGAAGGGACTTGGACGAACCCTTCAGGGAATAACAGAACCCATTACTTTGCCAGTCATCAAGAAACCTTTTGGACTAGGTTTCAAACCTACTCCAGCAGACGAAGAGTGGGCAAAGAAAAGGAAAAATGAGGGTTGGAAGTTACCTCAACCACTGCCGGATTTATATGCAACTTTCATCAGGCCAAGGTACGTTGAAGAAGAAGATGATGAGGTCTTCACAGTTGAGGAAATCGAGGAGATATTTGGGGCGATGAGAGAGATGCTCTACGAGGTCCACATGGTTCAACCAGGTGAAGGCACAAGCACTGCGGAGATGCTATACATGGGGCCGAACGCCCGACTTCAAAACTGGAAGGCTACGTCATTCCCGACTAGACGGAAGTCCGGGTAGACCAGTCCTGCCACCTTTCCTGTGTCACAAGTTATCTCCAGGACATGACTTGAGCGTTTTCTTCCTTTCAATTGTTGTTTTGAATTCCTAAGTTGTAAACATTGTTGTCTTCCAACTTTCCAAAGAAAAATAAAAAAAATCATCATTGCTTTCCCATTCTTTCTTTTGTTCTAATTTTTGTTATTTTTCCTTTTTATCTTTTTTTCAGTCATAATAATGCGGCTTTAAATATGACATGCTTGCGGACATCACGCCCAGATCACAATGAGTTATTTAACTGCGAATTAATGAACCCAGAACCAGAATATGATGCGGAAGAGGCTTTTAGGAAAATAAACCGAGAGTTAGAATATTTCGAGAATAAACCTAAGCCAAATCTGAATGACACTGAACCGGTAAATTTAGGAACCCCGGAAGAAATCCGGGAGACCAAGATAAGCATTCACACGGACAAGAAAACGCGAGAGGCGATAATTCAACTTCTTTTTGAATTTAAAGACGTGTTTGCTTGGTCATATGATGACATGCCGGGGCTAGGTGTTGATCTAGTGGTTCATAAATTGCCGATTCATCCTGATTGTCCCCCAGTTCAACAAAAGCAACGAAAGTTCAAAACTGAGGTCAGTGACAAGATTAAAGAGGAGATCACCAAACAACTGAAAACGGGAGTGATTCGGGTAGTCCAATATACAACATGGTTGGCGAATGTGGTTCCAGTACCAAAGAAGGACGGGAAAACTTGAGTATGTGTAGATTACCGAGATTTGAACAGAGCAAGTCCTAAAGATAATTTCCCGCTGCCCAACATCCACATCCTCGTTGATAATTACGCCAAACACGAGATACAGTCTTTTGTAGATTGTTATGCTGGGTATCATCAGGTATTGATGGATGAAGAGGACGCCGAGAAAACTGCCTTCACCACGCCTTGGGGCACCTACTGTTACCGGGTCATGCCATTTGGTTTGAAGAATGCTGGGGCTACTTACATGAGGGCCATGACTGCCATTTTCCATGACATGATGCATCAAGAAATAGAGGTGTACGTGGATGACGTGATAGTCAAGTCCAGGACGCAGGATAATCACATCCAAGACTTGAGGAAATTCTTCGAGAGGCTAAGGAAGTATGACTTGAAGCTAAACCCAGCCAAATGTGCTTTCGGAGTTCCGTCGGGCAAACTTTTGGGCTTCATCGTAAGCAGGAGAGGTATCGAGCTAGATCCAACTAAGATAAAATCCATCAGAGATCTGCCTCCCCCAAGAACAAAGAAAGACGTGATGAGTCTTTTGGGCAGGTTGAACTACATCAGTCGGTTTATTGCCCAGCTGACAAGCACGTGTGAGCCCATATTCAAGCTGTTAAGGAAATATGCGGCGATTAAATGGACAACTGAGTGTCAAGAAGCCTTTGATAAAGTCAAAGAATACCTTTCGAATCCCCCGGTCTTGGTCCCTCCAGAACCGGAAAGGCCATTTTTCTTGTATCTAACAGTCTTGGAGAACTCTTTCGGCTACGTTCTCGGGCAACACGACGTAACCGGAAAGAAGGAGCAAGCAATCTACTACTTGAGCAAGAAATTCACCGGCTACGAGGCCAAATACACACTGTTGGAAAGGACATGTTGCGCTCTCACATGGGTTGCTCAAAAGCTGAGACATTATCTCCAAGCCCACACTACGTTCCTCATAAGCAGGTTGGATCCTTTGAAGTATATATTTCAGAAACCAATGCCTACTGGGAGACTGGCTAAATGGCAAATCTTGCTTACGGAATTCGACATAGTTTATGTCACTCGCATGGCAATGAAAGCCCAGGCGTTAGCAGATCATTTGGCCGAAAATCCGGTCGATGAGGAATACCAGCTATTGGATACCTACTTTCCAGATGAAGAAGTAAACACCGTAGAAGTGATCTCGGAGGAAGCTCATGTTTGGAAGATGTTCTTTGACGGAGCCGTGAACGCCAAAGGTGTAGGGATTGGGGCAATTTTGATCTCGCCTTCTGGTCAGCATTATCCCGCCACAGCTAGACTTCATTTCTTTTGCACAAATAATACAGCTGAGTATGAAGCTTGCATCATGAGCATGCATATGGCAATCGATCAGGATGTCGAAAACTTACTGATTATGGGAGATTCTGACCTGATCATCCGACAAGTCCAAGGTGAATGGGAAACTCGGGATGTCAAACTTATCCCATACCGACAACATGTGGAGGACCTCAGCAAGCGCTTTACATCAATAGAGTTCAGGTATATCCCGAGGTGTCACAATGAACTGGCAGATGCACTCGCCACTTTGGCTTCAATGCTACCCTACCCGGGCAATGCCCACGTCGATCCTTTGGAAATCCAAATCAAGGAAAGACACGGTTACTGCAATGTAATCGAGGCGGGATCAAATACGCAGCCTTGGTACTATGACATCAAGAGGTTCCTGAAGACACAAGAATACCCCGAGCACGCTACTGGAGATCAAAAGAGGACCATTAGGCGACACGCAAGTGGTTTCTTTCTGAGTGGTGAATTGTTGTATAAAAGGACCCCGGACCTCAATCTTCTAAGATGTGTCGATATCGAGGAGGCAAGAAAGATCATGCACGAAGTACACGCAGGTGTGTGCGGACCTCACATGAACGGTTATGTCCTAGCAAAGAAAATCCTTCGAGCAGGTTATTACTGGATGACCATGGAAAAGGATTGCTTTAGCTTCGTTCGGAAGTGTCATCAATGTCAGGTGCACGGTGATTTGATTCACACACCTCCCACGGAGCTGCATCCTATGTCTGCGCCTTGGCCATTTGTCACCTGGGGCATGGACGTCATTGGACCAATCGAACCGAAGGCTTCGAATGGACACAGGTTTATACTGGTCGCCATCGATTACTTCACAAAATGGGTAGAAGCTGTCACTCTCAAGTCGGTCACTAAAAAAGCTGTAGTGGATTTTGTACACTCAAATCTTATCTGTCGTTTCGATATTCCTCCGACTATCATTACAGATAATGCAGCAAACTTGAACAGTCACTTGATGGGAGATGTATGCGAACAATTCAAGATAACGCATAGGAATTCTACTCCTTATCGGCCGAAAGCCAATGGTGCTGTGGAAGCGGCAAACAAAAACATCAAGAAGATTTTGAGGAAAACGATCCAAAGTTCCCGACAGTGGCATGAGCAGTTACCATTTGCATTGTTGGGGTATCGCACTACGGTACGCACATCAGTAGGAGCGACTCCTTATCTTTTGGTTTATGGGACCGAGGCTGTAATACCGGCAGAGGTAGAAATTCCTTCGCTTCGAACCATTGTCGAAGCAGAAATCGAAGACAGCGAGTGGGTCAAGACTCGTCTAGAACAATTGACTTTGATTGATGAAAAGCGAATGGCCGCAGTTTGTCACGGACAGTTGTACCAACGAAGAATGGCCCGCGCTTACAACAAGAAAGTCCGGCCCAGGAATTTCGAAGTAGGTCAGCTGGTACTGAGGCGTATTCTGCCACATCATGAGGAAGCAAAAGGGAAGTTTGCTCCAAATTGAAAAGGCCCATACATCATAAGGAAGATATTGCCAAGAGGAGCATTGTATTTAGGTGATATCGAAGGAAATGACCCCGACACAGCAATAAATGCGGATGCAGTCAAGAGATACTACGTCTGAATTATACTCCAGTTAGTCTTGGCACATTTAAGATGACGAAGGTTTTATTCCCCACTACTCCCCAAACATTACCCAATTCTCTCTACAAACCTTTGAGCCACTTAAAAAAAAAAAAAAAAGACAAAAAAAAAAACATTGATTGAGGCCTGAACTACGTTTGACTTGATTCCGAAAGGATACGTAGGCAGCCTCTCCCTGAGGTTCAGTCACACCAACAATAAAATCCCATTCACCCTGAAATTGAAACCGGGGCACGTCGAGCAGTTGAGAAGTTAGTATCATCTACCTCTCTTTACCAAGCATAAGCCTTCAAATCAGTTACCAAATATGGTGGGGAACCAATAAGCGTCGCAAATGGAGACCAGCACACTCTGAATTGAGAGAGATAAAATGAGAGAGTCTCGTCGGTGAAAACCTTCGGGCACCACGAGGCGACGGGAGTAGAGAAACCAAAATGAGAGAGCTTGTTTTAGTAAAAACTCACAAAGAGTGCTATCAAGCGATGACAGGAAGAGAAATGAGAGAAGTCAGCTAGCGAAAACCCGCAAAGGGCGCTGTTGGCCGAAAAAGAATGACGCCACCCCAAAGAAGTCTCGACAAAGTTCCACCGGTTTGGAATCACAGATCCATTCTGGTTCAGGGAAATGCAAGTTCATGGAAGGTCGGGCGTCCAGTCCAAAGAGCATGTCATGTCATTTAAAGCCAGTGTTATCTTCCTCAGATAAGTCTTTCTCGTCCCGAAAAGGACACTCCCTTCCTGAAATTTGTTTTCTCCTTTCTTTATTTCTTTTCGAATCTCTTTTATGTTTTAACCCCAAGTTCAGGATACACCGGAAAGGGCAGGTGGCAGGTTTGTTTGCACGGAATCCCGTTCATGAAGGAAAACGCCTCATTTCATTGCTACTATTGCCCGAGCCTGATGAATCATGATGTGTGATGGTGTTTAAAGTAAAGAGGAAAAGAGAAATTTCCTCCCCAGCAAGTCCACTTTCAGATAAATCCCCACAGAGTCTCCCTCTGTACAAATCCCCACAGAGTCTCCCTCTGTAAAAATCCCCACAGAGTCTCCCTCTGTACAAATCCCCACAGAGTCTCCCTCTGTACAAATCCCCACAGAGTCTCTCCTTTGGTACAATCTCTCACAGAGTCTCTCCTTTGGTACAATCTCCCACAGAGTCTCCCCCCGTTGGAATTTCCTCAGCACATCCCCAGCGAGTCCCTTTTGTAAGTATTCCCCAACAAAGCTTACCCCAACAAACCCTGGGAAACTCGTTTTGAAACAAATACCCAGCAAGCCCCATTGTACAAAATCCACACAAAGAATCCACTTTGTAAATATTCCCCCACAGAGCTTCCTTTTGTACAAATTCCCACAGAATACCTCTAATAAAATCCCCGTTGAGCACCTCTAATTAAAATGGGACACAAAAAAAAAAGAGAAAAGAAAATGAGCCTTACGAGGCAAATCATCACAGAATACGGAAATGCAGGCTTGAGCAGTTTAAAGGGTTCCGACATATGAATCGAATCAATAGCGGGACTTCGCGACAGAAATGAAGATGCAACAAGGTAACCGGGAACGATCAAGGTCACCAAATAGACCGTCATTTTCCGAACTAACAAGTGTTCTTTGTCTGAAAAAGTTCAAACAGGCTTAATCCAAGACAACCGTGCAAGAGGCAGGTGTCGCCCAAAGAAGAAGGTACATGGGTACAAGAAACATTTTGGCAAAAAGGAATTCACTCGAAAGGTAAGTTTCCACGAAACTCCTTTTATATCTTGAACTAAAGTAAGAAAATTCAAAAAAAAAGAGAAGTCAGTGGTTGTTCTCGAAGTTTGTCCCCAACCATCAGCATTAGGGTTTTGAACCCTAAACTTTTTCCATTTTAATCAGCATTAGGGTTTTAAACCCTAAACTGAATTTTTCCATGCAATCAGCATTAGGGTTTTAAACCCTAAACTGATTTTTCCTTTAGTCAGCATTAGGGTTTTGAACCCTAAACTGAACTTTTTTTCCATTCAGCCAGCATTAGGGTTTTAAACCCTAAACTGAGCTTTTCCATGCAGTCAGCATTAGGGTTTTAAACCTTAAACTGAACTTTTCCATGCAATCAGCATTAGGGTTTTAAACCCTAAACTGAATTTTTCCTTTAGTCAGCATTAGGGTTTTAAACCTTAAACTGAACTTTTTTCCATTCAGCCAGCATTAGAGTTTTAAACCCTAAACTGAGCTTTTCCATGCAATCAGCATTAGGGTTTTAAACCCTAAACTGAATTTTTCCTTTAGTCAGCATTAGGGTTTTAAACCCTAAACTGAACTTTTTTCCATTCAGCCAGCATTAGGGTTTTAAACCCCAAACTGAGCTTTTCCATGCAATCAACATTAGGGTTTTAAACCCTAAACTGAATTTTTCCTGTAGCCGGCATTAGGGTTTTAAACCCTAAACTGAACTTTTTTCCTTTCAGCCAGCATTAGGGTTTTAAACCCTAAACTGAGCTTTTCCATGTAATCAGCATTAGGGTTTTAAGCACTAAACTGAATTTTCCTTTTAGTCAGCATTAGGGTTTTAAACCCTAAACTGAACTTTTTTCCATTCAGCCAGCATTAGGGTTTTAAACCCTAAACTGAGCTTTTCCATGTAATCAGCATTAGGGTTTTAAACCCTAAACTGAATTTTCCTTTTAGTCAGCATTAGGGTTTTAAACCCTAAACTGAACTTTTTTCCATTCAGCCAGCATTAGGGTTTTAAACCCTAAACTGAGCTTTTCCATGTAATCAGCATTAGGGTTTTAAACCCTAAACTGAATTTTCCTTTTAGTCAGCATTAGGGTTTTAAACCCTAAACTGAACTTTTTTCCATTCAGCCAGCATTAGGGTTTTAAACCCTAAACTGAGCTTTTCCATGTAATCAGCATTAGGGTTTTAAACCCTAAACTGAATTTTCCTTTTAGTCAGCATTAGGGTTTTAAACCCTAAACTGAACTTTTTCCATTCAGCCAGCATTAGGGTTTTAAACCCTAAACTGAGCTTTTCCATGTAATCAGCATTAGGGTTTTAAACCCTAAACTGAATTTTTCCTTTAGTCAACATTAGGATTTTAAACCCTAAACTGAACTTTTTCCCATTCAGCCAGCATTAGGGTTTTAAACCCCAAACTGAGCTTTTCCTTCCAGTCAGCTTTAGGGTTTTAAACCCTAAACTGAACTTTTTTCCATTGAGCCAGCATTAGGGTTTTAAACACTAAACTGAGCTTTTCCATGCGATCAGCATTAGGGTTTTAAACCCTAAACTGAATTTTTCCTTTAGCCAGCATTAGGGTTTTAAACCCCAAACTGAGCTTTTCCTTCCAGTCAGCATTAGGGTTTTAAACCCTAAACTGAACTTTTTTCCATGCGATCAGCATTAGGGTTTCAAACACTAAACTGAATTTTTCCTTTAGCCAGCATTAGAGTTTTAAACCCCAAACTGAGCTTTTCCATGCAGTCAGCATTAGGGTTTTAAACCCTAAACTGAACTTTTTGCCATTCAGCCAGCATTAGGGTTTTAAACCCTAAACTGAGCTTTTCCATGCGATCAGCATTAGGGTTTTAAACCCTAAACTGAATTTTTCCTTTAGTCAGCATTAGGGTTTTAAACCCTAAACTGAACTTTTTTCCATTCAGCCAGCATTAGGGTTTTAAACCCTAAACTGAGCTTTTCCATGCAGTCAGCATTAGGGTTTTAAACCCTAAACTAAATTTTTCCTTTAGTCAGCATTAGGGTTTTAAACCCTAAACTGAATTTTTCCTTTAGTCAGCATTAGGGTTTTAAAACACTATACTGAATTTTTCCTTTAGTCAGCATTAGGGTTTTAAAACCCTAAACTGAACTTTTCCTTTAGTTAGCATTAGGGTTTTAAAACCCTAAACTGAATTTTTCCTTTGTTCGGCATTAGGGTTTTAAACCCTAAACTGAACCCTGGTTAAACCCTAAAAGAAAAAAAAAAAAAGAGAAGATGTCCCGAGATATCGGAGTAAATGGAAGGCAGATTGACTTCAACATTTGGTTAAGGTTCTGAACCCTGCCAATCGCGTCTCACTCAGTATCCCAGAGATTAAACAAGTCGCCGCAACTCGCAAGCATCAAGATTCAGATCGGAGTCTACAAGCAGAATCAGCTAAGACCCAAGATCAAGTCATAAAAGAATCATAGATAGGAATCTTGTAACTAGCAGTTGACATGCATATAAGTAGTTAGTTCAGTTTCCAATTTTCGTTTGGTTGTAATAAGGCAGTCAGTGACGCAGCAGTGACAACAGCAACAGCAGTAACAGCAAGCATTGCAATCCCATGGTAGTCCCAGCTACCAAAATTTTCCCGAACTACATTGACCTGATTCCTGTTTAGCCCAGGATTTGTAGGAAATCTTTGAAGCAAGATTCGGTCAGATCTTTCAAAAAAACATGCTTCATACGGAGTAGTCCATGGGCAAAAATCGCTCATACACGCTCACTTTATCTTTGCACGAAAACTCTTCGTGTTTCCGAACAAAGAGGGGCAGCTGTGAGCACGTGATTTTTGTTTTGCGTGACAATCGCTCCAAAAGAATAAAAAAACAAATTTTGGTCCTGCTGTACAATTTTCGGATTTCTGTACGGCACTTTGTTGATTTATTTGTGACTTTTGCCCATTTTATTTTATTTTTTTTATTTTTATTTTTTTATTATTATTTACAAAAAAATGTGTGTGTCATGCATAATTCGAACCGTAATCCGGTCGTTAAATAGAAAATCATAAATAGGCATCTTCGTCCGTGATCTTGTTTTGTTTGATTTTACCTGTTTTGAAATATTTTAGTGTGTGTGCAAATAATTGTATTGAGTGTGTATTTAATTTTAATTTGATTTTTGCTTAGTTTTGTTTTTAAAATAAAGAAGAAAAAGAAATAATAATAATTATAAAAAATCTTCTTCTTCCGGATTGGGCCAATTTATTAAAATTGGCCCAAACAAACAGCCCAAAACCAGGCCTGCCCGGTCCACACCAGCTAAACACCCAGAGCGTCCAAACGACGTCGTATTAATACAGGTTGATCTGGGTCATTGATCTCAAATTGATCAACGGTCAAGATCGATTCCCCATAACCCACTAAGGAACCCGACCCGTCTCCCCCGGACCAACCCAAACCCTTTACCCTTGAAACGACACCGTTCCCTCTTAGTCGAAGGATCCTGGCCCTTTGTCACACCTCATCCAACGGCCAGGATCCACCTACCCACTAACTATATAAACCCTTTACCATACCATGCCCCCCTATCCAACACCCCAGCCTTCGTCTTCACCAAACCCTTCCCCTTCAAACCATAGCCGCCCCCATCTCCCTTTACCAGAACTCGGCGGCATGAACGCCGGTGACCTTCACCTTAACACCCTAGAATCCCCTTGCCATCCTGAACATGAATCTGTTAACTACTTAACTCGAATCCTATCCCACCTTCTCGAATCTTCATTTGAAGATTCGAGTCAAAACTCGATCTACCCCAATCTGCCCTAAATTCATACCAGACACTCCCCAGACCCCCCTCGTGACTAAACCATTCTTGGTTTGGTCCGAATCTCAGCAGGGAAGCATGAATCCCAGATTTGATTTTTGGAACTTCGTGGTTCTTCGTCACTGGTCCATATCCGTTCAAACCAAAGAAATTAAGGTCTAATGGACCTTAATCGAAGTGTTTCTCATCTGAGAAACACTTCGATTAAAGTCCGTTCAGCTTTAAGAAAGGTGTGTTCGAATCCAAGTCAAGATTTTCTGATTTTTTGGGTTTTAAGGTGAGTTTTGCTTTTCTTTACTTGTTTTAGTCCGTGTGATTTGTTTTAAAAGCTGTTCATGATTGTTGAAATCTGTTTGTTTTGAGTTTTTATTAACTGTGTCCTGTCCACCCTGCCCGAGCCTTTGTGTTTGATTATTTTCTTTCTTCTACTTGTTCACTGATAATGGCATGTGTAAGCTGTGCAATCAAGTGAGTATTGAATTGGCTCGTTCATTTAGCTCCTAGGGCCCTTCTGTGTTAACATTGCAATATGAACCCCTTGTGTGATACTGTTAAATGTCTGATTTTTGGTTACGACTGTATGTGTTATAACTAATATAGTCGAGTCGACGAATGTCGTCAATTAATTTCAGTAGTTCAAATGTTAACGATTGAACCGGTTGCTTGCTGCAACTTTGTCTGAATCAAAGTAAGAAACAAGTAGGGTCACTTATAGTTGCTATATTTGAATCTGAAAATAAAAGGGTAGATTATTAGCTGCAATCTGAATTGATGGCATGTGCACTTGTGCACAGCATGTGCATTGTGCACAGCCTGGTTCCTGCATAAAGGGGCTTTTGATTTTAAAATAGTTTGACAGCATATGCTGTCAGATATATTCTGCTGCCCATACTTTGCTTTAGTTTAAGAAGTATTAAACCTTTTTAAAGAATAAGTCTGCCAGGGAATGTTGATGGGGGTTAATACTTAAATAACTAAGTGGAACTGAAAAGAAGAGAGCACATGGGAGGGGTGTTCTTTTGGGTCTAAACAGGCTGTTAAAATGATGACTTTAGGCTTATAAAAGGGGGGACATACAGAGATAAAGGAGGACCGGGAGATGAGAGGAAAAAGGGCACAGAGATAGACACATAAAGAGAGGAGAGTAGGAAAAGAAAAAGGATACCACCTGATACTAGGGAAAGTGAACACAGAGGGAAAGGGGATTAGGCATAGACACAGACTTCCATCAGTTCTGAGAAAGAGAATCAAAAAAGAGGGGAGAGCAAAAAGACATACATAGATACACATAGATACAGAAATAGAAAGAGAGTGAGAAAGAGATAAAACAGATTAAGAAATTAGAAACTTGGTTTTGTTTGTCTGAAGTTCATTCCTTGTCAATGAGAGTCGCCAGAGCTGTCGCACCTCCTTTTTCCGCCCCCGCGAGGGTGCAAGGGGAGTTTTCTCCAATTAAAGGACAGTCGAAACGGGATTTGTTTGTTTGTTTCAGAGTCGCCACTTGGAATTTTAAGGCATCCCAAGTCACCGGTTTTAATCCCTGAATCGAGGAGAATATGACTCTGTCTATTTAACAGTCTGCGCACCAGAAATCCGGATAAGGAATTTTGTTAACCCGGGAGAAGGTGTTAGGCATTCCCGAGTTCCGTGGTTCTAGCACGGTCTCTCAACTGTTATATTCGGCTTGATTATTTTTGATTTGTTAAATACATTTTTATTGCATGATTTTATTGTTACCGCTTCTATTTAGATTTAAAGACCCTTCTTTGAATCGAATCACGCGTACGTATATTCGTGTTATAAATTATATTTTTTAAACATGCGGAGTTGTGTCACGCGCACGTGTACACAATAATATAGATAATATTTTTATTAAAATAATCATTTTCGAAATTATGCTTTAAATAAAATCAAGAACATTCGCCCTTTGGTATAATTAAGTAGTGAACATCACATCTCGGGTTTTTATGAAATTAATAATGATATTCTCCGAGAAATCTCTTTTTAGTAAAAATTTGCTCGAAGTTGCGCGAACGCATAATCCGAATCGCCTTTAGAAGTATAATCAAGTCACGCGAACGCATCCTTAATTATGCAAATATTCTTGACAGTAATATAAATTCTCTACAAATGTTTATTGCATCCATCTATTTTTAAATGTAAGAGTCATGAGAAATCACTATTTGAGATGCCTCTAAATTCCTTGAAAAGAATTCACAATTCATTAAGTGTTGACCGCAAATTATATTTTTACGTGTGAATTATATTCCTCAAAAACCATGAGTTTAAAGAGTAAAATAAAATAAAAATAAATAACGTGTGATTAATACTACCATTTTTATGGTAAATACAATATTTATCTACCCAAAAAGCGAATTGCGTATAAACTTAGGAAAACAATTGATTTAATAAATGAAGTAATATTTTTTTTTTGAAGAATTTTCATTGTTATATTTGGAGCAAACGCTATTTACACATTTTTTGACTTAAAATGTTACAATCTATAAATCCCATCCTTCTTTTACACCACTTGTTTTTAGTCCGAGGTTATAATTGTTTGGTTAATTTTTCTTACGAAGATTGAGTTTGAGATAAATAAACCAATTCTTATATTCTGCCTATGTGAATACTTTGCAAAAACTAACTCTATATTTTTGTAAAAAATCGTTGACATTATTTCATATATTAAAAGAAATGAGTTGATCGCGTTCCTAAAATAACTAAGCCATTTGTTATTAAGAAAGAGAACTAATCTACCAATTGATTTAATACTATATTAACCAACTAAAACAAAACTGAAACTTAAACTAATAAAATTTAAATGAGTAAAAGACATCCTTATAATTCCAAACTTCATTTACTTGCCATGTTGAAGCTCTTCACAACATGAGTTTAAAAGATATGTACCTGATATTTGGAAGCAAAAGAAAATGATGATGAGAATCAGCAACAATAATAACAGTACAATAGCAACAACTGCCCAGCAACAGTAACAACCCAGTAACAGACCGGTGGAGTAGTAATCCCAAAAACAAAAGCTTTAAGCTTTAAATGAAACAACAACCATTAATACTAATTTCAAACAAAGAAAGAAAGTAGTAGATTTTTTTTTTTAGTTTTATTATTATTTTGAAAGCTTAAATATTTTTCGGAATTTTTCTCTCTTCTATTCTCTGTCCGTTTTTTCTCTCTATCTGTGTGTGTATTTTTTTCGTATCTCTCTCTATTTCTGTTCTGCTTAGATACCGGCTTCTCCTCTGTTAACTGCTTATCTGGCTTGGTTTCATGAGACTTGATCATCATGACAGTTTGTGACGGCTTCTTTGTTTCTCCATCAGCTTGTTTGATTTCTATCATGTTAGCCTCTTGATGGGCTGGCATTGGATTTCTATTGATATTTGGAGCTTCAGGGGTTTGAACCTCGATTTTATTAGTATCAATCAGCTCTTGTATTGCATTTTTCAAATGCCAACATTTCTCCGTATCATGGCCTGGTGCACCGGAGCAATATTCACAACTAATGGTGTAATCCAGATTCTTTGGTGGAGGATTGGGTAGTTTGGATTGTATTGGTCTCAGCATGTCTAACTGTCTCAGCCTGTGGAACAGACTAGTGTAAGACTCTCCCAATGGAGTGTAAGTTTTCTTTTTCTGTTCCCTTTCTCCCCTGAATGCTGGCCTAGGCCTGAAACCTGGTCCGGGATAGGCTCGTGGGTAAGTATTTGGTGTGACAGGAGCACGCCAATTGGTGTGAACAGGTGGCTGATTGTATGCTTGAGCATGGTTAATGGCAAAATGAGGCTCTGAAGGGTGATAGTAGTGTTGGGACGAATCATGGTGGTAAGCTGATTGGCGAGGTCGTTGTTGAATTATAGTAAAGCGGTGAACCTCTGGGTCCCGGCCAAATTCCTGAATCAACTACAGCTGCTTCCTCCCTCTTCTTTCTTCCGATTCCTCCTACCCCGCCTTGAATAGCTTGAGTAGTTGCCTTATTTGCTGAATAACTCATGATTTTATTTGTCTTGAGGCCTTCTTCTACCATACCTCCCATCTTCACTACCTCGTTGAATGATTTTCCAACCGCTGAAACCAAGTGGGCATAGTAAGTTGGTTCCAAGGCTTGGAGGAAGTAGTCTACCATTTCGCTCTCCTTCATAGGAGGATCCACTCTTGCTGCCTGTTCTCTCCACCGAAAACCATACTCTCTGAAACTTTCATTGTTTTTCTTCTCAAATTTGGTCAAAGATAATCGATCTGGGATGATTTCCAGATTGTATTGGAAATGGTATGCGAATGCCTGTGCCAGGTCATCCCAGGTGTACCATCTTCCATGGTCCTGGCGTGTATACCACTCCAAAGCTGATCCGCTTAGACTTTGACTGAAGTAAGCCATCAATAATTCATCCTTTCCCCCAGCTCCTCGCATCTTGCTACAGAAACCCCTTAAGTGGGCTACTGGGTCGCCGTGCCCGCTGTATAGGTCAAATTTGGGCATCTTGAAGCCAACTGGCAATTGTACATTAGGGAATAAACATAAATCTTTGTATGCTACACTGACTTGCCCACCTAATCCCCGCATGTCTCGGAACGATTGTTCTAGACTTTTGACCTTCCTGAACATCTCTTCTTGTTCAGCATTTTTGGCTGACTTGTCAATTTCGGTTGGGAGATCAAACCGAGGAGCAGTTGAATTGATTTCGGAGGCTTTGAAGGTGGGCTCCGGGGGGTAATATTGGTTGTCTTGGGCCTGGAATGTAGGCTCACTAGGAGATTTGTGAAATGAAGCAAGGGGAGGTTCTACGAAAACAGGAGTCATAGGTGGAGGAAAGTACGGAACTGGTTTTGGAGGTGGAGACTGTGGTGTCTGAGAGGTGGTGCCTCGGTAGTGCTGATAAATGGGGAAACCTGGGGATAATTCAGTGGTGATATTATCCTGAGTTTGGGTCATTGACGGAGCAGGGTTATTTGGGTAAGATGGGGGTAACTGTCCTGTAGACCAAGCTTGGTACATCTCAGCCATTTGCTGCTTGAGCTTAAACATCTCTTCTTTCATTTTCCCGACATCCATCTCTTCTATCTCCATACCTGTGTCAACATTTGGGATAGACATACTTTCGGGTATTGGTCCTTTTGATCTTGTGTGATAGTGATAATATGCCAGTATACTCTTTAGCGAAACTAACTGCTTGAATTCTGAAAATGAAGGTAGAAGGAGTAAATTTCAGCAGTAGCAGCAATAACAAAATCAGTAGAATGTACCAATAACACAGCAAGTCTGTTTGGGACTCTTGTTGTTTCTTGCTGGGGATTCTGTTGGACTCCTCTGCTTTATTGATTCTAAGTGTGCTCCTTTCTCATATGAGTGGGCTTTTGGTTTCAACACTTCAATTGCATTCCCTCGTTCCTCAGGTGGGTGCCTTGACTGCTTCTTTTCTTTCTTCATCCTCATTCTCCAGGTGGACGCCTGACTTCTTCTTTTCTCATCCTCATTCTCCAGGTGGACGCCTGACTGCTTCTTTTCTCATCCTCATTCTCCAGGTGGACGCCTGACTTCTTCAATTTCTTCATCCTCATTCTCCAGGTGGACGCCTGACTTCTTTAATTATCATCCTCATTCTCCAGGTGGACGCCTGACTTCTTCAATTCTCCATCCTCATTCTCCAGGTGGACGCCTGATTTCTTCAATTCTTCATCCTCATTCTCCAGGTGGACGCCTGACTTCTTCTTTTCTCATCCTCATTCTCCAGGTGGACGCCTGACTTCTTTAATTCTCATCCTCATTCTCCAGGTGGACGCCTGACTTCTTTAATTCTTCATCCTCATTCTCCAGGTGGACGCCTGACTTCTTTAATTCTCATCCTCATTCTCCAGGTGGACGCCTGACTTCTTCTTTTCTCATCCTCATTCTCCAGGTGGACGCCTGACTTCTTTAATTCTCATCCTCATTCTCCAGGTGGACGCCTGACTTCTTCAATTTTTCATCCTCATTCTCCAGGTGGACGCCTGACTTCTTTAATTCTCATCCTCATTCTCCAGGTGGACGCCTGACTTCTTCAATTCTCATCCTCATTCTCCAGGTGGACGCCTGACTTCTTCAATTCTCATCCTCATTCTCCAGGTGGACGCCTGACTTCTTCAATTCTCATCCTCATTCTCTAGGTGGACGCCTGAATTCTTCAATTCTCATCCTTATTCTCCAGGTGGACGCCTGACTTCTTCAATTCTCATCCTCATTCTCCAGGTGGACGCCTGACTTCTTCAATTCTCATCCTCATTCTCTAGGTGGACGCCTGACTTCTTCAATTCTAAAATAAAATCCTATTCGAGGGCGGATGAACCCGATATATCCTATTAGAGGGCGGATGAACCCAAAATATCCTATTCGAGGGCGGATAAACCCAAAATATCCTATTCGAGGGCGGATGAACCCAAAATATCCTATTCGAGGGCGGATGAACCCAAAATATCCTATTCGAGGGCGGATGAACCCAAAATATCCTATTCGAGGGCGGATGAACCCATAATATCCTATTCGAGGGCGGATGAACCCATTATATCCTATTCGAGGGCGGATGAACCCAAAATATCCTATTCGAGGGCGGATGAACCCAAAATATCCTATTCGAGGGCGGATGAACCCAAAATATCCTATTCGAGGGCGGATGAACCCAAAATATCCTATTCGAGGGCGGATGAATCCAAAATATCCTATTCGAGGGCGGATGAACCCAAAATATCCTATTCGAGGGCGGATGAACCCAAAATATCCTATTCGAGGGCGGATGAACCCAAAATATCCTATTCGAGGGCGGATGAACCCAAAATATCCTATTCGAGGGCGGATGAACCCAAAATATCCTATTCGAGGGCGGATGAACACAAAATATCCTATTCGAGGGCGGATGAACCCAAAATATCCTATTCGAGGGCGGATGAACCCAAAATATCCTATTCGAGGGCGGATGAACCCAAAATATCCTATTCGAGGGCGGATGAACCCAAAATATCCTATTCGAGGGCAGATGAACCCAAAATATCCTATTCGAGGGCGGATGAACCCAAAATATCCTATTCGAGGGCGGATGAACCCAAAATATCCTATTCGAGGGCGGATGAACCCAAAATATCCTATTCGAGGGCGGATGAACCCAAAATATCCTATTCGAGAGCGGATGAACCCAAAATATCCTATTTGAGGGCGGATGAACCCAGAATATCCTATTCGAGGGCGGATGAACCCAGAATATCCTATTCGAGGGCGGATGAACCCAGAATATCCTATTCGAGGGCGGATGAACCCATTATATCCTATTCGAGGGCGGATGAACCCAAAATATCCTATTCGAGGGCGGATGAACCCAAAATATCCTATTCGAGGGGGGATAAACCCAAAATATCCTATTCGAGGGAGGATGAACCCAAAATATCCTGTTCGAGGGCGGATGAACCCATTTTCAAAATCTTGGAATTGTCTTACCTCCGATTGTTTTTCTTCGAATCGTGTTGTCTTGCTATCTCTTAAACTTGAATTGATTTCCTCGTTCCTCCGAGAAAATTTTCGACAATGGCAGAAAAATCACGGACAATTCGCAGAAATCCCTTTGCTGCACAGTTTGTTGATTGGATTATTGAATCCCCCCTCGTGACCGTACCTATCATATATGAAGCATGGAGTACAAAATCCGGCTGCCAGATCCGGGTGACCAACAGTACTGGTCTTTTTCTTTCTTTTTTCAAAAAAATGTCTAAGTCCTCCCTTTCATGTGCTCCCCCCCCCCCCCGTGTATATGTAAATGTAGGGTGTTTTTATATGCTTTTTCTCTTTTTTTAAATCTAAGTGGTCCAATTTTAAAAGCTTTCCCATGTTACTTTGTCCATGTGCCCATGTTCTTGTGTTTTGTCTATGTCCCCCACGTGTGGTGGGCTCGGATTGTTACGGGCTAGGTTCGAAAATTAGGCCTAAAAATGGGTCGTTTGAACCCGAATATTATTCTTTGCCCGGAACCGATAATGAAAACATGAATTTATTTAATTAATCCTACATAAGCAAAATAACTATAAATATAAAACAGACAATTAAAATGAAACTATTTTTATATTTTTCCAAGTTTTTTTAAAAAAAACTACAACACATTAATTAAACTATTTTTTACAATTTTCATTTATATATATATATATATATATATATATATATATATATATATATATATATATATATATATAAAGATAAAAATATAAAGTACTATTTTTGTATTTTTTTTAAAGTTTATGAGTAATAAATAAACTAAAATATATGTATATTTTTTGTAATTTTTATTTTTGTGATGAAAATAAAGTCAAAGAGTCAAAATAAGCTGAAATAGCTACATTAAGGCTAAAATAAATATTTATGTGCTAAAATGTGAAAAATTTGGGGAGGGACAAAAATCACATGTCAACAGTTGAAAACTTCAAGTTTGTGCCCAGCAAATTGAACAAGTAAGTCCATAATTTGCCTGTGAACCGTGCATCCCTATCACTAACAACATCCTCTGGCATCCCGAAATGCTTCACCACATTTTTGAAGAATAATTTTGCAGCAACTTTAAAGGGACATTCCGTTGGGGCAGTAATAAAAACAGCATATTTGGAGAACCTGTCGACCACTACCATAATCGAAGACAACCCATTGAATTTAGGGAACCCACTGATAAAATCCATTGAAACAAATTGCCATGTTTCTTCAGGAATTGGCAGAGGTTGCAACAAACCTGCCTCTTTCTTCCGTTCAGTTTTATCAAGTTGACATACAAGACAGCTTTTCACATAAGCTTCTACATCTTGTTCCATCTTTGGCCAAAAATAATATCGCGACAACAGTGTCATCATCCTCTCAATGCCTGGATGACCAGCCCAAAGTGTATTGTGCGTCTCCTTCAGTAATTCATGATGCAATCCGTCACCAAGTGGTACAACGATTCTCCCCCCTTTGAAATGGAGAAGATCGTCCTCGATCCAGTACCTCCTCACAGTACCTTCTTTCACATAATTCATTGTTTTTATGTATAATGGATCATTCATAGCAGCTGACTTGATCTTATCAAGAATATCATACTCAAGTCGTGTAATGGAATAAACAGCAGCAAAGACTTCCTTTCAACTTAATGCATCTGCAACCTGGTTGTGTTTTCCCGGCTTATGCTCCCACATAAAATCATATTCTGCTAAAAATTCCTGCCAACGTGCTTGCTTTGGACTCAACTTTTTCTGTGTCTTGAAGAAAGTATTTGCCACCTTGTCCGTCCTCACGACAAATTTTGTTCCCAGCAAGTAAACACGCCATATTTGCAAGCAATGAATAACAGCAACCATCTCCTTTTCATAAGCCGAATATCTCTGCTCCGCTTCATTAAACTTTCTGGTTTCAAAGGCTACAGGATGACCTTCTTGAACCAGCATGCCTCCGACAGCCTTGTCGGATGCATCGGTATGAACTTCAAAAGGCAACTCCAAATCAGCAAGCCGCAAGATAGGTTCTGAGGCAATGGCTTCTTTCAACACATCAAACGCAGCACTGCATTTTTCTGACCAATCCCACCTAACATTCTTCTTCAACAAATCCGTCAAAAGAGCAGCTTTCTTTGAGTAACCAGCAATGAATTTCCTGTAATAGTTAGCCAACCCGAGGAAAGATCTCAATTCTTTCACAGAAATAGGCGTTTGCCACTCCACAATGACCTGCACCTTGTTCGGGTCCATTCGTACTTGATTTTTGCTGACCAAGTGCCTAAGAAATTTGATCTCCTGTTTAGCAAATTCACACTTTTCAATCTTCACATACAGCTTGTACTCCCTCAAACGAGACAGTACCTTTATCAAGTGAAACATGTATTCATCCAATTTCCGACTATTGATAACAATGTCGTCTAAATAAACAATGACAAAGTCATCCAAGTACTCATACAACACATCATTCATCAGGTTGCAAAACGTAGGAGGGGCATTTGTCAATCCGAAAGGCATAACAAGGAATTCATATGAGCCATATCTCGTAACACAAGTAGTTTTAGACTCATCACCTTCAGCTATCCGTATTTGCCAATAACCAGACTGTAAATCAAGCTTTCTGAACCAACAAGCCTTGCTCAATCTGTCCATCAGGTCTTGCACCAACGGAACCGGATATTTGTTCTTCACAATCACCTTGTTCAATGCCCGATAATCAACACACCTCCAAAGTGTCCCATCCTGTTTCTTTTGAAATAAAATACGTGTACCAAATGCAGCTTTTGATGGCTGAATTAGTCCCGCATCAAGTAACTCGTTCAATTGTTTCCGCAATTCAGCTAACTCTTTTGGCGCCATACGATAAGTAGGTTGAGCAGGAGGCATCGAACCCTACATCAGCTCTATCTTGCGATCAATAGTCCTCTGTGGTGGCAAATGTTTAGGCAACTCCGATGGCAACACATCAGCAAAGTCACTCAAAATTTGAGCGACGCAGTCTGACATTTCAACCTTCACATCTGGCTTCACCTCAACCATAGCAGCAAGGAAAGTATCATCTCCCATTTTCAAACCTTTTTCGACCATCATGGCAGAAATTAATGAAGCCTTCCGTTGAGTTTCTTCTCTTCCATAAGGATGGACAGCCTTCAAAAAACCAGAAGACATTTCATTCATGATCATCACCCCGTCCAAGTGAGGCATTGGAACAAAGTGATGTTTCTGCATAAAGTCAATTCCAAGGATCATGCTTCTAGAGGAATCACCATCAAATTAACTTTCCCTTTCCAGTTCCCAACAGACATAGGAACATCGTAAGCCATACCCACAATGGCTTGTGCTTTGGCATTCACAGTCTTCATGTAAGAGGGGCATTTAGTCACCTTCAATCCATACTTATGCACCAAATTGGATGAAACAAAGGTGTGAGTAGCGCCAGTATCCACCATAGCTATCACACTTTTGTCCCCAATTCTCATTTCAATGTGAATTAGCAAGGAATGAGGATTAGTCTCGTTACTTGTGGCATTCACCAACGAGATAACATTCAGCAATTGCAAAGGATTTACTAAGGCAGCAGCAACTTCTTGACCTTCTCCATCCCGATTATTTTCTGTAGCAAGCAATGCATTAACCCTTTCTTGATTCGAACAGTTTTTGGCAAGATGAGGTCCTCCGCACGTCCAGCAACCATCGCTCTTTTTATTTGTGATGCCTTTATTTCTAGCAGGTCCATCAACAATCTTGCCCTTTTCCACGACTTCTTTTCGAACTTCCTACCTCCATTCCCCTTTCTTCTCCACCTTTTCTTAGGTTTTGAAGTAGAAGGAATTTCAGAAAGACTACCGGTACTGCGAAAATCCACCAAAGAATCTGCTGCAGCAATCGCACTTGGGAGATCTTTCACGTTCTGTCTCTTAAGTTCGTTCTGCGCCCATGCTTGCATTCCAGAAATAAAGTTATGCAATTTATCATCCTCCGAAATGTTTTGAATATCCAGCATTAAGGAAGTAAATTCCTTAATATAGTCACGAATTGATCTTGTTTATCGCAAGCGTTTCAAGCGATCCCTAGCAAGCCAAGATGCATTGCCAGGCAAGAACTGGTCCTTCATTTGCTTTCGGAGTTTTACCCACGTATCTATCTCGGGTCTGCTCGCACTTTCATCATCATCCATGCGAGTCCTCCACAACAATTTAGCATCTCCCGTTAGGTACATGCTTGTAATTGTGACTTTATCTCCATCCGGAACTTTGGCAGCAACAAAGTATTGCTCCATATCCCACAGAACATTTTCCAATTCCTTAGCACTACATGCTCCACCAAACGCCTTTGGGTCAGGGATCTTAACTTTTTAACGTTCTTCATTACCTTGGCCTGGAGCAGCCAGCGCCCTTCGAAGAACAGTAATTTCAGTGTTTAAATTTTCGATCTCTTTCTTCAAATCTTCAACTTTAGCATTCGTAGCCTCACAGGTTTGCTGGATACCATCACGAAACTGGTCTATGCCATCCTTTAAACGGTAAATCTCAGTAATAAGATCTGCCAAGTATAAAGGATCATCAGTAACACCGATCAACGCCTCTAGCCTTTGCACACGATCACGCAAATTAGACGTTGATCCACCAGCCATGGACACAAATCACGACCAATGCTCCGATACCAGTTGTTACAAGGCCAATTATTCACACTAATGACACTGCACAACAGTAGCTAATCACACAGCCACTCAACCTCACTTTTTCGCACACACACAGCCTGACACTTAGAATTATTCAGACTTAGCCAATCTTAACAACACACAGTATCAAGGGTAAAATCACCCAACCTTTATTATTCTCGCAGAATACAAAAAGGACTCACGTTAGGAAAGGCTCACAATATGCTACTTGCCTTATTCCCAAACGAAAATACACATACAAAAAGGGGCCGGCCTATGGCAGTTTTACAAAGGGACAGTTGGGGCAGTTAAAACAATGTGCCATGCACATGACATTCCTACAAACAAGCATAACCAATCTGTTTAAATTCAAATTCAAACCCTTCCCACGAAATTGGACTTGTCTTCAGCATTTGAGTCAGCTGCACATCTGCTTTGCACATGTCTTTAACTTCCAAAGCACATGCATTTCACACCTCTTCCGTCACATGCTTTTGCACACTTGTCTTCCAGCTTTTGCCCATACTTAGCCTTCTGCCTTGTACTGTTTTGGACCATGCCTCGCTCATAGTTCATAGCCACGTCTTGCCACAAACTTAGTCATCCCACTGATCCACGCATGCCTTTGTCAAGTGCCATGCGCCTTCGTTGCCATTGCCGATGCCCACGAACCAAGGCTGCCTTGCCAACACTCAAGGTGCCTTGCCTAGCTGACTTGTCTAAGTCCATCACTAACTTAGACACACACCCAGCTTTGCACATTGCTTGCCAACATTTCCACAAACCCATGTCAAGGGGCAATGTACAAGCCCTTGACACGAATTCTGCCAAGTAGTCGTTAAGTCTCATTATTAGGGGCTAATAGTAGGTGTTAGTCCCTTGACAAAGGTCATCGGCAGGTGTGGGTTGTGACAAGGATTTTCATGATGGTCTTGGCACACAACCTGAAAATTGGGCAACATCATAATGGGCTACTCGGCATGACGGACAATGCGGGGTTCAACAAACGCACCTTGAACGAAAGCAAGGCGCATTTTACTTGGATGTGCGGGTTGGCAAAACAATGGCAAGGCAAAGCCATGTCAAGCAGGGGCAAAGACATGACAAGGCAAGGCAAGGCAAGGCAAGGCGGGACAAACAATGGCAACTGATACGGGCAGATTTGATCAAGTCGAGGGCGACTTGACATGGGCGGGTAGCTGTGACAATGAACGTGTGTGGCTAAGTCAGCGGGCGGCGAGTTGTGGCAATGACATTGGCGTGGAGCAGTGTCAAAGGCAAGGTTGGGCGCAATGCCAGCCTTGGCACAAAGCAGCTGGGCGAAAATCAGACACATGTTGTGCACAAGCAGCAGTTGGAAAAGATGTGAAAAGCACATGGGAAGCAGTTGGCAGTTGCAACCTCTTCTAAGACATGCTGATCATGGCCTAAAAGTGTGCCCACGTTTTTGTACTTTGTCTTAACTTGTTTTCCCATCAGTTGGGGTTTTTCAACTGATTGTAGCCTTATAAATACTTGCCTAGCTTTCCAAAACGGGGCAGAGAAACTTATTCTAAGGCATTGTGAAGCTAAATTCGTCTAAGTCATCTCCTAAGGGTGGGAAAATCTTTTAGGGCAGGGAATTAGGGAATTCTTTGTCTTGGCCATAGGGTTGGCTATTGTGTTCTTGTATTCACATATTAATACAAGTTGGGAAGAAATTATTGTATATTGTGTGTGCCTTTATTTACTATTTTTTTGCTGCCTAATTTCATTCTAAGTGCAAAAGTCCCTAAAAATAAAACTAAGTGTTGGAAAGGCTGAAGTCAAGGCTGGGCTTGACTGCCGCACGGAGGTGAACCTCGGACAGAATTCGAGTGACATAAATCACCCCTATGACAACTGGTATCAGAGCGTGGCTAGATCGGGGCGAAGACACAAAGTTCAGTGGTTGAATTTTATGAAGAATGGCTGGTGGCAATGTAGAACTGAGGGAAAAGGTTACTGCATTAGAGGCACTCGTCGGAACTGTTGATGGGGATCAATTTCTGACTATCTTGACTCGTCTCTCCTATCTTGAGGCCGAGATGAACAGGCTGAGCCAGGAGTGCACAGATCTGAAAATGGAAAATGGGTTGTTGCGTCGTGCTGTTGGCAATGATGAAGCACAACGTGGAGCAGATCGTACCAAGGTCAGAATTCTAGAGCCTAAAGAGTTTAATGGCGCAAGGAGTGCCAAGAAACTTGAAAACTTCCTGTGGGATATGGAACAGTACTTCCATGCTACCAAAGTGCAAGATGAAGACAAAGTCCCCATTATGACTATGTACTTGGTAGATAATGCAAAGCTGTGGTGGCGTACGCGCATGGCAGATGATATAAGTGTTGGTAGGCCGAATATTGACTCTTGGGAAGGGCTAAAGAAAGAGTTGAAGGATCAATTCTTTCCTAGAAATGCGGGTTGGATTGTTAGAGATCATTTGAAGAAGTTGAAACAAACTCAAACGGTCAGGGATTACGTCAAGGATTTTAGTTCTTTGATGCTGGATATTAGCAATATGTCTAAGGAAGACAAGCTGCATAATTTCCTTTATGGGTTGCAGTCATGGGCGCAAATGGAACTCCGAAGGAAGAATGTCAAAGACCTTCCTAGTGCCATTGTTGTTGCGGATGCGTTGGGTGATTTCCGATTGGGACAAGATGGTTCTAATTTCTCTACTACTTCAAAGTCTAAAAATGGGAACAAGGACAGGTAAAAGAGTGGAGGAAAAACGGAAATGACAAGGGTAATGTTGTTGAGGGCAATGGCAATGAGAAGGGAAAGCAATGTGCTGGACCTTTGACAAACAAGGGACAAAACAGCAAGTTTGATGGCTGTTTTATTTGCAAAGGGCCACACATGGCGAGGGATTGTCTAAGAATTGAACGACATTTAGCGTTGTTTGCTGAAGAAAAGAGTGAAGATGAGCCAAAAGAGGAAGAACATGAGCAAGCAACAACATATTTAGGGCCTATGGTGGTGCTGAAAAATGCGGAAGCTGCTTCGTCGAGGACGACGAATTTTTCTGGTGGGGTAGTTTGTTAGCCCTTTAACAAAGGTCCTCGGTAGGTGTGGGTTGTGACAAGGATTTTCATGATGGCCTTGGCACACAACCTAAAAATTCGGCAACATCATGATGGGCTGCTCAGCATGACGGAAAATGCGGGGTTCGACAAACGTACCTTGAACGGAAGCAAGGCGCATTTTACTTGGATGTGCAGGTTGGCAACACAATGGCAAGGCAAAGCCATGTCAAGCAGGGGCAAAGACATGGCAAGGCAAGGCAAGGCGGAACAAACAATGGCAAATGATACGAGCAGATTTGATCAAGTCGGGGGCGACTTGACATGGGCGGACAGCTGTGACAATGAATGTGTGCGGCTAAGTTAGCAGGCGGCGAGCTGTGGCAATGATATTGGTGCGGAGTAGTGTCAAAGGCAAGGTTGGGCGCAATGCCAGCCGTGGCACAAAACAGCTGGGCGAAAATCAGACACATGCTGTGCACAAAAAGCAGTTGGAAAACATGTGCAAAGCACATGGAAAGCAGTTGGCAGTTGCAACCTCTTCCAAGACATGTTGATCATGGCCTAAAAGTGTGCCCACGTTTTTGTACTTTGTCTTAACTTGTTTGCCCATCAGTTGGGGTTTGTCAACTGATTGTAGCCTTATAAATACTTTCCTAGGCTGTCAAAAACGGGGCAGAGAAACTTAGTCTAAGGCATTGTGAAGCCAAATTCATCTAAGTCATTTCCTAAGGGCAGGAAAATCTTTTGGGGCAGGGAATTATGGAATTCTTTGTCTTGGCCATAGGGTTGGCTATTGTGTTCTTGTATTCACATATTAATACAAGTTGGGAAGAAATTCCTATATATCGTGTGTGCCTTTATTTACTATTTTTTTGCTGCCTAATTTTATTCTTAGTGCAAACGTCCCTAAAAATAAAACTAAGTGTTGGAAAGGCTGAAGTCAAGGCAGGGCTTGACTGCCGCACGGAAGTGAACCTCAGACAGAATTCGAGTGACATAAATCACCCATGTGATAGTAGGTCACTATCCTACCATCGAAAGTTGATAGGGCAGAAATTTGAATGATGTGTTGTCGGCACGATGGTCGTGAGATCCATCGTGTTATCATGAATCATCGCAGCAACAAGTAGAGTCTGCTTCGAACTTTTATCTAATAAATGCATCTCTTCCAGAAGTCAAGGTTTGTTGCATGTTTTAGCTCTAGAATTACTACGGTTATCAGGGTAGTACATACCATCAAACAAACTATAACTGATTTAATGTGTCATTCGCAGTTTCACAATCTAAATTTTTTCATACTTACACATGCATGGATTAATTTTTGTGACAAGCATATGACTACTGGCAGGATCAACCAGGTAGCATTCCTCATTGATGTCGATGTCGCATAAGCATGGCCGACCCAAAGGGCATGGCCAAGTCCAATACGAGCACGACCATCATTTGTAAGGAGCATTCTTTGGGCAGATAGGAGCCAATGAAGACCCTATGCCCATTACGTTTACCGAATCCGAGAGTCCTAGCATACTAGTTGTGGACCAAGCCATCGCAAGGCAACCGATTGTGCTTGATAATGCCTTGGCATTAGGTATGCAACATAGAAAACTGACGCCGAACAAGCCTAATTTGCGCTTGTGCCATGACTGAGATGGCATGCAGGCTAGGATGCCTCTGCTCAAGCAGGAATTCAACCTCTCCACACGAGCCGAACACTACTCATATGCGGCACGTACACTTGCCTCGCTGATACAAGCCAACAACAACCCCAACACGCGACGCGAAACCATGTGTTGTTGCCGATTCCAACATTGCAAAGCAAAGAAAAGCCCTGCAAAGCACGAACATGGGGTTGGAGCGATATCAGACACAACCCATAACAACCGATGGCAATCGGCAATGTACTGAGCTTCGCCCCATGCGCATGGAACCTTGCAGTGCTACTTGCACGATGCTTCGCCATTCCGTTGCAAAAAGCCATTAGCTGCTGCGAGCAATGTCACCTACTGATGTTGCCTGCAACACCCGATGGCAATCAATACGTACTAAGCTTAGCCCTATGCGCACGGTACCTTGCGGCGCTGCTTGCATGACGCTCCACCATTGGTTTTCAAAACCCATCAGCTGCTATGAGCGATGCCAGATAAAACCCACAACAAATGATGGCAATCAGCAACTTACTATGTTTCGTCCCATGCACATGGCACTTTGCGGCGCTACTTGCACAACACTTTACCGTTCCATTGCCAAAAGCCATCGGCCGCCACGAGCAATATTGCCTCCCGATGTTGTCCGCAACAACCGATGGAAATCGACAAGTACTGAGCTTCACCCCATGCGCACAACACCTTGCAGCACTACTTGCACGACGCTCCGTCGTTCGTTGCCAAAAGCCATCAGCTGCCACGAGCAATACCAGACACAACCCACAACAACCGATGGCAATCGGCAACTTACTAAGTTTTGCCCCATGTGCATGGTACCATATGGTGCTACTTGCATGATGCTTTGTCGTTCCATTGCTAAAAGCCATCAGCCACCACGAGCAATGTCTTCTCCCAATGTTGCCCACAATAATCGATGGCAATCGACATGTACTGAGCTTCTCCCCATGCGCATGGCACCTTGCGGCACTACTTGCACGACGCTCCGCCATTCATCACGAAAATCATAAGCTGCCACGAGCTATGCCAGACAACACCCATAATAATCGATGGCAATCAGCAATTTACTGAGCTTCACTACATGCGCATGGCACCTTGCGGCACTACTTGCACGACGCTTTGCCGTTCCATTGACAAAAGCCATCAGCCGCCACGAGCGATGTCGTCTCCCGATGTTGCCCGTAATAACCGATAGCAATCAACATGTACTGAGCTTCGCTCCATGCACACGTCACCTTGCAGCGCTACTTGCACGACGCTCCGCCATTCATTACAAAAAGTCATCAGATGCCACGAAGGGGTGCCAGACACAACCCTCAACAACCGATGGCAATCAGCAAGTTACTGAGCTTCACCATATGCGCATGGCACCTTGCAACGCTACTTGCATGTTGCTTTGCCGTCCCATTACCAAAAGCCATTAGCCGCCATGAGCGATGTCACTTCCTGATGTTGCCCGCAACACCTGATGGCAATCGACATGTACTGAACTACGCCCAATGTGCATGGCACCTTGCGGCGCTACTTGCATGACGCTCCGCTGTTCGTTTCCTAATACCATCAGCTGCCATGAGTGGTGCTAGACACAACCCATAACAACTGATGGCAATCGGCAACTTACTGAGCTTCGCCCCATGTGCATGGCACCTTGCCAAGCTACTTGCATGACGCTCCCCTGTTTCGTTGTCAAAAGCCATCAGCCGCCACGTGTGATGTCGCCTCCCGATTTTGCCCGCAATATCTAATGAAAATCAACATTTACTGAGCTTAGACCCATGTGCACGGCACCTTGCGGTGCTACTTGCACGAAGCACTGCCGTTCATTGCCAAAAGCCAATGTTTGCCACGAGCAGTGTCATCACCAGACGTACTACGAGCTCAGGAGTAGACATGTTTTGGCCAGAGAATCATAATAGACATGTACAACACCAAATAGCACAGACTAAAGTAAAACTTAGCTAATATATTCACAAATGACTTTTAAACATTGTAAATGATATTTTTTACAAAAAATAATATTTTTTGAAATATTTTTATTATAAAACGAAAAATACTTAATAAAATACTAAAAATATGAAATTTATCATAAATATAGAAAAAACAATGGAGAAAAATTCCAATACATCTTTTAATAATATAACACATAAAAGAGTAAATATTTTATAAAAAAAGTAAAATAAAAATTATTTAAAATTACAAAAAATGCATAAAAATTAATAAAAAATAGATTAAAAAATAGGTAAAATACATAATATTATTATAAAAGCATATAGATGACCAACCACCAATAAGCATGAGGCACCTCTAATGTCGTAACCATAACAAGTGATTCCGATTTGAAACCACCACCGCCAACCACCAAGCATCGACCAACCATCGCCAGTCGCTACCGCTCGAACCACCGCAACTTTCCACTACCGCCACCAACGACCACCAACATTATTGCGCTTGAAGTGTTGCTAAGCATTGGCTAGCACTAGACGTGGTGTGACGTGGAGCGATGTGGTGCGGCTTGGTGCGACGCCAAGCCATGGCCACATCCTGCCATGTCCTGCGACGTACTGACACGTCCTGACACATCATGCATCGTGCCATGGCCATGCCCTGCCATGTCCTGCGATGTCCTGACTCATTCCATAGCCACACCCTTCCATGACCTGCATCGTGCCATGGCCACGCCCTGCCATGTCCTACGACGTCCTAACACATCCTAACACGTGTCTTGTCCATGCCCTGCCATGTCCTGTGACGTCCTGACCCATGTCATGGCCACACCCTTCAATGTCCTGTGACGTCCTAATACGTCCTGACCCATCCCAGGTGTCACGGGGGCATTTTTGGTCAGTCAAAACTCACACCCGCGCGGCAGTCAAGTCATACACTTGACTAAGCCTTCCCCAAACACTTAGCCAATTTTTAGCAAGTTTGGCTTAAACGAAATTTTGGCAGCAATTCAATAAGAACACACGCATATACGGGAAAAATCCCAACCTTTGCATTAATATGGAAAATATACAAAGGATCCTCACTTTGCTATGAACACAGTTCGCTCACAACCCACTTTTGACGAAGAACACAAGTCGTTCTTGTCAACACTAAGATCTGCCCAAGCCAAACCTTAGCCCCTTTTGAAACAACAGAAACCCTCACGTTTCACTCTTGTTTCCCACTTAGAATTTCACACGAAATTCCCTACACCCCTCTGCCTAAGTTACAAAGGCCCTATTTATAAAATATAGGCAGCCCTTAGACTTGACAGCACAAGACACTTGTCGTCTACAGCTTTTGCCACTTGTTGGGCTAAGACAAATTTGTTTCTAACATGTAGTTGACATCTCCAACTACTTAGGAAACAATATACACGAAATGGGGTCATGATACAAGCATAATCAGATCATGGGACAAAAGGGGTTATGACAAGGTAACCACCAACTACTTTTCATGTGCATTGCATGTGCCATCTTCACTTGGTCAGTTGATTCACGCCCAAGGATGGAATTGCACCCAGCCTTGGATCAACTTGACATTGCTCCGCACCAATGCCTTGCCCGAAATCCGCCGCCTATGATTTTGCCGCACATGCCCGACGCCGCTGCCGCCCGCACACTGTCTTGGTCGAGTCTCTGCCTTGCCCATGTCAACCTTCATTTCCCTCGTGCCATTGCTTGTATTTTCCTTCACATAGCTTTGCCTTAGCTATTGAAATCCTTTTACATCGTCCCGCATTTTCGTCTTGTCTTAGCTTAGCCCGCACATAGCTGCCACATCCCAAAGTGTCGTGCCACTAACTTTTGTGCGCATGCCGTGCCATGCCGCCCTAACATTGCCCACGCAGCTTCGTCAAGCCTTTGCCAAGCCCGCCTTGCATGTCCCAAGGCCTTGGCCAATACTTGCCTACAACAGCCCTCAATGCAATGTCTTGTCCGTCACCCGCATGATCGTTTTGCCCGCACATAGGCCAAATGACAAGGCCATCACGCCCAAATCCTTGCCACAATCGTGCCACGCCCGATGACAAAGAGTCAGGCCCTAACAAACCACCTGCACCCTTTGAAATTGACGTCCTCGTCGAGCCAACTCAATGAAGCAGCCCCAAGGGGTTGTTGACATACACCGCCCCGGGTTCTCCATTCCCATCTGCCACAAGGGCATTTGCCTCCGCCACTTGTTCCTGTTTCTCTGCAGCCAACATAGTATTCACCCTAGCCTGCACCAGACAGTCCTTCTTCAAGTGCAGTCCACCACAAGTGAAGCAGATTTTGAACTTGTCGCTCCTTTCTTTGCCGTTGTGATTCTCTTGTCTCACATTCTTAGCAAAGCCCACATCTTTGGCAGCTTGGCCCTTCCCTCTTTTCTTCCATTCCCTATCTTTCACGTCAGCCTTTGAATGCGAAGTTCTAGCAGGGTCATCACCTATGTTCAGGTCAGCCAACGCATCTGCCGCAGCAATGGCAGTAGAGAGGCATTGAACATTCTGCCTTCTCAACTCCAATTGCGCCAAACCCTTCAATCCACTCATTAAGTAATGCAGCTTGTCTTCTTCTGCCATATTACTTACATTGAGCATCAAGGACAAAAATTCCTTGACATACTCCCCCACCGTGCCACTTTGTTACAAGCGACGCAGTCCATCTCGTTCCAACCACGACGAATTAGTTGGAAGGAATTGGGATTTGAATTCCTTCTTCAACATCACCCAAGTTCCAATCTTGGGAAGTCCAGCACTTTCCATTTCTACCATTCGTGTGTGCCACCACACCTTTGCATCACCATTAAAATACATTGGTGTGATCGTCACCTTGTCGTCATCCGTCACATGTGCAGCCTGGAAATACTGCTCCATATCCCACAAGAAATTTTCCAGTTCTTTGGCACTTCTTGCACCCCCATATGCCTTTGACTCCGGAATCCTCAATTTAGTGCGTTCATCACTTTGGGGGACAACAGTTTGCAATTCCTTGCGAAGTTGAACAACTTCCTCATGCAGTTCTTCTTTCTTTTGGCGTACCAAGGCCATTTCTACCAGCGTTGTCTTGTGTCTCGCTGCATAATCTTCCTCCAAACATGCCACTCTAGCAAGAATAGAAGAATCACCATCGACTTCAAGAGCCTGCCCAACGAGTGCATCCAACTGCTCAACTCTTTGACGCAGTTCCGCATTTGTGGTACTAGCCATGTTCTCAAATAGCCCAACGAAATCTGCCACCGATCGTCTTGCCACTGCCACGAACTTGCCTAGCTCTGATACCTGTTGTCACGGGGCAGTTTTTGGTCAGTCAAAACTCACACCCGCACAACAGTCAAATCGTACACTTGACTCAGCCTTCCCCAAACACTTAGCCAACCTTTGTATTAATATGGAAAATATACAAAGGACCCTCACTTTGCTATGAACACAGTCCGCTCACAACCCACTTTTGACGAAGAACACAAGTCGTTCTTGTCAACACTAAGATCTGCCCAAGCCAAACCTTAGCCCCTTTTTGAAACAACTGAAACCCTCATGTTTCACTCTTGTTTCCCACTTAGAATTTCACACGAAATTCCCCACACCCCTCTGCCTAAGTCACAAAGGCCCTATTTATAAAATATAGGCAGCCCTTAGACTTGACAGCACAAGACACTTGTCGTCTACAACTTTTACCACTTGTCGGGCTAAGACAAATCTGTTCCTAACATGTAGTTGACATCCCCAACTACTTAGGACACATTATACACGAAATGGGGTCATGATACAAGTATAATCAGATCATAGGATAAAAGGGGTTATGACAAGGTAACCGCCAACTACTTTTCATGTGCATTGCATGTTCCATCTTCACTTGGTCTGCTGATTCACGCCTAAGGCTGACATTGCGCCCAGCCTTGGCTCAACTTGACATTGCTCTGCGCCAATGCCTTGCCCGCAATCCGCCGCATATGATTTTGCTGTACATACCCAACGTCGCTGCTGCCCGCACACTGTCTTGGCCGAGTCTCACCAGGGCTATGACCTATGACGTCCTGACCCGTGCCATGTCCACGCCCTGCCATGTCCTACGACATCCTGACACGTGCCATGGCCATGCCCTGCCATGTCCTGACATGTCCTGACACGTCCTAACACGTGCTATGTCCATGTCCTGCGACTTCTTGACCCGTGCCATGGCCATGTCCTGCGACGTCCTGACAAGTCCTGACACGTGTCATGACTATGTCCTGCAAAGTCCTGGCACATTCTTACACGTTCCATGGACATGTCCTGCGAAGTCTTAACATGTCCTGACCCGTGCCATGGCCATGTCATGCCATATCCTGTGACGTCCTGACATGTGCCATGGCCACATCCTGTGACGTCCTGACACGTGCCATGGCCACAACGTGCCATGTCCTGCGACGTCCTGACACGTCTTGACACGTGCCATGGCCATGCCCTATGATTTCATGCGACACCCTAACACGTCCTGACACGTGCCATGGCCACGCCTTGTCATGTCCTGCAACGTCCTGACATGTCCTGACCCTTACCATGGCCATGTCCTGTGATATCCTCACATGTCCTGACTCGTGCCATGGCCACGCCCTTCCATGTCCTGCAATGTCCTGACACATCCTGACACATGTCATGGCCATGCCCTGCTGTCACAGGGGTGATTTATGTCACTTGAATTCTGTCCGAGGTTCACCTCTGTGCGGCAGTCAAGCCCAACCTTGACTTCAGCCTTTCCAACACTTAGTTTTATTTTTTTAGGGATGTTTGCACTTAAAATGAAGATAGGCAGCAAAAATAGTAAATAAAGGCACACACGATATACAGGAATTTCTTCCCAACTTGTATTAATATGTGAATACAAGAACATAATAGCCAACCCTATGGCCAAGACAAAGAATTCCCTATTTCACTGCCCCAAAATGATTTTCCCACCCTTAGGAAATGACTTAGACGAATTTGGCTTCATAATGCCTTAGACTAAGTTTCTATGCCCCATTTTGGACAGCCTAGACAAGTATTTATAAGGCTACAATCAGTTGACAAGCCCCAACTGATGGGCAAACAAGTTAAGACAATGTACAAAAATGTGGGCACACTTTTAGGCCATGATCAACATGTCTTGGAAGAGGTTCCAACTGCCAACTACTTCCCATGTGCTTTGCACATGTTTTCCAACTGCTGCTTGTGCACAGCATGTGTCTGATTTTCGCCCAGCTGCTTTGTGCCAAGGCTGGAATTGCGCCTAACCTTGCCTTTGACACTGCTCCGCGCCAATATTATTGCCACAGCTCACCGCCTGCTGACTTAGCCGCCCACCTTCATTGTCACAGCTGCCCGCCCATGTCAAGTCGCCCCCGACATGATCAAATATGCCCGTATCATTTGCCATTGCTTGTCCCGCCTTGCCTTGACTTGCCTTGACATGTCTTTGCCCATGCTTGACATGGCTTTGCCTTGCCATTGTTTTGCCAACCCGCACATCCAAGTAAGATGCGCCTTGCTTCCGTTCAAGGTGCGTTTATTGAACCCCGCATTGTCCGTCATGCCGAGCAGCCCATCATGATATTGCCCAATTTACAGGTTGTGTGCCAAGGCCATCATGAAAATCCTTGTCACAACCCACACCTGCTAAGGACCTTTGTCAAGGGGCTAACACCTGCCATGTCCTAACACGTGCCATGGCCATGTCCTGACATGTCCTGACCCTTCCCATAGCCATGTCCTGCGACGTCATGACACGTCCTGACACGTGCCATGACCATGTCCTACGAAGTCCTAACACGTCCTGACTGTCATGGACGGCTTTCCAGTCGTGCCCCATGACCCCTTGGGCGCGTCCCGTGGCGTCCTAGCAAGCCTTCCAATGCCTAGTTCCACGGACGGCCCCGTGGTCTTGGCTGTGCCAAGTGACAAGCGGGCATGTGCCTCTGTCGCCCCACTGATATCCCTCGCCAGCGCCCAACCACAGGCAGATGCCAACAGCACCGCGCGCGCAGACAACGCCGCGTGCGCAGACCCTGATGCCAAAGACTATGTTGCCGACAACGGACCTGTTTTCTGCCTTATAGCAAACTAAGTCTTTTTCATTGTAAATATAGAGTAGTTTTATTCCATGTACTTCCATTATGTTTCTCTAGCTTAATCAAGTCTAGTCTTGTAGCTTTGGATTATTTTTTTTAAGCATTATTAGGGGGGATCAAGCAATCAAACTTTCTAGCAAGCAAACAATTCTCTGTACTGGTGTCTCTCCCCCTCGACACCGCGTTGCCTTTCTGTAATAGCTTTCATTAATGCAATCAAGCTTTCTTTCATTCTCAATTCTCATTCATGTTCTCTCAATTGCTCTTGACATTGGTTTTCCCGTACGGCACTGACAATCTAGTCTAGCGTACGGAGGGGACCTCAGTTGGCGGACAGCAACTGCACTGACATCAGTTGCTTAGCCTTACGTCGCCCTTCCAAGGAATCTCAGGAAGGCGCCGCGTAACAGTTGGTATCAGAGCCTAGGCTCGACATCGGACAAGGGAACGCATTGCCATTACCACCATTTCTGACCATGGTGAATCATGGGGACCACATTGCGGCCCTTGAACAGACGGTTGACGAATTACTGTCCATCATGGATATGGTGCCTGAACTAAGAACCAGCCTAGGGCAAAGGTTGGATGACCTGGACCGCAGGGTGCTCCAGGCCGAAGTTGACATAGAAAACATCAGTCGTGACTCCGAGGGAGATCGGCAAACAGCATCCATAGAGGCAGCCGAAATTTTTGGTAAATTCGAGGGACTCCAACAAGAGCGTGCCGAGGATTTAGCTTACAGGGCACAAGAGGCAGACAGGGTGACTACCATGCAACAAACTATTGACGACTTGACAGACAAGCTCAATGTTGTCAATACCGCTTTACAGGGCCTACTGCGAGGCGGTGGAAACCAGATCGGGGGCGCTGCAAACCCCACTTCCGCGACACAAAAACTGAAAATTCCTGAGCCAAAGCCATACAGTGGAGCTAGGAATGCCAAGGAAGTGGAGAACTTCATCTTTGATGTCGAACAATATTTCGATGTTGTTGGGGGCCTAGAAGAAGCTAAGAAGGTAGCAACTGCTGCCATGTATCTTCAGGGTGATGCTAAACTCTGGTGGCGGGTGAAATACAAAACCATCAAGGCCGGTGAAGATGCTCTCGAAACATGGGCAGAACTGAAGGCCGCCATCCGCCTACAGTTCTTCCCCGAAAATGTTGAATACAATTCAAGGAGAAAGCTACGGGAGCTCCGCCAGACCAAATCTGTGCGGGACTACGTGCGGGAATTCTCCGCGCTCATGCTAAGCATACGCGACATGGGGGACAACGACAAGCTCTTCACTTTCCTAGAAGGGCTGAAACCTTATGCCCGTATGGAGCTACAAAGACAACGGGTAGATACCTTGACCAAGGCGATCCAAGCAGCTGAATGCCTTGGGGACTATCAAATGGAAGCTCGAAAGGATAGGCCTCAACCGCCTGCCCGAGCGGGATTCAAAGGGGGCCAGTCTAGCAATGGTGGCCCTAGCAGAAGTGGGGAAGATCGGAGCTCAACCAAACCTAAGGCTCCCTCCACAGGCAGCAACAGTGCTGCGTCTAACAACAATGATCGGGGGAGGAAGCCTCCTTCAGGATGTCGTCATTGCAGCGGACCATATTGGAACAATGAGTGACCACAGGCACAGATGAACGCCCATCAGACTTTTGATGATGGGATGGATGATGATTCAGACGATGCGGATTAGACTAAACCAGTAGGTGCCTTCAATGTAATTGTTGGCTCCATTTATGAGGCATTAGCAGAGACTAGTGCTGGTATCCGTAAGAAGAAGGACCCATGTCCAGTCACCAAGAAAGGGAAAAAGAAGGCGGATGATGAGCCTCCTCTTAAGCACGAGAGGACCTTAATGTTCGTTGAGATGAAGGTGAATGGAAAGCCCATTCGGGCCATGGTAGACACGGGTGCTACCCACAACTACTTAGCCTCGACTCAGGTGGAGCGCCTTGGTCTAGTTGTAGGTAAAGGTAGAGGTCGTGTCAAGGCTATCAACTCACCTCCCCAGCCAGTGGGTGGAATAGCCAAAGAAGTACCGGTGAAGCTTGGCCCTTACGAAGGAAAATTCAACCTGCGCGTGGTGATCATAGATGACTTCGAGTTGATAGTTGGATTGGAATTCCTGAGGCAAACCAACACCATGCATGTACCGTATGCTGACATGTTACTGATGATGGGAGCAAACGGGACCAAGCCCTGCATTATCCCGTGCATGCCCATGAAGATGGCCGTTGAAAACATCTCGGCCTTGCAGTTGAAGAAGGGGGTCAAAAGAAATGAACCCACGTTCCTGGCAACCCTCTGCATCGAAGATGTAGAATGCTCCTCGGGTCCCATTCCTGAACCCGTGAAGGAGCTACTACTAGAGTTTGAAGATGTCATGCCACAAGACATGCCAAAGCGACTACCGCCTAGGCGCACTGTGGACCATGAAATTGAGCTGGTGCCGGGCGCGAAGCCACCTGCCCGGGCGCCTTACAGAATGTCACAAACCGAACTCACCGAGATTCGGAGACAATTGACGGAAATGCTAGACACAGGGATTATCGTGCCCTCCAAATCCCCATACGGGTCCCCTGTGCTATTCCAAAATAAACATGATGGTAGTCTACGACTCTATGTGGACTATCGGTCTCTAAACAAAATTACTATGAAGAACAAGTACCCTATTCCGCTAATGGCAGACTTGTTCGATAGACTGGGTGGTGCGACGGTGTTCACCAAACTAGACCTGAAGACAGGTTATTGGCAAGTTCGGATTGCAGAGGGTGATGAGCACAAGATGACCTGTGTGACAAGATATGGGTCGTACGATTTCCTGGTTATGCCATTCGGCTTGACTAACGCCCCAGCTACATTTTGCACTTTGATGAACCAAGTCTTCCGAGAGTACATTGATGAATTTGTGGTGGTCTACTTGGATGACATTGTGGTATATAGCCAAACATTGGAGGAACACCTGATGCACTTGCGGAAGGTCCTAGCTCGATTGCGGGAGCATGAACTATATGCAAAGCTATCTAAGTGCTCCTTTGCTCAAAAGCAAATTGACTTCCTCGGATATGTCATCGAGGAAGGGCGGATCAAGATGGACCAGCAGAAGATTCAGGCAATCACAGATTGGCCGCCACCTAAGGATATCCATGCCTTGAGGGCGTTCCTTGGTCTATGCAATTTCTATCGGCGATTCGTGAAAAACTACTCCCTCATTGCAGTACCATTGACAGAACTCCTCAAGAAGGTGACGCCTTGGGAATGGGGACCCAAGAGAGCGGAGGCCTTCAACGCATTGAAAGCGGCTATGTCTAGTAGCCCCGTCTTGGCCCTTCCTGATCTGGCCAAGCCATTCAAAGTACAAACAGATGCATCTGACTATGCCCTCGGTGGCGTCCTGCTACAAGAAGGGCATCATGTAGCGTACGAGAGCCGGAAGCTAAAAGATGCAGAGCGGCGCTATGCCGCCCATGAGAAAGAATTATTGGTTGTCGTCCACTGCTTGCACCTCTGGAGGCACTATCTGCTAGGAACCCCGTTCGTGGTCAAGACAGACAACACAGCTATTAGACATTTCATGACCCAGCCAAAGTTGAATGGTTGATAGGCTAGGTGGCAGGAACTCCTAGCTGAATTCCACTTCAACCTGGAGTACCGAAGTGGGAAGACCAATCATGTTGCTGATGTGCTCAGTCGGAGAGCTGATCTAGCATCGGTGTGCTTACTCGCCACCCTAAAGGGGAGCGAAGTAGCCACCTCCATCAAGGATCAGATACAAGATTTACTTATCAAAGACCCTGCTGCATAGTATTTAGTTGATTTGATAGGACAAGGCAAGACTCACCAGTTCTACATGGAAGATGGTTTTCTGAAAGTGAAAGGGAACCGACTTTATGTTACTAAAGGAGGAGATCTACGAAGGACACTTCTGGCGGAATGTCATGATACTCTATGGGCCGGCCATCCCGGTGAAGAACGCACCATGGCGTTACTTCGCCGTGCATATTATTGGCCTTAAATGGTCGATGACGTTGCTCAGTATGTGAAGACTTGTCTAGTATGCCAGAAGGACAAGTCAGACCACTTAACACAGGCGGGACTCTTGGAACCACTAGCTGTCCCAAAGAGACCTTGGGAAAGTGTTTCCCTGGATTTCATCACCGGATTGCCCAAGGTCGGAGATCTAACAACTATCTTGGTTGTGGTAGATCGGTTTTCCAAATATGCTACCTTTATTGCTGCCCCACAATATATATCAGCAGAAGATACAGCTCGACTCTTCTTCTCTCATGTCGTCAAATATTGGGGCCTACCCAAAGACATTGTTAGTGATCGTGACTCACGTTTCACTAGCAACTTTTGGACCCAACTCTTTAAGTGCCTTGGGTCGAAGCTGAGTTACAGCTCAAGTTTTCATCCGCAATCTGATGGCCAGACGGAGCGGTTCAATGGTATGTTGGAGGAATATCTCCTTTATTTTGTAACCGGATCGCAGAAGAATTGCGTGAAGCTTCTGGATGTTGCTCAACTGTGTTTCAATTCACAAAAGAGCTCTAGTACAAACAAAAGCGCTTTTGAAATTGTTACCGGACAGCAACCGCTACTCCCACACACAGTCAATGCACCAAATATGTCTAAATCTCCTCGAGATGCTAGCTTCTCTAAAGAGTGGAAGCAAAATTTGGAGATAGTGCGGAGATATCTTGTCAAGGCTCAAAAGGGATGAAGAGGCATGCTGATCAGAATCGTCGCTTTGTTGAATACCAAGTAGGAGACAAAGTGATGGTCAAAATTCCAAAGCGTTACTTATTTGCGGGGGTCCATGACCCTCTCTTATTGCAAAAATATATTGGACCCTTGTCCATTGAAAGGCGTATTGGGAAAGTTTCATACCGGGTGGATACCCCAGCTTGGTGGAAAATTCATCCTGTCTTCCATGTCAGCCTCCTGAAACCTTTTCGGGAAGATACGGAGGATCCTTCAAGGAGCCAGCTCACAATACCCAGTATTCGAGGGCCCAATTCAACCGGGAAAAGGCGTGTTGAAGCTATCCTTGATGATAAAGTGATTCATGCCTCAAGGAAAGATCACCAAGAGTTCTTGGTGAAATGGCAGGGCTGTGATGCAGAGGAGAACACTTGGGAGAGGGAACAAACCTCAAAGCCTACAAGAGCCTAATTGAAGATTATCTTGCAAGTAAGGCGCCGAGGACGTTGCCAACTCAGGTGGGGGAGAATGTCATGGGCGGCTTTCCAGCCGTGCCCCATGACCCCTTGAGCGCGCCCCGTGGCGTCCTAGCAAGCCTTCCTATGTCAAGCGCCACGGACGACCCCGTGGTCTTGGCCGCGCCAAGTGACAAGCGCGCATGTGCCTCTGTCACCCCACCGATATCCCTCGCCAGTGCCCAACCGCAGGCAGATGCCAACAGCGCCGCGCGCGCAGACAACGCCGCGCGCGCAGACCCTGATGCCAAAGACTATGCTGCCGACAACGGACCTGTTTTCTGCCTTATAGCAAACTAAGTCTTTTTCATTGTAAATATAGAGTTGTTTTATTCCATGTACTTCCATTATGTTTCTCTAGCTTAATCAAGTCTAGTCTTGTAGCTTTGGATTATTTTTTTTAAGCATTATTAGGGGGATCAAGCAATCAAACTTTCTAGCAAGCAAACAATTCTCTGTACTGGTGTCTCTCCCCCTCAACACTGTGTTGCCTTTCTGTAATAGCTTTCATTAATGCAATCAAGCTTTCTTTCATTCTCAATTCTCATTCATGTTCTCTCAATTGCTCTTGACATTGGTTTTCCCGTATGGCACTAACAATCTAGTCTAGCGTACGGAGGGGACCTCAGTTGGCGGACAGCAACTGCACTGACATCAGTTGCTTAGCCTTATGTCGCCCTTCCAAGGAATCTCAGGAAGGCGCCACGTAAACGTGCCATGGCCATGTCCTGCGAAGTGCTGACACGTCCAAAATCGTGCCATGGCGATGTCCTGCAACATCCTGACGCGTGTCATAGCCATGTCCTGCGACGTCTTGACACGTCCTAACACGTGCCATGGCCATGCCCTGCCATGTCCTACGACGTCCTAACACGTGCCATGGCCATGCCCTGCCATGTCCAACGACGTCATGACATGTCCTGACCCGTGACATGGCCACGCCCTGCCATGTCTTGCGACGTCCTGACACGTGTCATGACCATGTCCTGTGATGTCCTAACACGTCCTGACATGTGACATAGTCACGCCCTGTCATGTCCTGTGACGTCCTGACATGTCCTGACCCGTGCCATGGCCATGTCCTGCTACATCCTGACCCATGGCCAAGGTCTTGAGCACTTGTTCGATTTTCCAAAACTTAGTATAATATAGCATCAAAGGAGGAGTAAACCTCTTTTCGGAAAAGTTAGAAATTTATTGGATTGGAGGGGGAGGGAAGAATCGGAGCGACAAAGGTCTGAATCTTAGTGGATCGTGGCAGTAAGGCTACTCTGCCACTTACAATACCCCGTCGCGTATTTATGTTGTCTGCAAAGGATTCTACCCGCCGATTGATGGAAATTGTACTTAAGGCAGTCACCGCGGCTCTTCCTCCATGATGACTTAGCCAATGCATGTGCCCTAGGGGGCCAAAGGCCCCTACTGTGGGTCGGCAATCAGACGGCGGGCACATGTATTGCATCTAGCCCAAATTCTGACTTAGAGGTGTTCAATCATAATCCAGTGCATGGTAGCTTCGCACCACTGGCTTTTCAACCAAGTGCGATAACCGATTGTGCAAAAATTTCTTCGTTCCGAACGGATCTAATCTCTGAAAAGTACTGATTTTTTCAAACTCTCCCTCATAGACGCTCTATAATCACTGAGTTGAAGTCTTGTTTGACTAAAAGCACTCTCTAATGTCACTGTTTAAGCTTGAATGGTTAAAATATCTCAGGCCATCCTTGAAAGGATCGAAAAGTGTTTTTGTTTGTCATTACACCATTCCAAAAGATTAAATGAGCTGTCGGAATTCACTTCCTCAAGTCCCTGTGACAAATAAACTTCAATCTCATTTAGTTGTGAACAACCACTAGTGGTACAACCTTAAGAACCCCTGGACTCGATCCAAGCAGTAAGTGCTCTTACTCCTGCAGTTCTTTTAGATGATTGAGAACTAGAAGAAGAAGGAGTTGACATATCTGGTCTAGGATTATCTAGTGCAATTTGATAAGCACTATAAATTGTTAGAGCATTTATTTGAATTGAGGCTTGTGCATCCGAAAGTGTAGACAACTCCTTAGGTCCAAGTGTGTTTACCGTGAAAATGGTAATAACAATTAAATTTGTAAATGGGACTCTAAAAATACGTGATCTATTTTTATACTAGTTGTTTAGAGAAGTTGATGCTAGGCGTATGAAGTTTAACGATGAAATACAAGTTAAAATAGGGCAGTGATCGAACTAAGGGGCTTGCTTCTCGGGCTTCGGACTGATCGATGAAAGGTCTCGAGGTCGATACCCTACTCGAGCTCAAGCTATCGGGGGTAACCGGGAAGGGGACAATAATTAAGATATAATTAAAGGAGGCTCCTTATGGCCAATATCAAGAAATGAATGAAGAACAAGTATGAAAGCAATAAATGTAAGGAGTAGCCTCGAGCGAGTAAGTTAGAGAGAAAAGAGAGAGAGAGAGAGAGAGAGAGAGATTATTAATCTTGTGTAGAATGGTTGGAGCAACAGCCGCCCTTTACAAAGTGGTGAGGATCCCCTTTATATAGGAGGGGGAATACAACATAGTACAGAATGCATTAAGTGTAAAGACACGGAGATAGGATGGCTAGACATGATATCAGACTCTATTAACGCCATTTGCTTGCCTCGGGGATTCCCCACCCTCGAGGTCATTACTGGGTCGAACGTAAATGAACTTTGAGGGGAGAATTTGGCCGCAATCCCGCAGCCTCAAGATATCGATATGGCTCCCCAAATACACCTTAATGGCGAGAAATCGAACCTTCCGGTTTCACCGTATACAGATAGTCTCCGCGTTTCCTAGAATGAAGTAATAGGAAACAATTTTGAACCATCATCTCGAGGTCCTGATTGCCGTGACATCAACTGATAAGAGTATTAAATGCCATATTCCAGAAAACCATGCAAAGGTCGCCGTCAAATGTGATAATCAAGGAACCCATGAACTGCCATTGGCTCGTCCTTTCTGCTGCCCGGGCGGTTCCTATAAATGCATCGACTGTTTGATACTTCTTACTTTTACCCTATCTCCAAATTCACGAGTCAGAACCCTTTGTCTCTTCCATTCTTCCATCTCGTTTTTAGAGAAATTTTCGTCATTGACTTGGCTAGGACTTCTAGAACAGATCCCCGATAGAACGATGCTGCATCATCATTTCGATCATCTAAGGAGGAAACCAGAGCGATTCCTTCTTTACAACAGTGTACCCCAGCTAATCTCGATCTGTCAAAGGACATTAACATCGATGCCACTGCATCTACACCAGTCCGGTATGAGCATGTGTCCGAATATGTTAGCGTCATGACCAATATTAGCACGGTGAGGATGGACTACCGATGTAGCGAGGCAGTGGGGGTGGAGATTCCCGCTCCCAATGATAATATAACGGATCATAAGGCCAGCTTTCTTTACGTGTACATCTACCCATTCACTTTGGGTCCCGATAATTCTTCCGAGTACTCTCCCCAAGAGATAGACCCGGTTATCCTTGACTTGTGCGACCTATACCAAGTGATGCTTGGTCAGATCTACCCTTCTTTTTGGAGGATAGTGTTGATGCTTCGCCATTTCATCAAAGGGGTTGAGGGTGAGATATTTACTCCCAATCATCTTATCAGGATGTACAGTCCTCGATTTTATTGAGGTTTAATCAGGCTCCGTCATCGGTCCAAAAAATCATTTTTCTCGAGCGTCAACGAGGTAAAGGATCGAGGATGGATGAGCAGGTTTATCTGGGTAAAGACCTCGAATATCATCCCGGCCTAGTTCCCTTTTCGCCGAGGTGGAATACCCAACGTAAGCAATTTTTCCCTTAACTGCTTTTCAACTAATCTTCTTTTTGAAATAATGATCTCGATGTGCTTCCTACAGCTGTTGCTTGGTACCCCGAGGTGGTTCTTGATTTGTCGGGATGGATCAAGCGGTTGGACGAGAAGTTCTTATATTTTGTTCGGTCTTGGACCGACCTGGACAAGGGGCGATGGGTGGCCAAGAATCACGGTAGAGTTTCCTTATCACCTATGTCTTATGTTTGTGTTTCCCCCCGTGCCCTTGGTGGTGACATCCTGTGGTTACCGTACTTGTGCAGGTCTTGTCGAGATTATGTTGATGAGGCTGCCTCCTAGTGGCGAAGTAAGGGATTTGGATCCTGATACGAGCAAGAAGAGGAAAAGCAAGGAAGTTGTTGCCCTTCCTACGGCAAAGTAATCCAGGTAACTCAAGCATCGAGCCCCTGCTGGAACTTCTGCTTCAACTTCAGAGGTGAATCCTGACAACAAGGAAGAGGATGACGACGAATGTCAGCTAGATCATAGAACGAGGTTGGATGTAAAAGCCTCGCAGGTGCCTCAGTCGGAGGCTACTGAGTCCGGAATGGCCGACTCTGGTCGGTCTCATGAACCAGAGGCCCTCAAAGAGGGTGTTAATGCAGCTTCAAATCGCGCAACTGAATTTGATGCAGTTTCCACCAGCGGGACCGATGCCATTGATCCTGAAGGGCCGGGGCCTAGAGCCCTTCAGGAGCATGGGTTTCCTTCTGGAGAAGTCGGCGACCTGAACGACTTCTTCTCATGCTTTCAGGTCTCGTCGGGGGAATTGCGGGATGCCCAAGAAGTGGTCAGCGACAAAGCGGGGATTCCTCTCCAAGGGGGAGGCTCTATTGCCAACATCTTTGATGGTGTTAGAGATAGTGTCGATCTTGATGTTCCCGTCGCTGTCAAAGTGGCGGAGAAGTTCATGCAGTAGGTGACAACCATTTCCCGTGTATTTATTTTATCCTCGGATGCCATCCCTTGTCTTTCTAACTTATCCGCTATGCCGCAGTGCAAGGAGACATATGATCATTCCATCCTTCGACTCCGTGAGAAGCTTTCTTATCATGAAAAGGAGTGCAAGAAAGCTACCTCGATGTTGCAGGATTCGGAGGCTCGCTCTGCACAGGGAGGGAAAGAACTAGGAGAGCTCTGAGCTGTTTTGGAAATGGTGCTTCGGGAAAAGGCCGACCTTACCGCGTAGGTATTTTGCCTTGCTTGTACCCGACTTTCGTTCCTGTGTTCCGACATAAATTGGTTCACCTTTCTTTTGTAGATCTAGCAGAATGGTTCACAGATTGACCAACTGAATACGGAGATCTCCATGCTGAGGGAGCGAAATGAAGTAATGGCTGGTGAGTTGGCGACATCTCGGGATCTTCTCAAGGATGCTCGCAAGGAGGTTGCTGCTTTGGTCACGGCTAAGTTCGAGGTTGAAGGAACCGCTGCCACTTATCTGGAGGATGCACCCACGACGCATAGAATAGCTCGCGACATATCAATAGCAGCTGAGCAGAAATTAACCTGAGCTATTAATCACGCTAAGGCGAAGGCGAAGAGAGAGACCTTGGAGGAAATCGGAGCTAGAGGTATCGACCTATCAGCTGATCTCAAGGAAGCCCGCAAATTGGAGGAAGAACTGGCGGTTTTAGTTGCCCCTGATGAGGGCGAAGATAATAGCGATGGGAGTAGTCTCCGAGTCATTTTGTATCCCTTCATTTTCCCTTTGTATGCGGCCCCCGGGGATGGGTTGTGTAAAGATGTTTTTTGTGAATACATATTTTGGCAATGTAAAAAAGGGGTTTTCCTCCTGTCAGCTTTTTTCAGTCTCTTCCTTTTTTCCCCTTTGCTTTCGTGATTTAGCTTTTGACTCCCGACGTTGGCCTTTCGGAACCTGTTCTCGGAGCATCTGAGATCTTGAAACTGGCTATGCCCCGGGGTTAAATCGACAGCTTCTCTCGGACCAATTCTCGTGACATCAGGGATCTCCCCGAGGCCTCGCAGTTTTTTGAGTTCTACGGGGTAACAATATTCGTATGATCTGATAAAAAGGGGCCCGGGATGATTTCGCTAGTACGTTTCCCTAGGAGAGGGTGACGTTAATGCGGCCAAATTAATTGTCCCTCTAGGGTAGGCGGTCAATTGTTGCTTTGCCCCTATATATTCATTCATCCATCTTTCCAATGGTGAATTTGCTTCTTTGAAAGGTTATCTCTTCCGCAGAGCCTGTCCCTTTGTGCTAGTCCTTCCGCTCCGCTAAGAAATAATTTTTTATCTTAGACCCTCATCTTTCCCTTCCTATTTTACCGTATCCATGACTGCTACGTTGACGTCCTATCGTCGGGTGGAGGGAAGCTCCTCCTGTGTTCCGCATTCGGTTAGCACCAGCGGCTCGCCTCCGACGTTAAGTGAGCGAGGCTCAGGATGCCCTGCCTCGGGGAGAGATGTCATGCCGGGGAAACCTCCCAATGTTCCGGTCCACCGGGAGCATGTGTCGACGATCATTTCATCAATGGGAGAGGAAAACCTCGAGATGTTCAAAAAAGATTGCGGATGGGGAGAAGGCATGATATTACAAGTACCTTCTCCCGAGGAGAGCGATATGACATATGTTGAGGGATTTTTGAGCATATACACGCAAGTTTTCGTGTCGGGTTCCCTCGACCGGGTCGTGCTCAATTTTTGTCAGAGATATCAGGTTACACTAGCGCAGGCTCATCCCTCCCTTTGGAAAATAGTGCACGCAATGACATATTTTGCCGATAAGGCCGGGATAAAGTTTACCCTCAGCCATCTCGTGAGGTTGTATCGGCCATTGCGTTACCGGGGCCTGATTGCTCTTTAGTATCGATCCACCCAAGCTCCTGTGGTCGGAAGCGATGAGGATGAGGACCGGGAGTGGATGAATCAAGTTCGTTCGGATTCAAACTACCGATGTCATTCCTATAGAATTTTTTCCATTTCCTGAGAAATGAAACTTCACACGTAAGTGCCTCATATGAACTATCATCATTTTGACCGGAGGCAGGCTCCGTAACAATATCCTTCTGTTCCTTATTTGCAGCAACTCATTGGTCACTGAGCGAGGTCGCTGATTTAGCCTAGTGGTCACGTAAGCTAGCAGCTTGCTCGATTTATGATAGGCGCCGGTGGAGAGATATGTCCAAAGGGAGATGGGAGGCGAAGCATCGTGGTAGGTATCCAACGCTCTATCTCATAAAAATGGTGCTTTTCTTCCCGACTTATTTGTTTCAACTATCATAGGTATCGGGGGTTCTTTCGAAATGAGGTTATGTCCTCCGTGGGAGGAGGAGAGATTGTTGTCCTCGGGATTGAGGAATGTTGACAAAAGAAAAGATGTTCCGGGGTGCGAGAAGGCTTGCAGTGAGGCGACTCTCTCTCAGCGGTTAAGGAGAAGCGATTCGGTCAATCGACCACCTTCTTGAAGTGGTATGCCATCGGACGTTGCTTCGGCCTTTGGTAAGGCTCAACGGTTTAGTCTCATGGTGAGTTTTCACTGCTGTAAGATTATTCCAGCCCCATGCTTTTATTTTTCCCCTTATTTAGCTTTCTTTCACAGGCCTTTGGCAGGCTTAAATTTGAGTTGCTTCGTAGTGAGACACCGTTGCAGGAGGTCGTGGATAGGGATAAATCCCTCAAGATTCTTTGTGTGGCAAAGGAGAGTGAGTTCGTTTCCTTACTACACCAGGTGGACCGAAGCTGAAGCTGTAAGATCCGCCTGGAGAAAAAGGTACCATGTACTTCATGTTGGCTTGCACTCCCTTTCTATCTTGGTGTCCTGATGTTTTGATGTTTCAGTTGGAGGACAAGGCGGATGAGCTGGGACAACTCTGAGCGAGGTTGGCCGAGCCAAACGTGAATTCAACGTGCTGCAGGTGCATGTAAGTGCCTATTTTATGGTCAAAAAGAGGGCTCATGCCAAGGTTTCTGCTCTTGAGGCGCAAATCCAGACCCTTCGTGCGAACGATTCTGCTTGGGTGAACATGATCGCAAGGCTTTCGTCCGAGCTTTCAAAGGCAAAGACCGAGGTGGTGAATGTTTGGGTCGAGGTTGTGATGAGTAATACCAGGGCAGGACAGAAAGTGGCAGCCTATTCGATGAGTGTTGTCGCTACTAAAGCTGAGCTAAAGAGAGCCCTTGATCTTGCAAGCAATAGCATGGAGTATGCGAGGTGTAGGTCCCGGAGAGATGTCCTCGAAGAGATTCATGCCAGGGGCTTCGATCTCTCGGGGGAGATACAGCAAGCCAAAGGGGAGGAGTATGATGCCAAGTTCCTTCTATCTGATGCTGAAGACGGTGAGGAGGAAGTTGTTAGGCCATAGTTGCCGAAGGGGGGAACATTTATCCCCTGCCTCCTTCTTGTGTACATAGCTTTCATAATATGTTGTAGACTGAGCTTGCGTTTCACCGCCTGTATGTAATAATAAGATGGGGGAACCTCGCAATTTGTATCTTCTGTATTTCTGTACGTCAAGATCTCAATCGGGTCAATTCGAGCTTCGGATTGGTAGAAATCTCCAAACCTGTAATATAGTCCTGATGTTCGTTAGGTTGGCAACTACGACTTTTATTTTTTGCCCTTGGGCGTACTCATTTTAACCATTTTTGGGTTCAGTCTCCGAGTCGGGTTCTGACTCGAGCTCAATCGACCCTCAAGTTTTACGTCTGCATAGGCTGGCGACAATAGCTCTTACGCCTTAGGTCGAAGTGACCTTTTATGTATGTGACCCTGAGGCTTGTGGAGCTGGCAACGATGGCTCTTACGTTGTGCCCTTAGGCATGTGTAGTTAACTATTTTGGATCTGGTCTCCGATCGGGTTACGACTTGAACTCATTTTAATCCTCAAACTTTCAAATTTTAAGCTGGCGGCGGTGGCTCTACCACTCTTGGTCGTTGCGACCTTTTAGTGAGTGGCCCTGAGGCTCGTTTGGCTGGAGACTATGGCTCTTACGTTTTTGCCTTTAGGCATATGTAGGCTTTGTTTTCCCTTGTTAAGGTCTTTTTTGAAATAATTTTGCCTGACCCGTCATCGGTTCGGGAAGAACCTCGATTTTAAGTCATTAGCAGCGATGTTCGAGCACCTCGGGAGGTTTAGCTCGTAGGCTGAGTAGCTCGAAGCCTTGCGATTTATATCTGACATGGTCGAAGCTCGTTTTCCTGTTGAGGGTAGCCTATTTTAATCTGTTCTTTTCGAAGTAGATTTGAAGTAATGGCCTGTGATTTTGTTAGCGACAGTCGGGTGTCCCCGAGTCGCGCTAATTTGGCTGGTGCAGCCATTTTGACCGTAGTCATATGTGTTTGGCCGGAGCCATTTTTGATCCCGAGTGTGATAGTTTAGGCTTCTGCATAGAGAGTATGCCCTTTCAGGAGTCTTACAAATGTGACATATAGCCTAAACTTTGGGATTGAGTTTTATTCCTGTAGTAAAGTCTTACAAAACTTTCATGCCTGTTAAGGTCTTACAGTTTTTTGATGTCTGTTGAGGTCTTATAGTTTTTTCATGCCTGTTGAGGTCTTACAGTTTTTTCATGCCTGTTGAGGTCTTATAGTTTTTTGTTGTTATGTAAAATAGATCTGGCTAGACCGAGTTTGCCCGCTCGGGGTCTTATGGCCTCTGGTTTTCCAGTGAATAGCGGTTGACGATAGTCTCCGAGTCATCGAGTTTGCTTAGGCTCGAAGGCCATTACTCATGAGCTCAGAATTGCCTCTTTGGGGCCTTATGAGCATGGAGTTCCGACCCTAAGGTCGTGTGGGTGCCAAATTGTTGACGCTAAGTCTCTGAGTATTTTGGGATGTACTCGGTGGAGGGATCCTTGTCGTGAGCATGCTGAATTTTCTTTTGGAGTACGAGATGCTTTTGGCAAAATATATTCTTTGATTGCTTGGCGTAAATACATACCGTTGTGTTGTCGTAAGTCCGGCTTATGCGGGCACAGTTCATCGACCGTTTGGTCCGGTACATTATTTCCTATTGGAACCTCGTTTGTCATTTCCCGGTACAGGGTTGATTGTGAAGAGAATCTGGTAGGCTTGTTGAGTCCTTCTTAGGAAGTGCGTGGATGTTTCCTTGTTAAAAACCTCGCCGGCAAAAACCCATTTTGGGATAAAAAACTGGTCAAAGGAAAAGAGTGCAACGGACGCTTTGAAACCTTAGGGTCCTCTAGCCGGAGCGACGTCCCGACTGCCTTGGTCGCTGGTCTGCGCAAAAGTCACCGTGAAGTAAAAGATAGAAAAAAGGGAGAGGTGATGATACCTTAGTGGCGATGGCACTTTCGGGTTCCGACGTTCGTTTGGCGGATGCTATATGGTCCTTTATTTGAATACGTCCGGGAGCGAGCATCAAAAAATCGTGCGGATGACGTGTTGGGGCTCATCTACTTTGTTTTTTTTGGTTGTTTCTCTTTCTCGGGACTGGTTTTTAGCCCAGTTGCTGAGAAATTCCCGAAGGTGCCCATTATCGAGCAGTCAGGCCACTTCCTCTCAGAGTTGCCTGCAATTCTCAGTTTTGTGCCCGTGCGAGTTGTGAAACTCGCAAATGAAGTTGTAGTTACTTTGGGAAGGATCCGAGTGTATAGGCCTGGGCCATCTGGCATCCCTGATTTTGCTGATGGCGAACATGATGTGATACGTCTACGTTGAAGTTATATTCTGATAGGCGAGGTGCCCTCGTTCACCCCGTGTCCCCGTCGAAGCCACCTCTATTGAGGGATCCCTGAGGGTTTTGTCCTCTGTTAACCAATCGATCGTTGCGAGGCAGATTGCGTCTCGGAGTATTCCTCCTATCATCGGGGTACAGCTGGTACCTCCCTTTATTTAATCTTGACTCCTTCGCTAAGAGTTTGCTCAGATATACTAAGCCCGAGGGGGCTCCTAGCTGGTCATCCTCGACCCTGATCTTTGACTGGTATCGATTATGGACGTCCGACCAGGTCACGGCAGGATACTTGATCAAATTCTCTTTCAGATGACTTGAGGCCACCGAGCTTCGTTCATTCAGGTCTTAAGTGAAGGCCTGCACTGCCCAATCATCAGATACCGGGGGTAGTTCCATTCGTTCTGTCTGGAAACGAGACACGAATTCTCGCAACATTTCATTCTCCCTCTGCTTAATCTTGAATACGTCGGACTTCCTTGTTGCTACCTTGATGGCACCGGCATGCGCCCTAACTAAGGAATCCGCTGGCATGGCAAACGAATCTATGGAGTTGGGGGCTAGGTTGTGGTACCACATCATGTCCCCCTTCGAGAGCGTTTCTCCGAACTTCTTTAGTAAGACGGATTCGATCTCAACGTATTCTATATCGTTGCCTTTCACCGCGCATGTATAGGCATTGACATGTTTGTTGGGATCCGAGGTCCCGTTGTATTTTGGGAGTTCTAGCATCCTGAACTTCTTTGGAATGGGTTTCGGAGCCGCTTCCTCTAGGAACGGTCATTGCATAAACTTCCTCGAATCTACACCCTTCAAGACCGGGGGCGCGCCCGGGATTTGGTCGACTCTAAAGTTATAAATTTCGACCTTCTTATCGTTTGCTGCTATCATTTTCTCGCCTAACTCGATCCTTTTGGTGAGGTCCTCTAGCATTTTCATGATGGCAGGATCGGCTACTGATTCGTTGTTGCTTGACCTCTCTGGTACCTGTTTGGCCAGAGGAGTAGTTTCTGGCACTACTGTGCTGGGAGTCTTCGGGTGGCTTTGCAACTGAGCGATAGCCAACTGTTGTGCCTGCAACATTTCAAAAATATCATGAAGAATTACTTCCTGTACTTTCCAAGTCGGGGTCTTCTGGGCTTCCTGTTGGTTGCCATGTTTTTCTGTTGGTGTTTGAGGTTTCATCGACCTGTTGCGCGTCTTGGAACCCGTGTCCGCTGGAATCGGTCCTGGTGCGTAATCGGGGTTCTATGGTGGCGCGCCAATGACTGAAACAGCCACACCGTTTTCTCTGTGATTTTGAAGGCTGTCATTCTCGACTCTTTTTACTGAGCCAAACATTTTGTCCTGAAATCAAAAGATCTTGGACCAGAAAAAGTGTGAAAGATAACTTGTGTTTGTGTGATGAAACCATTAAGAAAATAATTACTATTATTTTTAGCCCCACGGTGGTTGCCAAACTATTTACCGTGAAAATGAAAATAACAATTAAATTTGTAAATAGGACTCTAAAAATACATGATCTATTTTTATGCTAGTTGTTTAGTGCAGTTGATGCTAGGCGTATGAAGTTTAAAGACGATATACAAGTTAAAATGGGGCAGTGATCAAACCGAGGGGCTTGCTTCCCCGGCTTCGAACTGATCGATGAAAGGCCTCGAGGTCGATACCCGGTTCGAGTTCGAGCTATAGAGGGTAACCGTGAAGGGGACAACAATTAAGATATAATTAAAGGAGGCTCTTTATGGCCAATATCAAGCAATGAACGAAGAATAAGTAAGAAAGCAATACATGTAAAGAGTGGCCTCGAGCGAGTAAGTTAGAAAGAGAGAGAGAGAGAGAGAGAGAGAGAGAGAGAGAGACAGAGAGAGAGAGAGATATTATTGATCATGTGTATAATGCTTGGAGCAACAACAACCCTTTACAAAGTGGTGAGGATCCCATTTATATAGGAGGGGTAATACAACATAGTACAGAATGCATTAAGTGTAAAGACACGGAGATGGGATGGCTAGACATGATATCAGACTCTATTGATGCTATTTGCTCGCCTCAGGGATTCCCCATCCTCGAGGTCATTGGTGGGTCGAACGTGAATGAACTTCGAGGGGGAGAAGTTGGCCGCAATCCCGCAGCCTCAAGATATCGATATGACTCCCCAAATACACCTTAATGGCGAGAAATCGGACCTTCTGGTTTCACCGTATACAAAGTGCTAAACCATTATAAATAGATCTATATGAATATTGAGGACCTCCTAATTTCATAGTAGGATTTAACAAGGCAGCAATACCATAAATAGGGGGAATAGGGTAAAAATATTTTTTTAATTTCTTTCTCATAGAATCAATAGCTACTTCATAAATTTCTCCACCCTCTGAAAAATAAGCAAACAAATTTGCAAGATCTGTAAGATAAACTAAACAATTCGAAATAGTAGGATAATATTGCCCAGAAAATGCATTTGTAGCAACATGAAATCTTTCTAAAAAATCTACAAGCATTTTAACATTATCCCAATCTGCATTTGTAAGGTGCTCATCATCATCACTTACATGAGCATTAAACATTGAGTTTATGGGGTTTCTATATTCATATGCAACAACTAAACTTTTATACATGTAATTCTATCTAGTTGGGCAAGGTTTAGGAACCTTTCTTTCTCTTAGGCCAAATTCATCACATCTTTTTAAATATTCTCTAAGTCTACTTCTACGGTCTAAATAAAAAAGCCAGTTAAGAGACATTTTGACCTTTTCAATTTCAACATTTAAAATTCTCATACCATCATCCACAATTAAATGGTAAAGATGACAAATATATCTAACATGAAAAATGTTACTAAATGCAGGACTTAGTGTAGTGGTAAGCAAGCTACAACATTAGTGCTACTAGTAGCATTATCCATTGAATTTGACATTATTTTATCACTAATGCAAAAATATCTACAAATATCCGTAACCGTGCTAGAAATAAACTGCCCTGTGTGACGTGAATTAATTATTCTATAAGCAATAATGCGCTTTTGCATTATCCAATCCTCATCAATCCAATGACTGGTAACAGTAAGGTAATCACAGTCATTACCACTTCTACCAATATCAGTTGTAATATCAACACGATAATTTATATGAGTAAATAAATAGTGCAGATATTATTCATATTCATGTTTATATTTATAAATATCGCTCTTTACGGTTGTGCGAGGAAAACCTGTATCAGTAGGATTAAAATATTTTCTAATATAATGCACAAAGTGAGGGTTAGAAGAAAAGCTATAGGGTAAGCACATAACAGTAACCATTTTTTGCCAATTCTCCCCGATCTTTTTTTGGATTATAATATAAAATACCACTGGTAACAGTGTTAATTCCCGATTGAAATTGATTTGACCCGGTACTAGGGTCAGGCTTACTAGTTGGACTTGACCCCTCGGTCGCAACTTTCATATGAAATATTTAGCTTTATCTTGAGGGTGTACCATTATGTGTCTCCTCAAACTTCTCGTCCCCTCCCCCTCCCCATTAACATAGTTAAAAGCTAACTCTTTGCTACAAGTTTTACACTTAGCTTTATTTTTTTCTCTTATTTGAATAAAAAATGGCCAAACAAGAGATGTTTCGGCCCGTTTAGAAGGTTTTCTAGAAAAAGTAGGGGTAGTAACAGGGGGGTCAACCGGGGAATCATTTGGATTAGTTGGGTTAACTTGAGCAACAGGACTAGTGGGTGTATCATCATCCAGTTGCGTTTCATCTAAATTTATTTTCTGCTCATCTTCTTCGTCAATAGTTGGATTACCATAAAGATAATTCATATATTCATGATCTAAGTTTTTACCACCTCCAACATTGTGCACATATTGACTCTCCATAAATTGTAATAAAGTATTATCACTATCAAGAATAGGAGCAGGTAGAGGGCGGGTATGGGGTTTGGGTAGGGCAGGCCAGGGAGTTAGAGGAGGAATAGATTGGCCACTAGATTCACCACTCTTAGATTTTCCCTTATTTTTACTAAATATTTTTTAAGGAATAGGCCATCTTAATTATAATTATACAAAGTAATTAAATAAAACAAACAAAACTATAATATTAAAACTAAAGTTGGAACAAGTTTGCCGAATTGACGAACAACTTGTTGAAAATTAATTATCGTTGAAGACTTGAATACTTCAATTCAGCAACTCCACAATTTTTCACACAAGTTGCAACAATAAAGTAACCAATTTTAGAAGAAAATTAGAGAGATATTGATGATTTTGTGAAGAAAAATAAAAGAATGAGGGGGTATTTATAGTTGAAAATAGGAAAAAAGTGTAATTATAAAAAGTTTGCAGTTAAAACAAAGTTGGGGGGAGGAGGGGGTTAAATGGCTATTTTATAAATAGCCAACGGCTATTTTGGCAGCAATAACGGCTACATTTTAAATGGGTAACGGTTAGAAAATTAAGTGGGAATTTTTTTTTACTTTTTTAAAATATAGGCGTTGGGGACTGGTTGAGACCATTTGGGACCAGTTAGGACCGGTTGAACCGGCCCACTTAGGACTCGGTCCCGGTCCCGACCCTAATGGTCCCCTACTATGAACCGGCCCACATGGGCATGTATATCTCCCTGGTCCCGGGCTTAAACGGGTAGGACTGTTTAGGCCCACTACCCATATGAGCTCGCAGGCCTGGCCGGTCCGGGGCTAACCAGCCTACTTGCCACCCTTAACCTAGGGACAAGAATTTTGGTCATAAAACAATTTAAGGACCAGTTAAACTTGTCACTGAAACTTTCGGGCACCAATTTATCATATGTGTTTAGCGACTGGAATGTGGTCCTTAAAAGTATATTAGGGGCCAGAAATTTACTCGTCGGGAAAAATTATTAAGGACCGATACTTAAATCTCGTTCCTACTGACCTTTAGCGGTTGAGCTTATAGCTACGGGTGGCGGCCGGCTTTGTCCCATCGCAATTTACTTTTGGGGACCAGAATTAGACTATTAGGGACAGTTTTCTCATCCCTAATAACCATTTTTCTTGTAATGGTTAGAAAACGTCAGTTCTCTATAAGCAATACTTAGGCAGATAGATCGGGCACATCCTTCCAATTCTCAAGCTCAACCTGTACAATTCTTTAAACCATATTTTGAAAGGTTTGTTGGGTTCTTAGTGGCAGTCGACAACAAATTTTTTCTTTTTACTTCACATAATATTTCATATTTTTTGATAGTTGTGTTCCCCTACCCAACGTACATAATTTCCATCACATTTCTTTCTTATTGGTAAAGTGACAAGCATTTTGACCTTATTGAAGTTTGCCAAACCTACCCCGCAATTGTCCGCATTGCCCTGTTGCCATCTCTAGACAAAAGTTCCTTTATCATTGAAGGAATGCCCAGTCTAGTAAAAAGTAGGAAGTGATTATTTCTTGAAATATATGGAGTAATATAATGGTATTACGTGGATCAAGTAGCTAGATAACACTTATATTGGAGATTGTGGTACAATCAGTCAATTTTTTGCGTGATTGTCACATGTTGTATTGTATCATCTTATTACTTTAAATACAATATTTGTTTTGATAGTTACTTAAATTTTATTATATCGTATTGTTAAATCCGTTGTTACGTAACGACGAAAAGTGCCACTTTTTGGAATGATCGATTTGGTGTAGTCGCGTTGTTCCCTTATTTTTTCTCTCATCTTGGCCTTCCATATTATTAAATAATCCTATTTCATCTTTTATACCCTACCTTTTAATATATTAATTTTACCTTGTACCTTATTTTTTCTTTATAATATTGCAAGTTTATTTTTCATATTGTTAGTGCATGACATCTTGCACGATGGAAAACAATACAATCTATCCAAATATTCATATATACATCAAAATAATATAGTACAATACAATACTATACAATACATTATAAAATGATACATAATAACCATCCAAACAAGCTGGTATTGTTACAAACTTAACAAATTAGAAACACTCATATCCTTTCAAATATGATACCAGGAGAGCCAAATATTGCATTTTTCATATTGACAATCAATTAAAAATTTAAAAAGGTAGATGAATACCCATGTAGGAGTATTAAATTTAACAATCTCAACTTTGATGGAACATTTTAAGTTTTAATAAAGCTCAGGTGCCAGGCGAGGCGTAATTATCACTTTCACAGAATTTACCTTGCGTATAGTTATGCCTGCACCTTCCTTCATATTCAAGGGCTCGTCAAGTGGAGTTCTATAATCGAAACACTGGATCAAATGTGCCATGATTAAGTGTTCCACTTACAATGCATAAGTCATCCCCAGATAAGATCGTCTTCCAGGAGCAAACATGAAAAACTCATAGTGTCGACCACACGGAAGTCAATATCACCAGCGACAAATCTTTCTAGACTAAACTTATCAGAATTTGACCAGAATTTAGGACTGCGCTGTAATTTCATTACATTTGCGAATAGTCTAGTTCCTTTGGGAATGTGATATCCACTAACAACACAATCCTTTACATTTTTATGTGGTACAAACAAAGGTCCTGGTGGATATAATCATAACACTTCTTCAACAATAACTTGGAGGTACACCAAATCCTTAATATCACTCTCTTCTACCCATCTTTTCTTTCCAACTTTTGTGTCTATCTCTTCTTGTGCTTTTTCAAGACATGTTGATTGTTTATCAGTAATGCCACACCCCAATTTATATGAAGAGCAACTGTGCCTGCTACTGTCACGACCCCAAAACCAACCCGATCGTGATGGCACCTATTATGGAACTAGGCTAGTCAACACATTCCCAAAATAGCTCAACATTTCATTAAAATTTAAATAACAACCCTTTTCATACTGAAATCCTCACAAAAGTATAAAGTCAAAAACCAAAACGCAAAAAATAAAGCCCGACCTCGGGTGTCACTAAGTCATGAGCAATATTACAATTGTTCTGAAACATAACAAGACAAAAATAGTGTGGAAATCAACTACTAATATCTGTAGGAAGATAGAAGGGAGAAGGACAAGGCTGCGATCGCTATGCATCTACCTTGCCAACTCCAAGTATCCGCGGGGGATGAAGATCAATGCTCGCTAGCACGTCCAGCAACTCCTGGATCTGCACACAACGTGCAAGGAGTAATGTGAGTACGCCAACTCAGTAAGTAACAAAGGTAAATAAATACTGAACAGTAAGAAAACACAGAAAATTCCATATCACAAAACTCAGTAAGTTCAACATGCTTTCAGATTAGTATATGAGTCAAAATATTCTCGTTTAAAAATCAGTTTTTCATAAAATCATTAGAAGATGCTTTCCAACAGTTTCAACAGAAGCTCAATGCAATTTAGAGTAAAAATGATAAAAATCATAATAGCCCCTCGGGAAAAACATAGTTCGTATATAGCCCATCGGGCAACATGAATCATAAATCGCCCATCGGGCATAACATCACTCAGAACCAGCCCCTCTGGCAAACCTCACAGTCACTCATAATAGCCCCTCGGGCACAACATGAATCAATAATAGCTCCTCAGGCATCACATCATATCACTCGCACAGCGTACCTGCACTCACTAGAGGTGTGCAGACTCCGGAGGGGCTCCTACAACCCAAGCGCTATAACAAGATACCTCATGGCATAATATATCAGGCCATCGGCCTATCATAATCACAAATCAGTAACAACATGTTGCGCCTCGCAACCCGATCCCATAATATCCTCACAACACAGGGCTTCAGTCTTACTCAGTCAAAAGCCTCTCAAGTCACTCGGGCTATCAGTAAAACAGGGTGCTCAGCCCAAAATATCTTTTTATGCATCAAAACGGAGTAACAAAAAGTGACTTATGAAATCAGTAAAACATAACATTACTGAGTACAAATCTTAAGTCAAAACAGTAAGGAAATAATAGTAAAAAGGCCCTTAAGGGTCCAAACAGCTTGGCACGAAGCCTAAATATGGCATTCAATCCAAATCATAGAAATTCTTTCTAAAATACATAAGTATTGAATAGTTTTTAGTCACGTATGCAACTTAATAGTTGCAACGGGACGGACCATGTCACAATCCCCAATGGTGCACGCCCACACGCTCGTCATCCAACATATGTGTTACCTCAAAATAGTGAAACGATGTGTAATATGGGGCTTCATACCCTTGGGACAAGATTTACAATCATTACTTACCTCGAATCAGTCAAATCTCTACTCTGCGACGCCCTTGCCTCTGGAATCGGCCTCCAAACATCCCGAGTTTAACCAAAAGCAATACAATGCAATCAATATAAGCCAATGAACTGATTCCATACGAAAAATTATCGAATTATACCAAAATCCTGAAATTCACCCAAACCCGGCCCCCGGGCACATGTCTCAGAATCCAAACAAAATCACAAAACTAGAAACTCCTTTCACTCCTAAGTTCATACATACCAAATTCATCAAAAATCCGACCTTGAATGGTCCCTCAAATCCCCAAATCAAACTCTTCAAACTCAAGCCCTAACTCCTTCAACTTCACGCCAAATTTTCACTAATTTCATGATTAAAGAGTAGGAAACTCGTCTTTAAAAATGGAGAAAATAGGCAAAAAATCGTGAAAGAACCGTTTTATACATTCTGCCCAGCATTTTCCGCATATGCGGTCCTTCTACCGCACCTGCACAACCGCTTATGCGGTCCATCCAACTGCACCTGCGGTTTTCACTTAAACACCCAGGTCCGCATCTGCGCCCCAAGCACTGCACCTGCGGTCTCGCAGATGCGTCCAACTCACCGCATCTGCAGTTCTTCTCCTGATGGCCAAATTCCGCATCTGCGGTCTCCCTCTCGCATCTGCAACCTCGCGCCTGCGGTCCCCAAGCCGCAGGTGTGAAAATAACAGAAGCAACAACTTCAGTTGCACCAACTAAATTCCATATCTTCCGTTAACCATCCAAATTCATCCCGAGGCCCTCGGGACCTCAACCAAAAATACTAACAAGTCAGATATCACCATTCAAACTTATTCAAACCTTCGGAACACTCAAAACAATATTAAAACACCAAATCACCCTCAGATTCAAGCCTAAGAACTTCCAAACTTCCAAATTCCGCAAATGATGCCGAAACCTATCAAACCTCATACGAATGAACTGAAATTTTGCACACACGTCTCAAGTAATACTACCGCCCTACTCCAATTTTCAGAATTTCATTCCGACCTCGATATCAAAATTTTCATTGCCGACCGAGAAACGCCAAATTTTCAATTCCGCCAATTCAAGGCTAAATCTACCACGGACCTCCAAATCACATTCCGGATGCGCTCCCAAGTCCAAAATTACCTAACGAGACTAACTGAACCATCGAAATTCCCATCCGAGATCATTTACACATAAGTCAACATCCATTGACTTTTCCAACTTAAGCCTACTTAAAAGAAACTAAGTATCTCAATTCACTCCAAAACCACTCCGAACCAGAACCAATCAACACGATGAGATGAAATACAGTTGAAGAACACGTAAGGAAGCAGAAATGGGAGGAACTAGGCTATGACTCATGAAACGACCGCCGAGTCATTAGAGCTTCATCCAAGACCAAACTCTATGGAAAAAGAAATGGTTAAAAAGGGAATATCAATCATTCACATACCTTGTTCTTAATTGATTAACAATAAAATAATTCAGTTATTTCAACTCTTCTCTTAGAGTTGCACGAGGTCAAGTTTATTTAGGGTAAAATCAAACACACTTTTTATACCTTACCTATATATTTTATTTTTAATCTAAAAAATCAAATATTTACCCAAGAAAAAAGTATATCCTCTAAATAATCACTATTATTTAATGCCGTATTATATAACTCTAGTATAACTTGTTCGCAAATCAAATGACATTGGTATTAGCTTTGACTATATTAATTCAAGCACCATCATTATTAAAAATAGAAAAAAGACTTGGATCTATATTTAACAAGGAATTGAGGAATTTTTCCCTAAAAAAGAGAAGTCCCTTGCTTTCTTTCTTCAAAGGGAGTTAAGAATTTATTCCATCAACGTGGTTCAATCAATTTTAAGAGGTTATATCTCATCTTTTTACCACTAAAGATTTTGAAGTGGTAAATACTCTTTTATTCTGATTCAGAGCTCTCAAGATAAAGTTTTGGAGTAAAGTCTTGACCGGTAAAGACCGTTTTACCTCCCAAGCCTAGGCGAATTCATATAAGTCGCCCCCCCCCCCCCCCCAAAAAAAAAAAGAAATCTCATATTTTTTCCATTTATCATTCTATTTTTTATTTATTAAATCATCGTTATAAATATTTAGATAGCCTAACAAAAAGGGTAATCTGATGCATAAAGCATTCTGCATTGCTCTGTGTACAAGTTTGAGCCGCATTAAGAGGTTGTCCACCTGTAACATGGATTCAGTAATTGAGATATATTTTCGAATTTTAAGCATGTTTGCAGTACTCTTTCTTCTTTTCAGTTTTAAGCATGGATTCAATAATGAGCACAGAAGATAGTACGAGATTGTGACCTTTACCCCTTTTTTTCCTTTACCATTAGTAATTATTAACACTACTAGAAAACTATAAGCAACATCTTCTCAGATTTTGCCCGCTGAAACACCCATTATTTTTGAAATCACTTCAAAATTATAGTAGTAATTCACAGCCAAGAATTAATTATTTCTCCTTTCTTGTTTCTATAAAACTCGAAGAGGAGAAAACCCCAATTGTAGTAGAAAAAGCATTGTATTATTGTAGCCAAGGTATTCGCCCTAAAGAAAAGCTGGACGATTGGAAAAAAATGGCGTCATTTGTAGAGAAGCAGTCTTTTATAGCTTCGTAACTGCTTACAACTACCACAAGTGGAAGGCCTAACCGAAAAGTGAAAATGGGCCTGTATTTGTCAGCTAGGTCTCCGAGTTTTCGAGCTAATTGAAGTGGAAAAGATGGCCGATTACCGGCCATCCTCCGGGGATTTTCGGTGGTAAGGGTTTTGAATGTTTTTGAGATTTCTTTGTCCATAGGAAGTAGAAGAGAAATGTAATTAGGGTTACTACTCCTACAATGGCTTCTGTAGGAAACACCATTATGGATTTTTAGATAAGATAACTTGAGAATCAAACTATCACCAACTTCCTTTTTATAATGATCTCTTGAAATGAATATTATACTCCCTCTATTTCAGAAGCTTTACGGAGTTTTATTTTATATTCAATATTCAACTAGAAATAATGGGAAATAATCGACTGCCTCACCTTATCCTCGTACTAGAAATTAGTGGTTATCCTCGTACCACTAATGTGTATCGCTCTTTCCTTTGGTGCGGCACCACAATCTCTGTTCAACACCCTCCCCCCCCCCCCCCCTCCCCGCGGTTGATATTTGTTTAAAGACACTTTATTCTTCAATCATTTACATTTTGATGGGCCATGTTAAATTTGTTTTTATCATGAATTTGGGGGATTTGAATCTACACCCGTTTGCAAAAAAAATTGCTAGCGTACCCACTTTTCGCGTAAACTTCAGACATACGGGCCCGAAGCCACTACAACATAATGTATTTATAGTTACGAAATCTCAGCTAAAAATCTAATGGACGGTCGTCGTCGCCATTGTTATTGAAGTGGAAAAGATGGCCTATTACCGGCCATCCTCCGGGGATTTTTGGTGGTAAGGGTTTTGAATGTTTTTGAGATTTCTTTGTCCATAGGAAGTAGAAGAGAAATGTAATTAGGGTTACTACTCCTACAATGGCTTCTGTAGGAAACACCATTATGGATTTTTAGATAAGATAACTTGAGAATCAAACTATCACCAACTTCCGTTGTGCATGGTAAATACAGAATTATCGTAAAAACATTGGTATTTGATGGGTTAATTGGTTTAAGTTTTAAAAAAAATTGGTATTAGACATGATATTTGGTATTAAAAAATAATATCGAAATATTAATACCGTACCGAAATATACACTAAGTCACGCAATACATATATCATTGATTATAACCAGGGGCAAAGGTACATAGCCCTAAGGGTGGTCAACTCACCATCATTCGTCGAAAAATTACACTATATATAGGTAAAATATATTTTAATGGTATATAACATATATTGAACACCTTTTATCGGAGATTTTTTTGACTTATGTCAAGTTTGAACACCCTAAATAAAATTTCTGGCTTCGCCACTGATTATAACATACCCCGCTAAGTTGCACAATACTTTTCTTTGACATTAATATTTAGGTTGGCAATATATAAAGCTCATGTAATTTTTAGGAAAATGGAGGAACAAATAGGCTGCGAATTTTGACTCTTAATATTTAGGTTGTCACGCAATTTATTCGTATTGCTTCTACAGTTTTAAGGTGTTTCTTACTCTGTTACTCATGTATAAGTTACCAATTCAAATTTATAAAATCTATGCTGTTATGAGTCACTTTAATTTAATAACGTAATTTATAACTAGCAGTTTTATTATCAAAGTCAACATTTAAAGCTTAAAGCTTTTAGATTTTAGTTTTTTTAAGTTATATAATAATTTATATTAACTATATATTCAATAAAAATTTTTAAGGTAAATACAGCAGTTGACTTGTGCGCGAAGGTAAATTCATTATATATTAGTGATGATCCAATATGTAAGAGCCAGTAAGGGAATGAAATGTGTCACGATTGCATTAGTTAAAGTAGCACATATCATAGATCTTTGTAAAGTTATTTTCTTCTATTCAAATTGAAATCTCATTTTTGCACATTTTTTCCCTAATAAATTGTACCTTCAAAAATAGTAATTCTTGATAGAAATTCAAATGATGTCATTGATGAATAGCTAGCTGAATTTAATTTGAACATGTCACGACCCTAAATCCAATAGTGGTCGTTATGGCATCGGATATCATGATGTCAAGTCAACTATTAATACTTAATTTAGTTTTCGTTTTAGTATTTTTGAAATCATGATTTTTCTTCAATTTAATAGTAAAAGATGAGATTTCAGAATAAATAATAATATTTAACTATATCATCAATGAATAATTAATAATCATCCCAGAACCCGATATCACAAGTGCATGAGCATCAACTAGGAATAATAAAATAAAATGCAGCATCTATCCGGAATGCAAATTTGGACAGGAATAAGAATACAAATAATCTGAAGGAGACTCTGCTGGCTGCGGATCGTGGTAGAAGATGCAGCTCACCCAAGTCCTCGTATCAACCATGCTGCTGCACCACAAGGCCACTAAACACACATGTGCCAGTACAACAAAATGTACAACAAGTGTAGTATGAGTACGAAAACAATGCGTACCCAGTAAGTATCCAGTCTAACCTCAAAGAAATAGTGATGAGGGGTCGACTCCGACACTTACTATAGCCAACAATAATGTACCAATAATATAACAAATCATGGATTTTATTAAAAGGAGGTAGACTCAAGGAAATCATGAAGCAGGTAAACAATCCTTTTGTTAATAAGGGATTTTCAAATTCATTTTCATTATTTATCAATTTATCTCAGGCCAAGGAGACAATATTATTATTTATAAATTTCAAGGGAAGCAATACAAGCATGCGCAAATCATGCTAAGGTCGTACGGCCCGATCCAACATAATATTTAAACTGTGCACTACTAGAGGGTCGAATGATGCGAACTATAGATGCATCTATTTAATCTACCTAGGCATTCGGCCCGTTCCACAAAAGATAAACACATTCAAACAGTCAATCAAGAATTCATCAAGGGGCAATTATCCAAGGAAAATGCAATTTCTCTTTTAAAAGTCAAGAAAATGATGTCTTGACTTTAGAAATTTATTTACAAGAGTTCGATATGATTTAAGCATTTTAAATTGACAATAAGATTGCAAATATTACAAGTAAAGCATACTTTTGGGTCCTAGACTACCCTAACTTAAGGTTAATATTAACTACGCACGGACTCCCGTCACGTCGTGCGTATGTAGCCCCCACAAATAGGAGCACACATTGATTCATTTCACCTATGGGGTAAATTCCCTCTTACAAGGTTAGAAAGGAGACTTACCTCGCTCCGAAGTTCCATAACCGGCTTCCGAGCCTGCGCATTCCCTCTGCCTGGAACTCTCCGCACCTGCGCTTTTCTGCAAACCCATTAATATATATTAATATACTCATTATAATCCAATTTATAACAATTTCAAACCTCGATCAAAAAGTCGATAAAAATCACCCTCGGGCCTATGATGACCCAAAAGGTCATCACTTGATTTACAAGTCAATTCTATATTTTGAGGCCTTGAAAACCTACTTTTATCTCACCTCAATTTACGTGCATAGTTCGGGCATATATCCGAAATGCTTTTATGTGAAAATTTGATAAAAATTCTAATTTTGCCTTTAAAATTAAATTTAAGTTGACTTCGGTCAATATTTTGGGTAAATGGACCCAGACCTATGATTTGAGTGTCCTGGATGGTCCGTAGAAAAATATGGAAGTTAGGCATATGCCCGGAGTTGAATTCCGAGGTCCCAAGCCCAATAAATGAATTTTTGAAGAAAATTGTTTAACTGAAATTATAAGAGTTTTTGAAAATTTAAAGATGTTTGGATTTGATGGTATCAGGATCGTATTTTGGTTTCGGAGTCCGGTACAGGTCTTATATGGTATTTAAGTTGTGCCTGTAAAATTTGTTTAAAAACGGAATTCATATGACGTGAATCGAACCCTCGGTTGTGAAATTTGGAAATTAAGAGTTCTTGAGATTTTTCTTAGATTTTGATGCTAAATTCATTGTTAAAGATGTTATATGGCGGTTTGATTGCGTGAGTAAGTCCGTATGATATTTTTAGATTAGTTTGCATGTTTAGTTTGGAGCTCCGAGGGCTCGGGTAAGTTTCGGATGGAGTTCGGGATGTTTTGAAACTTAGAAATTCTGTTGTCATAGTTGTTGCAGGTGCTCAGGTAATTCCTTCTTCACGTTCACGAAGGAACTCTCGCGAACGTGAAGAGCAAAGTGGTACTGAAGGAAAATTCCTTTTACGCGAACGCGAGACACAGGTCACGAACGGGAAGCCTTAGGGGTGTTACCCTTCGCGAACGCGGACCTGCTATCGCGAACGCAAAGGCCATTTGGCAGGGAACTGGGGGAAGGGAAAATGCTCTACGCGAATGCGGCAATTGGCTCGCGAACGCGAAGGTCAGGGGGATCAACCTTCGCAAACACATACAGTAACTCTAAAACGCGAAGGCTCTTCTAGCCAAAGCTTCGCGAACATGACAGACCCTTTGCGAACGCGAAGAAGGTCTATCCAACGATTTAAAAAAGAACCATAACGGGAATTTAGCCATATTTTCATATCTTCTTCCCCAAAATCAGACCCTAGGCAATTTTTGAAGAGCAAATTCAACACCAAATCATAGGTATGTGTTCCTAAACCCATCTCTTTCATTTTCCATTAACACCCATAAAATTTCTAGGCTTAAATATTGTTCTTCCATGGTAGAAATTGAGAACTTGGGTAGAGTTAGGGATTTTTGAATAAGTGGAATTTAGACCTCGTTTTGGGGTCGGATTTCGAAACTAATTGCATATTCGAACTCGTGGGTGAATGGGTAATCGAATTTTGATCCGAACCTCGAGTTTTGACCAAGCGGGCCAGGGGTCGTTTTTTGACTTTTTAGAAAAATGATAGAAGACCTATAGTTAAGCATTGGGTATGAATTATTTAGTATTTATTGATGTTGTTAAATTAATTTGGGCTAGATACAAGTAAATTGGAGGCGAATACTAAAGGAAAAGCTGTGTTTGAGGCTTGAGTTGGTCGTGGAAGTTCGAGGTAAGCGTTTGATCTAACCTTAGCTTGAGGGAATAGGTATTGTGCTTTATTTCCTATGTGCTAGTGTAGTGTACGACGTATAGGTGTGGTGACGAGTATCTATACGTTGGTGCCAAGCATGCCCGTGAGTCTTAAATTGTGATCGTTGTGTTTCTTAATAAGTACTACAATTGCCTAAATTGTTGATTATGCATGTTGAGCAAGACATATGATTATCTTCTTGGTATTGATTTATTATTGTGTATTGGCTCCAATTGAGGTTCATTTGTGAAGTTAATTGTTGGTACTAGTTTGGTTATAGTTGATTCCCTTGCCGGGACGTATTTATTTCTTACTGTTGATTCCCTTGTTGGGATGTGTTTATTCTTGTTGATTCCATTGCCGGGATATTGTTGTTGCTATTGTTTGGGTGAGGAAAGATAGATAAAGCACAAAAGGTGATGTCGTGTACATTCATATTTATGCATATGGTAAGGAAAGAGTGATAAAGCACGAAGGGTGATGCCGTGTACATTTTCATTGATATTGATGCATATGGTGAGGAAGAGAGATAAAGCACGAAGGGTGATGCCGTGCACATTTCTAATATTACATGGAGAGGATGAGAGATAAAGCACTAAGGGTGATGTCGTGCATATTTTCATTACATAATTGCATTGATGAGGATTGAGAGTAAAAGCACGAAGGGTGATGTCGTGCACTTATCGCCTGTTTGTTATGATTTCTTGCTGCTTTCGGTTCAATTACTTTAATTGTCTTATTCCACTATTATTGTGATTCTTTACGTTGGTATTTCCTCATAGCATGTTACCTCTCCCCCGTTACTTTTGAATTATTTCTATTACTGTTATTCTGTAAGATGTTGTTTAACTACAGGTTATTTGTTTGTTGTGCCCTAGCCTCGTCACTACTTCACCGAGGTTAGGCTCGACACTTACTCAGTACATGAGGTCGGTTGTACTGATACTATACTCTGCACTCTTTTGTGCAGATCCCGGTACTGGAGCTTACGGACCTTAGCTAGGGGTTGATGCCTTCAGTCCAACGGAGACCCGAGGTAGTCCTGCAGGCATCCGCAGGCCTTGGCGTCGCCTTCTTATCTAGTCCTTTTTGTTCTTTTCTATTTCAGAGACAGACATGTACTTTCTTGTTCTGACCCTATTTGTAGTTTTTCTTAGATAGTCCGTGAGATTGTGATACCAGTTCTGGATGGTTTATGTTTATGGATTCGTATTGGTATTAGCTTAATTGTTAAATTTCGTTCTTCCGCAACATTATTTCCGCTGTTTATAATATATTAACTTGCAATTGTTAGAGGTTAAAAATGAAAAGGGTAAATTAATCGGAATAGTTTGCTGCCTAGCTTTCACTAGTAGGAGCCATCACGACTCCCGAGGATGAGAAATCCAGGTCGTGACAGGGCCTGCATGCCCAGATTCCGAAATGTTTCGAAGATAAACTTTATTCATAACACCACGAACTCAAATATATAATTTATTCCAAGTTCCATGTCCAAAATCGTGGTTAAAATCCATAAAATACCAATTCTAGGTTTTTTCACCAAAACCCCAAATATCTACTAATTTTCATGTTCCAATCCATGTATAATTCATGTATTTAACTCAAAATGAGTGGGAATAACTTACCTTGACATAGAAGATAAAGATAGAGCTCCAAAATTGCTCCAATACCGGCTCCCATGGAGGAAATGAAGTGCAAATGAGCGAAAACCTCGATTTTAAAAGAACACTGCCCAGGCCTTTCCCCTTTGTTATCGCGGAAATGCCCTTGCGATAGCGAAGGCCAATCAACAACTGCCCAAAAGCTTCTCTTTCGCAAACGCGATGCCCAGAATGTGATCGTATTGCTCATCCCCTTCCTCTTTCGCGATCACGAACATCGATATGTGATTGCATAGAACAACCTTCTCTAAAAAGGGCCAGCCCCATTAAGACAACGCATTCGTGATAGCTCCGACGGGAACGCGAAGAACCTCCAGCTCGACCCTTCGCGAACACAAACTATTGTACGCGATCACGTAAAGCAAAAATCCCACTACTCCACTTAACCCTTCACAATCGCGGCCCTCTTCTCGCGATCGTGGAAGAGGAAACCAGATGCCCAAAAACCAGCAATTCCTCAAAGTCCAATATCAGTTTGAACTCACTCCGAGACACACCCAAGGCCCTCAAGACCTTAACCAATTATACCAATACTTCCCAAAGCATATTACGAACTTAGTTGAGCTTTTAAATCACATCAAACCACATCGAAATAGCGGATCACAACTCAATTCAAGCTTATGAACTTTATCGAATCACGCCCGATTGACCTCAAATTTTGCACACAAGGTATTTTTGACATTACGGACCTACTCTAACTTTAGGAATCAGAATTCGACCTCGATATTAAAAAGTTCACTTCCGATCAAACTTCTCAAAAATCCTTCAAATTCTAACTTTCGCCAAACGACTTCAAAATGAACTACGGACCACCAAATCCATATCGGATGCGCTCCCAGTACCGGAATCACCATACAGAGCTGTTCTCAGACTCAAAAATTCGAACAGACATAGTTAACATTGAAATGCACTTAACCCAAATTTATGAAATTTTTTCAAAATTCCAACTTCCACAATAGGCGCCGAAACTCTCCCGAGTCATTCAACACCTGATCCGGACATACGCTCAAGTTCGAAATTATGATACGAACATGTTGGAACCTTCAAATTCCGATTCCAAGGTCGTTTACTCAAAATCAACCCTTAGTCAGATTCTTCCAACTTAAAGCTTTCGAAATGAAAATTTCCTTTCCAAATCAACTTCGAACTTCCCGAAATTCAATTCCGACCACACGTATAAGTCATAATACCTGAAATGAAGCTGCTCATGGTCTCAAACCACCGAATGACATGCTAGAGCTCAAAACAACCAATCGGGTCGTTACAGAACATTTTTAAATAACTTAGTGCACCCTCGTTGAAGTTCATAAATGAACTAGTTAGTTTATTTTTGAACCTTTTTAATCGATATATTAATTTACAAATGTATTCTTTTTGAAGTCATAAATGAACTAATTGAATTTACACTATCTTTTATTGGTTTTTTGATAGTTCAGCTAATATTTTGGAGTAATTTCTTATTTGAAACACCCCGTATAGTTATATTTCTTTTGTTTGTGATGCAAAAAACATTTTTCTTAAACTTTCAATTGGCTAAATATCTATTTATTTTTCCTCAGCTAAATATCTATTTTACCCTCTAAATTTTTAATATTAAATGGCTTCCTGGACACTTAAACTTGTAGGACTTTTGAATATCGATACACAAACTTTAGTGTTTCCCATTTAAATACTCAAACTCGTGAAACCTATAACTAATAAACACCTTTAACTATTGACTATGCTTATGCGGCGGTAGCTTATATTATATGGACATAATGCGTACAAGTCACATTCAAATGGTGCGTGTATCTATTACTATTCATTAAAAAGATTGTAAAATCAAAAAAAATAAACAAAAACTATAAGGAAAACCAAAAAAGAAGAAGAAATCCCATCCGTCGATTTCCATAATAGAAACACCCCCCCCCAGATCTCGTCTTCTACACACCACCCCTATATCTTCACACCATCCCCAACGACCAGAACAAAGCTACACCCATAACCCACAACAACGACTAAACAAACCCAACCAGTCCCTCCTCCCCATCTACTCCTAATAGCGCCTTCCCTCCCCCTCCCCACCCTTCGGATTTTGAGCTTTTCTTGTTCTCAATATAAAAGCTATCCGCCTACTACCAGAAACAGCTGCAAGATAAATCCACATACACGCAAGGGACAGAGAAACAGATCTGGGGGTGAGAATGGGTGAAAAAGAGATGGGGAAGTGAGCGAAAAAACAAAGGGACAAAGATATTTTTGTGGTTGTTCGGTTTGAGTGTTGAGGACGTTCGAGATTGCCAGCGAGTTATTTTTTTTCCGGTTCGTGGTACAATTTCCAGATTTCTGTTGATCATATATTATCCATGTTTTTACTCATTTTCTCTAATTCACATGAACAATTCTAAGTATCCATTGTTGTTCCTTTGTGTTTGATTTTTTCTGCCGTAGTAGTATGTAAATTATTTGTGGCCCTCTTCGTAGTTAATTTGGTTTGCTGGGTCATTTTGGTACCTTGAGTTAGGTAAAAGTTGCACAGGTATGGTGAAGAAGAAAATAAGGGAAATAGAAGCAAAATTAGAAATTAATAAATTTATTCCAGCACAACTATGGTTTGTTTTGGCGCCCTTGATGTGTAATAATCCCATTGGTCATTTGTTGACTGGATGGACACGTATGTGAATGTGTAATACACGCGCGTAGGATCAATGGTCAAATGTGTTTATTAGTTAAGGGTTTCACGAGTTTGAGTGTTCAAATAGGAAAGTCCAAAATTTGTGTATCAGCTTTCAAAAGCCTTACAAGTTTAAGTGGCCAGGAAGCCATTACGCCTTATCTTTTTAATAGTATAATTTTTTCCCCTCCTTTTTAATCTATATTATGACTAGCATATTGAAAGAATAATATTATTTATAAAGTATAAACGTAAAAAATATTATTCAAGTATTATATATAATGTTAGAATAAAATAATTTCGCTTTTTACTTTGTAAATAATTTTTTAATACGTAAATCCATAATATAGATTAAAAAGAAAAAATATTTTGTAATATTAGAAAAAGTAAAAAAAAAAGATTTCTTTTGGATAATTTAGAGGATAAAATAGTATTTAGCTAGTCATCAGAAAGTTTGAGAAATATAATTGAGAGGTCTTCTAAGTGTTATAGACATAGTTTGTCACTTTTATATTATAAACAATTGAACATAACTTTACTAAGTAAATTTATATAGTTGAGTGACCTTTTGAGTAATGAACTCAGTATTTTTTGAAGTCATCGGAAACATAATTGAATCGGAGTTAAGGGATAACTCACTTAATAAGTTTCTTATCTTCGACAATTGAGATGGAGGGTTCAAACCCCATGCGTAACGTAGTATTTCCCTCCTCCGCTGCTGTAATGAAAAAAAAAAAATCTGAACCCTTTTCATGTCACATCCCTAATTGTCCAGTTGATCAACTTGCTACATAACCTTTTTCTAGCAAAATTTGAATTGTATGGACCACAAACAAAAATAGTCAAACATCAAGTTGACAATTACTAATTAGAATCCCTGTATGTGTTCTTAATATATGTCCTTTCAGGCATTGTCCTTTCTTAGTTAAACCTTTGCTAATGAAACTTCACTTGCTCTTTCGTATCGAACTAAAAAACTAATCCACAGCCCCTTTTCAACCCTAACTGGTTTTTTCCTATTTAAAGTCATCTTTTTCTTCAATCATTTACATTTTGATGGGCTATGTTAGAACTGTTTTTATCAGGAAATTGCTAGGTATTAAAACATTAAAGTTGTATTTGTGTGACTTATAGGTCACGGGTTTCAGCCGTGGAAGCAGTCACTAATGCTTCTATTTGTGATGACCCAAAAGGTCATCACTTGTTTTAAAAAATAAAATTCTATGTTCCGATGCCTTAAAATCCTCTCTTAGCATCACCTCGATTTGCGTACGCAGTCCGGGTGCGTAGCTGGAAAGCCTAAATGTGAAAATCTGTGAAAAATGATAAATTTGACTTCGGTCAACGTTTTGGGTAAATGGACTCAGACCAGTGATTTGATGGTCCCGGAGGGTCCGTAGGAAAATATGGGACTTGGTTGTATGCCCGGAATCGAATTCCAAGGTCCCAAGCCCGAGAAATGAATTTTTGAAGAAAATTATTTTCTGAAATTATTTATAAGGGTTGGAAATGAATTTTGATTAGAACATGTTGGTGTCGGGCCCGTACTTTGGTTCCGGCATCCGGTACAAGTCTTATACATGATTTAAGATAAATTATGTGAAGTTTGGTAAGAAACGGAATCCGTTTAACGTGATTCGGACCTTAAATGCAAATTTGATGTTTAAAGGAGTTTTGAGAAATTTCATGGATCTCGAGGTTTAATTCGAAGTTCATGATGCTATTTTGGTGATTTGAGTACACAAATAAGTCTGTAGGATGTTTTTGAGGTTGTGTGTATATTTGGTTTGAAGCCCCGAGGGCTCGGGTGAGTTTTGGATAGGCCACCGAGTGCATTTTGAACTTAGAAAAATTTCAGAAATTTTGTTGGTATGATCAGGCCTGCTGGCTTCGCATTTTCGAAGCCTGGCTCGCAAATGCGATATCGCAAATGCAAGGGCTTGGTCGCAAATGCGAACCAGCCCAGGCCTGCCTTATTTCGCAAATGCGAGCTATGTTTCGCAAATGCGACCTCGCAAATGCAAGGATCCCCTTCACAAATGCAACGTATGCTGGGAAGGCTAGAAGTCACAAATGTCACTTATTGTTCGCAAATGCGAAAAGCCCAGATTTCCTAAGGGTTTGCAAATGCGAGCTTCCGTTCGCAATTCCTAAGCCAGCAGAGGTCGGGGTTCGCAATTGCGAACACCTGTTCGCAATTCCCACATCTGAGACCTGCAACTTTTATACTTAGACGATTTTAAACTCATTTTTCACATTTTTTCAAAACACAAACTCCTTTGGGCGATTTTCCAAGAACAACTCATCTTCCAAATCGATTGTAAGTTAATTTTTACTCATTTCCTTCAATCATTAACATCTTTTAACATGATTTCAACTCAAATCATTGATTTTCATAGGGGAAATTGGGTGTTTTGGATAGAACCTATGCTTTTCAAAAATTGGGGATTTGGACCTCGATTTGAGGTCCGATTTCTAAACAAATTATATATTTGAGTTCGTGGGGGAATGGGTAATCGGATTTTGATTCGAACCTCGGGTTTTGACCATATGGGACCGGGAGATTTTTGAATTTTTTTGGAAGAATGATGAGAAAGCTATAATTAAGCATTAGAATTGGATTGTTTAGCGTTTATTGATGTTATTAACTCGATTATGTCTAGATACAATTGACTTGGAGCTAAATTCAAAAGGAAAGGCGGTGTTTGAGGCTTGAGTTGGCCGTGGAAGTTCGAGGTAAATGTTTGGTCTAACCTTAGCTTGAGGGATTTACGAGTTGAGTCCTATTTGCTATGTGGTAATTGTTGAGTACGACGTATAGGCATGGTGACGAGTATCTATACGTTGGTGTCTAACATGCCCGTGAGTCTTTATATTGTGATTATCATAACTTCGTTGTATCCTTCATGCCTTAGTGGTAGTTTCTATTTGTTGTATAAAGGTTGTGGAAGGAATTGTGATCTATGAACCTTGAGGAGTATTGGCTCAAGTTGTATAATGAATTGTGAAAGTATAAGTGATAATTGAACCTCTAGAGCATTGGCTCGAGTTGTGAAGTGAATAGTGAAGCAAAAGTGAGAAAGAGAAGAGATCATTATGTTGTCACTCTTGCCGGGCTATTGTTGATTTATTTTCTATCTCCCTTACTGGGATTGATTTTATTGACGTTGTTCCCTTGCCAGGATTTAATTAATGAAATGTTGTTCCCTTGCCGGGATTTAATTATTGAATTGTTGTTCCCTTGCCATGATTTTATTATAATTTTATTTATTCCCTAGCCCTATTATTTGTGATTGTTGTTTGGGTGAGGAAGAGAGTTAAACCACGAAGGGTGATACCGTTCATTATTTGTTTTATGAGGAAAGAGTGTAAAGCACGAAGGGTGATGCCGTGTATGATTGTGAGGAAAGAGTGTAAAGCACAAAGGGTAATGTCGTGCCGCACGATGTACCATTCCGTGCCGATTATATTGATTATATGGTGAGGAAAGAGAGTAAAAGCACGAAGGGTGATGCCGTGTATATTTATTTTTATTATATGATTGCTTTGGTGAGGACGAGTGTAAAAGCACGAAGGGTGATGTCGTGCATTTATTGATTTATGATTCTTTGTTGATATCCGAGTTATGTTTTTTTCCTTTGTTTATTTGATGTTCCTTCTATTCGGAATTGTTATCTTCCCCACAACATGCTCCCCCTCCCATACTTGGCTGGTTATTTCTGTATTACTTTTCCGCTGTAAATATTTTTGAACTGCACATGTTTATTTGGTAGTCTGGTCCTAGACTTGTCACTACTTTGCAGAGGTTAGGCTGGACACTTACCAGCACATGGGTTCGGTTGTGCTGATACTACACTCTGGACTATGTACAAATCCCGAAGAAGCTTTTGGACAGTAGCTTGGAGGCTTCCTTCAGTCCATCCGGAGACCCAAGGTAGACCTGCAGGCGTCCGCAGGCCCTGGCGTCTCCCTTTGTCCCTATTTCCTGTTTTATTTTTCTTTGTTCAGAAACAGTGTACTGTTATTTCTTCAGACTTTGTATGTAGCAATCTTAGACAGTCTATGACACCAGGTTTTGGGTGATTAAAGCTTGAGTAATTGTAATAGACATAGATTTTAGATATTTTATTAATGTCTTCCCCTTAAATGTACGTTTCCGCTGTTATCATGTTATCGCCTTATATTTGTTAAAAGGAAATAACCGGATAATGAAGTAATTAGTTTAAAGGATTGGCTTGCCTAGCTCACATTAGTTGGCGCCTTCACGACTCCCGATGGTGAGAAATCCGGGCCGTGATAAGTTGGTATCATAGTTCTAGGTTACATGGGTCTCACAGTTCACAGACAAGCTTAGTAGAGTCTGAGGGATCGGTATGGAGATATCTGTATTAATCCCCCAAAGGCTATAGAGTTAGGAACAACTTCACATTTATTCTTTCCTATCGTGTGGTTTGGTTTCTCAATGCTAATTAGATTTCTACTATGTTCTTTCGCAGATGGCAAGAACACGCGCTTCCTCATCCACTGACCAGCAACCCAAGCCCCCAGCAGCAGCTCCCACGAGGGGCAGAGGGCGAGGCCGTGCTAGAGGCCGAGGTAGGGTCAAAGCTCATCCCCGAGTAGCAGCACCAGTGGTGGAGCCTCAGGTTGACTTTGATGTTGAAGTTCCGGCCCCAGCAGTTCCGGTGGACCCCGCTCAGGTCCCAGAGGGGTCTATTGCTACCTAGTTCTTCAGGATGTTCTGGTCCGTCTAGTGGGCCTCATGGAGAGTGTCACCCGAGAAGGCTTGCTTATTGTAGCACCAGCCATCTCTTAGGCTGGAGGAGGAGCCCACACTCCTGCTACTCGCATTCCGGAGCAGGTAGCTCCCCAGATTCAGACTCAAACGATTCAGCCAGTTGGAGCAGTTCAGCCGGGTGTAGTAGCTCAGACCGGTGATGGAGCGGCTATGTCTGCCGATGCTTTATGGAGGTTGGATAGGTTCACCAAGCTCTTCACTACTACTTTCAGCGGTGCATTTACTAAGGACCCCCAGGATTATCTAAACAGCTGTCACGAGGTTCTCAGGATCATGGGGATAGTTGAGACCAATGGAGTTGATTTTGCCACTTTTCGCTTGTCTGGATCCGCCAAGACTTGGTGGAGGGATTTCTATTTGGCTAGACCAGTCGGATCGCCAACTTTGACTTAGGAGCAGTTTACTTAGCTATTTCTGGAGAAGTTTCTCCCCATCACTCAGAGAGAGGCCTATCAGAGTCAGTTTGAGTGTCTCCAGCAGGGTTGTATGATTGTTACCTAGTATGAGACCAGGTTCATCAACTTGGCTCGTCATGCCCTTATCATACTTCCCACTGAGAGAAAGGGTGAGGAGGTTCATTGATGGACTTATTCATCCGATTCGTCTTCAGATGGCTAGGGAGGCTGGGAGTGAGATATCTTTTTAGGAGGTGGCCAATGTGGCCAGGAGAGTAGAGATGGTTCTGTCATAGGGAGGTGATCATGGGTCGGACAAGAGACTCCATCATTCAGGCAGATTCAGTGGTACCTCATTTAGAGGTAGGGATTCGTATGGTAGAGGCCATCCTCCTAGGCCTTTTCAGTCAGCTCTTCAGGTTTCTCACGGTGCTTCAGGTGGTCGTGATCCTCAGATGCAGTATTTTGATTAGCAGTCCTACAGTGCACCACCTGATCCTATCAGTGCACCGCCGCTTCAGAGTTTCCAGGGTGGTCATTCAGGTCGTTAGGGCCAGCAGTCTCAGCAGCCGAGGGCTTGCTACACTTGTGGTGATATGGGTCACATTGCTAGGTTTTGCCCTTGAGCACCGAGTGGCTCTCAGCATTAGGGTTCTCTTGCCATGTTCAGGAACCAGGTGTTCCACAGCCCGCCCAACCAGCTAGAGGTGGGGGTAGAGGTGTTAGAGGTGGAGGTAGAGGTGTTAGAGGTGGAGGTAGAGGTATTATAGGTGGAGCTCAGGCAGCTAGAGGTGGAGGCCATCCAACAACAGGCCATCCCAGAGATGTAGTTCAGGGTGGTGGGGCCTAGTCCTGATGTTATGCTCTTCCAGCCAGGTCCGAGGCTGAGGCTTCAGATGCAGTTATTACAGGTACAGTTCCGGTTTGTGATAGAGATGCTTCAGTGTTATTTGATCCAGGGTCTACATACTCGTATGTGTCATCTTATTTAGCACCATATTTGGTCATGCCTAGTGATTCTTTGAGTGATCCTATTTATGTGTCTACATCGGTGGGTGATTCTATTATGGTAGATCGAGTCCATCGTTCATGTATAGTTATGATTGGGGGTCTTGAGACTCGTGTAGATTTTTTTCTTCTAGACATGGTTAATTTCGATGTCATATTGGGGATGGACTGGTTATCACCTTACCACGCTATCTTGGACTGTCATGCTAAGACTGTGACCTTAGCTTTGCCGAGTTTGCCTCATTTAGAGTGGAGAGGAACTCCTGGTCATTCTACCTGTAGTGTTATCTCTTATGTGAAGGCTCGGCGTATGGTCGAGAAAGGGTGTTTGGCCTATTTGGCATATGTTCGTGATTCTAGTGCTGAGGTTCCTTCTATTGATTCTGTGCCCATTGTTCATGAGTTTCCTGAGGTATTCCCTTCATACCTGCTAGCTATGCCACCCGACAGAGATATTGATTTCTTCATTGATTTGGCTCCAGGCACTCAGCCCATTTCTGTTCTACCGTATCGTATGGCCCCGCCTGAGTTGAAAGAGCAGTTGCAAGACTTGCTTTAGAAGGGTTTCATTAGGCTAAGTGTTTCGCCTTGGGGTGCGCCGGTGTTGTTTGTTAAGAAGAAGGATGGATCGATGAGAATGTGTATTGATTCCCGGTAGTTGAACAAGGTTATAATCAAGAATAAGTATCCATTGCCGAGGATTGATGATTTGTTTGATCAGCTTCAGGGTGCCAAGATATTTTCGAAGATTGACTTGAGATCTGGCTACTATTAGTTGAGGATTAGGGCATCCGATGTCCCTAAGACACTTTTCTGCACTCGGTACGGGCATTATGAGTTCATGGTGATGTCATTCAGGTTGACAATTGCCCCAGCTGCTTTTATGGATTTGATGAACCGAGTGTTCAGGCCATATTTGGATTCGTTCGTGATAGTCTTCATTGATGATATTTTGATCTATTCCCACAACCGGGAATAACGCGAGCAGCATCTTAGAGTGGTTCTTCATACCCTGAGGGATAGTCAGTTATACGCTAAGTTCTCGAAGTGTGAGTTCTGGTTGAGTTCAGTTGCATTCCTGGGTCATGTTATATCAGCAGAGGGTATTCAGGTTGATCTGAAGAAGATTGAGGCAGTCAAGAACTAGCCTAGACCCGTATCAACTACATAGATTCAGAGTTTCTTGGGATTGGCAGGCTACTATCGTCGGTTCGTGGAAGGGTTTTCATCTATCACACCCTCGATGACCAGGTTGACCCAGAAGGGGGCCCTGTTCAGATGGTCGGATGAGTGTGAGGCGAGCCTTTAGAAGCTCAAGACAGCTTTGACTACGACACCAGTGTTGGTTTTGCCCACAGGTTCAGGGCCTTATAAAGTTTATTATGATGCATCTCATATTGGACTTGGTGCAATATTGATGCAGGATAGCAAGGTCATTGCCTACGCTTCGTGGCAGTTGAAGATTCATGAGAAAAACTATCCGGTTCATGATTTGGAGTTGGCAGCCATTGTTCACGCATTGAAGATTTGGAGGCATTATCTGTATGGCGTGGCATGTGAGGTGTTCACGGATCACAAGAGTCTTCAGTATTTGTTCAAGCAAAAGGAGTTGAATTTGAGGTAGAGAAGGTGGTTGGAGTTGTTGAAAGATTATGATATCACTATCTTATATCACCCGGGAAAGGCCAATGTGGTGGCCGATGCTTTGAGTAGGAAATCAACCAGTATGGGTAGTCTTTCTTATATTCTGGTTGGTGAGAGACGACTTGCTTTGGATATTCAAACTTTGGCCAATCAGTTCATGAGGTTGGATGTTTCTGAGCCCAGCCGTGTGTTAGCTTGCACCGTTGCTCGTTTTTCGTTATTGGAGCGTATCTGAGATCGACAGTATGATGATCCCCATTTGTGTGTCTTCAGAAACAAGGTGCAGCACGGAGGTGCCAAGCAAGTTACCTTAGGTGATGATGGAGTTTTGAGATTGTAGGTTCGAGTTTGTGTGCCTAATGTGGATGGGCTCCGAGAGTTGATTTTAGAGGAGGCCCATAGTTCCTGGTACTCTATTCATCCGGGCGCTGCGAAGATGTATCAGGATTTGCGGCAGCATTATTGGTGGTAGAGAATGAAGAAGGATATCGTTGCATATATGGCTCGGTGTTTGAATTGTCATCATGTTAAGTAAGAGCATCAGAGGCCTAGTGGTTTATTTCAAAAGATTGAGATTCCTGAGTGGAAATGGGAGTGTATCACTGTGTACTTTGTTGTTGGTCTCCCACGGACTCAGAGGAAGTTCGATGCAGTGTGGGTTATTGTTGATAGGCTGACCAAGTAAGCGCATTTTATTCCTGTGGCGGTCTCTTATTCTTCCGAGAGGTTAGCTGAGATCTATATCCGAGAGATTGTTCGCCTTCATGGTGTGCCCGAGTCTATCATTTCGGATCGAGGTACGCAGTTTACCTCCCATTTCTGGAGAGCAGTTCATTGAGAATTGAGCACACGGGTTGAGTTGAGCACAGCGTTTTATCCCCAGACGGACGGACAGTCCGAGCGGACTATTACGATTTTGAAGGATATGCTCCGAGCTTGTATCATTGACTTTGGAGGCTCGTGGGATCAGTTTTTGCCTTTAGCAGAGTTTGCCTACAATAATAGCTACCAGTCGAGTATTCAGATGGCTCCGTATGAGGCTTTGTATGGTAGGCAATGCCGGTCTCCAGTTAGATGGTTTGAGCCGGGAGAGGCTCGGTTATTGGGTACGGATCTAGTTTAGGATGCCTTGGACAAGGTCATGATCATTCAAGATAGGCTTGGTACAACTCAGTCCAGGCAAAAGAGTATGCCGACCGTAAGGTTCGTGACTTAGCATTCATGGTCGGTGAGTGGGTATTGCTTCGAGTGTCGCCTATGAAGGGCGTGATGAGATTTGGGAAGAAGGGCAAGCTTAGCCCTAGGTTCATTGGCCCGTTTAATATTCTTGATTGAGTCGGAGAGGTGGCTTATAGAGTTGCGTTGCCGCCGAGCTTATCAGCTGTGCATCTGATGTTTCATGTGTCCATGCTTCGGAAATACCACGGCAATCCATCCCACGTGTTAGATAACAACAATGTCCAGTTGGACAAAGACTTGTCTTATGAGGAGGAGCCGGTAGCTATTTTAGACCGGCATGTTCGTCAGTTGAAATCGAAGAGTTTTTCTTCTGTACATGTTCAGTGGAGAGGTCATCCTCCTGAGGCATCGACCTGGGAGTCCGAGTCCGATATGTGAAGCCGTTATCTTCATATTTTCCCCGACTCAGGTGCTTCCTTCTTCTGTCCGTTCAAGGACGAACGGAAAAATGAAATTCTACATTCTGATGCCTGAAAAACCTCTCTTAGCATCACCTCGATTTGCGTGCACAGTCCAGGTGCGTAGCCGGAAAGCCTAAATGTGAAATTTTTTGAAAAATGATAAATTTTGACTATAAAATGAATTAATTTGACTTCGGTCAACGTTTTGGGTAAACGGACCCGGACCCATGATTTGATGGTCTCGGAGGGTTCGTAGGAAAATATGGGACTTGGGCGTATGCCCGAAATCGAATTTCGAAGTCCCAAGCCCGAGAAATGAATTTTTGAAGAAAATTATTTTCTGAACTTGTTTATAAGGGTTGGAAATGAATTTTGATTAAAACATGTTGGTGTCGAGACCGTATTTTGGTTCTGGCGCCTGATATAGGTCTTATATATGATTTAAGATAATTCTGTAAAGTTTGGTAAGAAACTGAATCCGTTTGACGTGATTCGGACCTTAAATGCAAATTTGATGTTTAAAGGAGTTTTGAGAAATTTCATTGATCTCGAGATTTAATTCGATGTTCATGATGTTATTTTGGTAATTTGAGTAATAGGATGTTTTTGAGGTTGTGTGTACATTTAGTTTGGAGCCCCGAGGGCTCGGGTGAGTTTTGGATAGGCCACGAGGTGCATTTTGAACTTAGAAAAATTGCAGAAATTTTGCCGGTAAGATCAGGCCTACTGGCTTCGCATGGCTCGCAAATGCGATATCGCAAATACGAGGGCTTGTTTGCAAATCCGAACCATCCTAGGCCTGCCTTATCTCGCAAATGCAGCTATGTTTCGCAAATGCGAGGATCCCGTTCGCAAATGCGACGTATGCTGGGAAGGCTTGAAGTCGCAAATGCGACTTATTGTTCGCAAATGCGAAAAGCCCAGATTTCCTAAGGGTTCGCAAATGCGAGCTTCCCTTCGCAATTCCCAAGCATACAGAGATCGGGGTTCGCAATTGTGAACCCCTGTTCGTAATTCCCACATCTGAGACGTGCAACTTTTATACATAGATGATTTTAAACTCATGTTTCACATCTTTTTAAAACACAAACTCCTTTGGGCGATTTTTCAATAACAACTCTTCTTCCAAGTCGATTGTAAGTTAATTTTTACTCATTTCCTTCAATCATTAATATCTTTTAACATAATTTCAACTCAAAATCAATGATTTTCATGGGGGAAATTGGGTGTTTTGGGTAGAACCTAGGTTTTTCAAAAATTTGGGATTTGGACCTCGATTTGAGGTCCGATTTCAAAACAAATTATATATTTGGGTTCGTGGGGGAATGGTTAATCGGATTTTGGTTAGAACCTCGGGTTTTGACCATATTCACCTGGGGTGATTTTTGTCTTTTTGGAAAGAATGATAGGAAAGCTATAATTAAGCATTGGAATTGGATTGTTTAGCGTTTATTGATGTTATTAAGTCGATTATGTCTAGATACAATTGATTTGGAGCCAAATTCAAAAGGAAAGGCGGTGTTTGAGGATTGAGTTGGCCGTGGAAGTTTGAGGTAAGTGTTTGGTCTAACCTTAGCTTGAGAGATTAGGAGTTGAGTCCTATTTGCTATGTGGTAATTGTTGAGTACGACGTATATGCATGGTGACGAGTATCTATACGTTTGTGTCTAGCATGTCGTGAGTCTTTATATTGTGATTATCATGACTTCATTGTATCCTTCATGCCTTAATGGTAGTTTCTATTTGTTGTATAAAGGCTGTGGAAGGAATTATGATCTATAAACCTTGAGGAGCGTTGGCTCAAGTTGTATAACGAATTGTGAAAGTATAAGTGATAATTGAACCTCTAGAGCATTAGCTCGAGTTGTGAGGTGAATAGTGAAGCAAAAGTGAGAAAGAGAAGAGATCATTATATTGTCACCCTTCCCGGGCTATTGTTGATTTATTTGCTACCTCCTTTGCTGAGATGTTGATGTTATTGACGTTGTTCCCTAGCCAGGATTTAATTATTGAATTGTTGTTCCCTTGCCAGGATTTTATTGCAATTTTATTTATTCCCTTGTCCTATTGTTTGCGATTGTTGTTCTGGTGAGGAAGAGAGTTAAAGCACGAAGGGTGATACCGTGCATTGTTTGTTTTGTGAGGAAAGAGTGTAAAGCACGAAGGGTTATGCCATGTATGATTGTGAGGAAAGAGTGTAAAGCACGAAGGGTGATGCCGTGCCGCACGATGTACCATTCCGTGCCGATTAATGTCGTGCCGATTAATTCAGGAAAGACAGTAAAAGCATGAAGAGTGATGCCGTGTACATTTTTATTATATGATTGCTTTGGTGAGGACGAGAGTAAAATCACGAAGGGTGATGCCGTGCATTTATTGATTTCTGATTCTTTGTTGATATCCGAGTTATGTTGTTTTCCTTCATTTATTTGATGTTCCTTCTATTCGAAATTGTTATCTTCCCCATAGCATGCTCCCCATCCCATACTTGGCTGGTTATTTCTGTATTACTTTTCCACTGTAAATATATTTGAACTGCACAGGTTTATTTGATAGTATGGTCCTAGCCTCATCACTACTTTGCCGAGGTTAGGATGGACACTTACCAGCACATGAGGTCAGTTGTGCTAATACTACACTCAGTACTATGTGCAAATCACGGAGCAACTTTTGGACAGTAGCTTGGAGGCTTCCTTCACTCTATCCGGAGACCCAAGGTAGATCTGCAGGTGTCCGTAGGCTCTGTCGTCTCCCTCTGCCCCTATTTCCTGTTTCATTTTCCTTTGTTCAGAAACAGTGCACTGTTATTTCTTCAGACTTTGTATGTAGCAATCTTAGACAGTCTATGATACTGTGACACCAGATTTTGGGTGATTAATGCTTGAGTAATTGTAATAGACATAGATTTCAGATATTTTATTGTTGTCTTCCGCTTAAACGTACGTTTCCGCTGTTATCATGTTATCGCCTTATATTTGTTAAAAAGAAATAACCGGATAATAAAGTAATTAGTTTAAAGGATTGGCTTGCCTAGCTCACATTAGTAGGTGCCATCACGACTCCCGAGGGTGGGAAATTCGAGTCGTGACACTATTAGGATAAACTGATAAATACAGATTCATAAGCTCTAATACGGAAATACAAGTCTGAAATGACCAAACACAATACTGTCTGTATTAGAAAGCTGTATTTGTAAACTAATTCTGAAAAAACAAAGCAGAATAATATATAAACAGAAAATGTAAAGAAACAAAAATCAATTCGAGCCCACTTAATTCACAGTATTTCTTTAAGAAATTTAATTCCCTCCTAGTACCCAAGGTTATGGATTATTTCCTCCTAGGATAGAACGAATTACACACTGGTGTAGTGGTACTTCAAACCCCAGTGTTTTAGCGAACACAAAGTTCGGTAGCAAATCACACTTATCGTTGCTTTGTTTGATGTTAAAAGTATGCAGAAGAAGGAGGAGAAACTCATAAAATCGTATGAAAATTCTGAGCAGAATAAACTTGTATTTATAGCCAAAGTTGGGCTGAAATCTGAAGAGGTGCAACTCTTCAAAATGATTGTTTATGCAAAACGGCAACAACATAAATGCCATAACATAAATGGCTATTTACTCAACAATAAAAAGGAAAAATTGAAGAGGGTAGTTTAATTTTCCGTTACACAACTGAAAAACGGATTGGATTTAATATTAATATTTATTTTAATATTAATATTTTGTTCTTAAAACAAATATTTAATAATATTTCTGTTAATATTTTACTATTACCTAATAAATTTGGTTCAAAAAATTAATCAATCAATTGACCAAATCCAAAATCCGAAGCCGAGCGTGCGACGACGGCGCGTTGCTTGGCTTTTACTCAACTCTTTAAGAGCTAGAAGAAGAGCAATTCCTTATATACCCCAAATCCCAAGCCGAAGCCGAGCGAGCGACGACGGCGCGAGGCTTGCTTTCTTCACAACTCTTTAAGAGCTAGAAGAAGAGCAATTGCTTATATACCCATAAAAAAGCTCTTCCTCTTCCAATATGGGACAATGTCCCTTTGCCAAGGAGGAAAACTTAAAATTTTACTTAAAAATTTAATCTCCCTCTATTTCTCATTCACCCTATTTTAAGCATATCATATACTTAAAATTCCAATCAGTCTGAAATAAACACAACACTACATAAGAAAAGAGACACCAAAACTCTCGACCCCGACTTATATGAGTGATTCTTTTTTCAAAGATTTTGTTAGTGTTTTAGTAGCAATCAGTGGCAAATTTCTTCTTTTATTTCACATACCTGTTCGTCTCCTTGATAGTTGTATTCCCTTATACCAACGTACACAATTTCCATCACATTTCATTCTTATTAGTAAAGTGACCAACATTTTGATCTCAACTTTGGCAAATGATCCTTTATTATTGAAAGAATGTCCAGTCCAGTAAAGAGTAGGAAATGATTATTTCTTGAATTTGATGGAGTAATATCACGATATTAGGCAAATTTCAAACATAGATTAAGTTGTTGATCAAGTAGATAATTAACACTAACATATGAAATTGTGGTACAATCAGTCAATTATCTTCTGCAAATCTTTATATATTAGCACAATCATTCTTTACTTATTGTTACAAATATACCAAATTAAAAAAGCTCGTACATGCAATTAATTGAAAAAAGGTAAATGAATACCCATCTAGGAGTATTAAACAATGATCAACCAAGATGAAAGATCTTAGGTTTTAGTAAAGCTCAGGTGCCAAGCGAGGCGTTATTATCAATTCCACTGGATTTACCTTACGTATTGTTATGCCTGCACCTTCCTTCATATCCAAGGCCTCGTCATTTGGAGTTTTGTAATTGAAACCCTGGATTAAATGTGCCATTGTTAGGTGTTCCACTTGCAATGCATAAGTCATCCCCGGACAAGATCGTCTTCCAGAACCAAATGGGATAAACTCATAGTGGTGACCACGGAAGTCAATATCACCAGCGATGAATCTCTCTGGATCGAACTTATCAGGATTTGACAAGAGTTTAGGATCGCGCTGCAGTTTCATGACGTTTGCGAATAATCTAGTCCCTTTAGGAATGTGATATCCACTAACAACACAATCCTTTACATTTTCATGTGGTACTAACAAAGGTCCTGGTGGATATAATCGTAACACCTTTTTAACAATAGCTTGGAGGTATACTAAATCCTTAATATCACTCTCTTCTACCCATCTATCCTTACCAACTTTTGTGTCTATCTCTTCTTGTGCTTTCATCAAGGCATTTTGATTGTTTATCAATAATGTCATTCCCCAATTTATGTGAAGAGCAACTGTGTCTGCTGCATCCAAGACCAAACTCTGTGGAAAAAAAATAGTTTAAAAAGGAATATCAATTATTCGCATACCTTGTTCTAGTTAGTATAGTAATTTTAAAGCTAAGTATGCACATCTCATCTATACTATGATTTTTTCTTAATTGATTAACAATAAAATAATTCATTTATTTCAACTTCTCTTAGAGTTGTAAGAGGTCAAGTTTATTTAGTGTAAGAATCAAACACACGTTTTATACCTTACCTATATATTTTATTTTTAATCTAAAAAATCAAATATTTACCCAAGAAAAAAGGATATTCTCTAAATAATCACTATTATTTAATGCCGTATTATATAATTTTAGTATAACTTCGCAAACCAAATGACATGAGTATTTACTTTGACTATTTTATATTGCTGGTACAAATATAAAAGGCACGCAAACTGGTTCAAGCACCTTCATTAATAGAAATAAAAAAAAAAGGACATGAATCTATATTAAAAAAACAATCAAAGAATTTCTGCATTTCCAACCAAGAGGTTGTGAGTTCGAATCTCCTCAGGAGCAAGGTGGGAAGTTCTTGGAGGAAAGGATGCCGAGGGTCTATTGGAAACAACCTCTCTACCCCAGGGTAGGGGTAAGGTTTGCGTACGCACTACCCTCCCCAGACCCCACTAAATGAGATTTATACTGGTTGTTGTTGTTGTAATCAAAGAATTTCTCCCTAGCAAAGAGAAGAAGCCCCTTTAATTTCTTTTTTGTTATGCTCAATGGGAGTAAAAGAAGTTTTATTCTATCAACGTGATTTAATCAATTATAAGAGGTTATATATCTCATCTTTTACGTCAAAAGTTGTGGAGTGACAAATATTCTTCCATTCTCGATCAGGGCTCTCAAAATATAACTCCAGAGTGAAGTCCCGAATGGTAGCGATCGTTTTACCTTTCAAAGCTACGAATCCAAATTAGGCGGACCCCAAAAAAATTTCTATCGTTTTCATTTATCATTCTATATTTTTACTATATATAATAATCATCCTTAATATTTAGATAGTCTAAAAAGGACAATCTGGTGCACAAAACATCCTGCATTCATATAGGGTTCGAGGAAGAGCCACACCCAAGGGGTATGATGCAGACAACCTACTCTAATGCAAGCATTAGTTGTTGCTTCCATGGCTCGAACCTGTAGACAGAGACAACTTTACCGTTGCTTCAAATTATTATTAACCTGTCCATTAACCAAAAATTAAACTGAATAGATGAATAATGACAGATGAACTTACAAAAACTGTTGCTTTAATGACAGTATCACGAGAGTAACCTTCATCAAGATATTCTTTACTCAATTTTGAAAGCACCACATCAATGAAATCTTGTTCATTCCCTTCTGCACCAACCTCCATTTTTTCTCTTTTATTAATATGTTCCTCTAACCAGTTCTGAAAAACAGAATCTATATCCTTAAATGTCCTTTTCATTGCCTTAATATGACCTTGAAAATCCACCCATTTAAATAATGGAATTGGAAATGCATCCCATAATACAAATTCCATTGATAAAACCATAAAATCCTTAAACGCATTCTTAAATCTTTCCACTTGTTCATCTCCTTTACCGGATTCATAATTTTTCCCAGCGATCATTTTCACGATCAGACCAAAATTCAATTCTTCTAACCAATCAGTTAGATTTATCGTACTCGAATTTCCATTAATTCGAGTGTATAAATTCTTAATGCTCGTTTGAATTCTGGTGAATCTCACTTGTTTGAATTTTTCGAGACGACTAGCAGAGAGAACTTCCTGAATGACTAATTTACGATTTTTTCGCCAGTAAGGTCCGTAATTTGCTAGAAAAAGCATTGTATTATTGTAGCCAAGGTATTCGCCGTAAAGAAAAGCTGGACGATTGGAGAAAATGGCGTCATTTGTAGAGAAGCAATCTTTTATAGCTTCGTAACTGCTTACAACTAGCACAAGGGGAAGACCTAGCCGAAAAGTGAAAACGGGGCCGTATTTATCAGCTAAGTCTCCGAGTTTTCGAGCTAATGGACGGTCGTCGCCGTCGTTATTGAAGTGAAAAAGATGGCCGATTACCGGCCATCCTCCGGGGATTTTCGGTGGTAAGGGTTTTGGAAGTTTTTGAGATTTTTTTGTCCATAGGAAGTATAAGAGAAATGTGAAGGTTACTAGTCCTACAAAGGCTTCTATGGGAAAAACCATTATGAATTTTTAGATAAGAACTTGAGAATCAAACTATCGGCAACTTCCTTTTTATAAGTAATTGTAGGGTGTGCATAATATGGGAAATAGAGAACTGTCGTACCGAAGTCGAAAACATTAGTGTTTGATATTCAATATTTTAGTTGGTAGGGCAATTGGGTTAAGTTTTTGAAAAAAATCGGTGTCAAGTATGATATTTGGTATTTAAAAAAATAACACTGACATATCAATACCGTATCGAAATCTATACTAAGTTATACATTACACATATCATTGATTATAACATATTAAGTTACACAATACTTTTCTTTTGCATTCATGTTGAGGTTGCCGATAAAGCTCATTACTTCTTTAAGAATATGGCGGAACAAGATAGACCGCAGATTTTGATCTTGCTATCTAGGCTGTCAAGCAATTTAAATGTAATGTTTCTACGATTTTAAGGTATTTCTTACTCCGTTACTCGTGGATTGATGTCGTATCTGTTTGATTATTCTTTATTATATCCTCTAAGTTCAACAATTAACTCTAAGCAAGTAACAAGTCATTGTCAATGATCAAATTTATTCTCTCTCTATTGATACTAGCTGGTTTTAGATAAAGATTTTGTGTCCTGTGAGCTTAGAACGTTTTTTTTTTTTAATTTTGTGAGTACTTCAATTAAAAATATTATAGTCTATAACTTTATGCACTAATTATTATTCAAGCCGAGTAAATCGAAGTTACAGGATAGAATAAATCAAAATTAAAAGAAAAAAAATCAACCATCGATAGGGTTGGGCTAAGATTTAACTAAATATGTAAACAAAAGATTTATGTTACAAACAAAACAAAAGAAATATAACTTAATTTACTACGTAAATTTTGGAATAAGTCACTTGATAAGTTCTACGGCTTCGATAGTTGAGGTGAAGGGTTCAAACCCCATACGTAACGTAGTATTCCTCTCCTCTATTGGCTAGAAACATAAATAGTCAAACATCAAGTCAGAATCAAAGTGTGTTCCGAATGTGTCCTTTTCCTTTTCCTAGACCTTTGCAAATGAAACTTCACTTACTCTTTTGGTATTCGACTAAAAAAGTCAATGAATTTCAATATCAGAAATAGCAGAGCCACAATCTCTGTTCAATCCCACACGTAAATGTTTTTCTTTTTTTTTTCCGTTTATAAAAGTCATCTTTTTCTTCAATCATTTACATTTTGATGTGCTATGTTAGAACTGTTTTTATTAGTAATTTGCTACGTGTTAAAATAGTAAAGTTGTCTTCGTGATCTATAGGCTACGGGTTTAAGCCGTGGAAGCAGCCGCTAATGCTTGCATCGAGGTAAACTGTTTACATCACACCCCTTGAGATGCGGTCCTTCCCGGGACCTGCATAAACGTAGGATACTTTGTGAACTGACGACCCTTTTTTTTGTTACTAGGTGTTGATTTTAGGAATTTTTACCGCAAGATTATAAACTTAATTACCACTATTATGGAGGTTCTAATTTAATTACCTATCATAATTATATTTATCAATTGTATATAATGTAATGGATTAAACTCTATTTTTTTTTTGTATTTTTAAGTTCTAATATTTCTCATTTTCTCTCTATATCTCTCTCTCACAAAGCACACTCAAGCCGAGAATAAATATTAGTGATGAATTTTGGTACTCAAAATCATAAGATCAGACATCATTCACATCCCAGAATATAAATCCATAATCTAAAAAGGGACACAAATATTAATCAATTAATTGAATTCACATCCCAATATAATTGAATTTAGATTTTGCGAGATTATTTTTTGTTTGAATTTGGTGTTATTGCATACGATTTGAGAATATCCTTTGGAATTCATATCTCAATTTTGAGAGAGTTTAGTGAAGACTAGAGTTGCTTTTGGATCCAGAGGCGTAGGCATCTTATCTCAATAGCGGTGCCACACGACACCACTTCGTCAAAAGTTTTCTTAAACATGTATGTATAAATAATAAGCAAGATTAAAATTTAGGTCCAAATATAAAAAATGACATCGCTTGTCGTTATAGTGATTTATTTATTTCTTCACTTATTCAAATATTGACAACGCTTACAAAAATTTTGCATACGCCACTGGCGGTAAAAATTGCACGGGACGCTCTATTTGGTAGCCCTCATTTAACCTATACCTATTTTTTTTAAAAGTTTTAACTTGTACTCACTTTTTAAACAACTTCAGTCTTCTTTCTCCTCATCTTTTCCTCATTCGTTTTCTTCTTCTTCTTTATTCTGTTGCTGTTGGTGCTGGTGATGGTACGATGAATCTCATGAAAGCCTAAGATATTTCTTTTATGAGAGTCCTTTTGAATTGTTCACCTAATTGATGAGCTGACTATTTTGACTATCGCACAATTCCACGGGCTCTCGACAATCTGATTTATTGGTGAAAATGTTAGGTACTATACACTATACGGTTATCTTCTTCATCACGACATAGGAACAAATATAAATTTCTTATGTTCTTTTTACATATTTGAATTTTCTTGAATTGTCTTAAAATTTTTATTTTTTATAAAAATTTAAGCACTAAAGTTATTGAAAAAACTTATCCAGGACAAAAAAACTACAACTTATTTAGTGCTGAAGTTTTTATAAATGAACTAAATAACTTCAGCATCTTCTGCTGAAGTTTTTGAAAAAGTTTATCCATGACAAAAAAACTTCAGCACTAAATGCTTAAGTTCAGCAAGTAGAGAACAAAACTTCAGCACTAGAATGCTTAAGTTTAGCAATTATAAACAAAAACAAGTTCATCAAATAGAGAACAAAACTTCAGCACTAGAATGCTTAAGTTCAGGACACTTGGTCTACTTCAGGCAGGCTACTAGAATGGTGAAGTTTTGCGTGATTGTCTTTGCTACTTCAGCCCCGTAAGCTGAAGTACTGTGAAAAAGTGGGCACACTTACAATTTTTTTTTGCAAAGCGGGCACAAGTTAAAACGTGACCCAAAAAAGCGGGTATAGATGTTATCCCAAACTGGACAACAAAGTGGGCACGCTTGTCCCTTTGTTTTTTTCGGATGTTGGCCGCTACTATGTTGTATCTAGTTCATGGTGCTTTTTGATATATTTGTATGTATTGGAAAAGTGGTAGTTCAGATTAGGGGTGTACAAAGAAATCGATAAACAACATCAAACCAATAATCCGAATCAAATCGAAAAAAGATTCGATTTGTGGTTTGGTTTGATTTGGTTTGGTATTGGAAAAAAAAAACTTACCATAATGGTTTATTTTGGTTTTAACTAAAATAAGTCAAACCGAAACCAAACTAACCTGATAGTACATTTATACAATTTTTAAAAATATTTATACATATTAATAATTATCGTAATATTCACAGTTTTGTCTTTTAACATATTAGGGGGTAAGCTACACATAATGCATAGAAGTTTGGAGTTTCAAATATGTATGGACAACTGTGGGGTTACTGATATTGGGTATAGTAGTTCTAACTATACTTGGTATACCAACAGATGGCTTGGTAAGAGAATATGGAAAAGGTTGGACAGAGTTTTTGTTAATGATTAGTGGGATCAACTCTTTCAAAGGTGCTTCATTAGGCACCTAGCTAGGACTCGTTCTGATCATAGGCATTTTCTAATGAAGAATTTGAATGGCAGCCAACATCATATTAAGTATTTCAGATTTCTGAATTACTGGGTGAACCAAGATGGTTTCTTTGACATTGTCAAGGAAGTTTGGGATATGAATATGGTAGGTAATCCAATGTGGATCCTTCAATCCAAGCTCAACGCACTCAGTAGGAGATTGAGTCAATGGTCCAGAAATGATATAGGGGATATTAATGAAGTTGTCATAAGATAGGAAGAAAGGCTCCAAGATTTAGAAGATACTGACATTGAGAATAACACTGAAAAGATTAGAAAGGATGTCAACAAGGCTCATGCTCAATATATCAGATGACTTAGTCTTCAAAACTCATTGCTCAAACAAAAATCTCAGGCAAAATGATTTGAAGAGGGGGAGAACAATACTAGTTACTTCCATTCCATTCTTAGAGAAAGAAGAAGAAGGCAACAGATAAATATAATCAAAAACAGAAACGGTAATTGGATCAAGGGGGATGAGAAGATTGCTAGGAAAGTTGTTAAACATTTTCAATCTCTTTTCAACCTTACTCCTCCGGCTATCATCTAGGAGTATTAAACAATGATCAACCAAGATGAAAGATCTTAGGTTTTAGTAAAGCTCAGGTGCCAAGCGAGGTGTTATTATCAATTCCACTGGATTTACCTTACGTATTGTTATGCCTGCACCTTCCTTTATATCCAAGGCCTCGTCATTTGGAGTTTTGTAATTGAAACCCTGGATTAAATGTGCCATTGTTAGGTGTTCCACTTGCAACGCATAAGTCATCCCCGGACAAGATCGTCTTCCAGAACCAAATGGGATAAACTCATAGTGGTGACCACGGAAGTCAATATCACCGGCGATGAATCTCTCTGGATCGAACTTATCAGGATTTGACCAGAGTTTATGATCGTGCTGCAATTTCATGACGTTTGCGAATAATCTAGTCCATTTAGGAATGTGATATCCACTAACAACACAATCCTTTACATTTTCATGTGGTACTAACAAAAGTCCTGGTGGATATAATCGTAACACCTCTTTAACAATAGCTTGGAAGTATACTAAATCCTTAATATCACTCTCTTCTACCCATCTATCCTTGCCAACTTTTGTGTCTATCTCTTCTTGTGCTTTCATCAAGGCATTTTGATTGTTTATCAATAATGCCATTCCCCAATTTATGTGAAGAGCAACTGTGTCTGCTGCATCCAAGACCAAACTCTGAGGAAAAACATTCACATGTGGAAGTGAAGTGGTGAATGATAATTTAATTAATACAAAAGTAGGTTAACGTCACTATCTGCCGAATCTTGCTCTAGTTAGCATAGTAATTGTCAAGTATGCACATCTTATTAACCTCTATATTTTATTTTTAATCCAATAAAAACATTTGCCCAAGAAAATAGTGCATCCTCTAAATAATCACTAATATGTAATATCTGCATTATATAATTTTAGCTGACTATATTGCTGCTAGAAACATCAGTATACAGTTGAAAAGCCAAGAGGCAAGTAAGCTGATCCTAATTATTAAAATTAAAAATCGAAAAAAGACATGACCAGCAATTAAAGAATTTCTCCCTAACAAAGAAAAGAATTCCCCTTGCTTTCTTTTTCTCAATGGGAGTAATAATTGGTTATATCTCATCTTTTTAATCTTTAATCAGAGCTCTGAAGTGAAGACCCGATTGACGGGAATCGTTTTTACCTCCCTAAACCCCGAGCGAATCCAGATTATCGAGCCCCAAAATAAAAGTGAATAGATGAATATGAAAGATGAACTTATAAAAACTGTTGCTTTTATGACAGTATCACGAGAGTAACCTTCACCAAGATATTCATTACTCATTTTTGAAAGCACCACATCAATGAAATCTTGTTCATTCCCTTCTGCACCAATTCTGAAAAACAGAATCTATATCTTTAAATGTCCTTTTCATAGCCTTAACATGCCCTTGAAAATCTACCCATTTAAATAATGGAATTGGAAATGCATCCCATACACAAATTCCATTGATAAAATCCTTAAAAGCTCTCTTAAATCTCTCCACTTGTTCATCTCCTTTACCCGATTCGTAATTTTTCCCCGCGATCATTTTCACGATCAGACCAAAATTCAATTCTTCTAACCAATCAGTTAGATTTATCGTGCTCGAATTTCCATTAATTCTAGTGTATAAATTCTTAATGCTCGTTCGAATTTTGGCTAATCTCACGTGCTTGATTTTTTCGAGACGACTAGCAGAGAGAACTTCCTGAATGACTAATTTACGATTTTTTCGCCAGTAAGGTCCGTAATTTGCTAGAAAAAGCAATGTATTATTGTAGCCAAGGTATTCGCCGTAAAGAAAAGCTGGACGATTGGAGAAAATGGCGTCATTTGTAGAGAAGCAATCTTTTATAGCTTTGTAACTGCTTACAACTAGCACAAGGGGAAGACCTAGCCGAAAAGTGAAAACGGGGCCGTATTTATCAGCTAAGTCTCGGAGTATTCGAGCTAATGGACGGTCGTCGTCGCCGTCGTTATTGAAGTGGAAAGATGGCCGATTACCGGCCATCCTCCGGGGATTTTTGGTGGTAAGGGTTTTGAAGGTTTTTGAGATTTTTTTGTTCATAGGAAGTATAAGAGAAATGTAATTAGGGTTACTGCTCCTACAATGGCTTCAATGGGAAAAACCATTATGGATTTTTGGCAAAAGAACAAACTATCACTAACTTCCCTTTTATAGGTAATTTAGGGCTGTGCATGATAAATGCAGAATTATCGTAAAAACGTTGGTATTTAATAGGGTAACTGGTTTAAGTTTTAGAAAAATTGGTATTAGGTATGATATTTGGTATTAAAAAAATAATATCGAAATATCAATACGGTATCGAAATATATACTAAGTTACACCATACACGTATATTTGATTATAACATATATACTCCACTAAGTTACCCGGAACTTTTTTCTTGCATTCATGGAAAAAATTCTCAAAACTTAATAATTTTTTATATTGTTCCAATATATCACAATAAATACTAAAAAAAGTAAAAGACATGACTATATTTCATTCACTAAAAGTCAAAATTTAAAACAAACTATTCAAGAGAACGTTCATGATGCTTATGAGATATCCGACACATTATCTTCATCAAACACATTTGAATCCGCTTGTGACAAGGTTGTCTTAACATCTTCACTTTCATCTACAATTCATATGCAATATTAATTTGTTAAATATTAAAAATAATTAAATTTTAAAAATTAATAATATTTAAATTCACATAAAAAAATATTACCAGTTTGAGTTCGGGAAAACCTGGGCAGCCAATTTCAATTAGTAACAAGTGTTTGGACATTTTCATAATAAATGCAACTTCTGTACTTTGTAAGATCACGCCACCAATGCTAAATATTGATTCTGATGGTACAATGGTAATAAGAATGTTAAGTACATCACGCACCATCATTGAAAGATCGGGATATTTTCTAGAATGGTCCTTCCAATACATGACAACATCATCTCTTGAAACTTCTCAAGATCAAGTTTTGGTTCCTTTTAGTAAAGATCCAATTCTGACTTTCCATCTCTAAATGCAGTATACTTTTTATTTTGTATATATTTTAAATAAATATTTTATTAGGCCCACGGGCCGGACCGGCCCAGCCTCAGTCAAGCCTCACGGGCCACAGGCTTACTCGGGCCGGGCTTAAAAGGCTCGTTTTTAAACGGGCTCCAAAAATTCTAGTTCAGCCCTACTAAATTACGGGCTGGGCTGGGCTGGGCTGGGTTGGCCCAACGGGCCAAGCCCATATTGACAACTCTAATAAAGCTCATATAATTTTTAGAAAAATGGAGGAACAAATAGGCTGCGAATTTTGACTTTAATTAAATAAACTTTTAACGTACTTTTAATATTTGTCTTCTAACGTGCGCATGTCTTAAAATAAGATGAATTCCTACATCTTGATTGATAATTACTAATTAAATAATATTTATATTTAATTTTTTATGATTCGCTTTATTTTATGTAAATAGCAATCTCAAGTAATGCACTATATTCATCTATATGTTCACCTTGTTCAAATCAGTTTTATTCTAATTCACACGTATATATCGACACCAATAACCGCTCAATCAATTAACTCGAATAATTTGTGAGAACATAAATATTAAAAATGGACTAAAAAAGTTACAGTCCGTACCTGACCCATTAGAGAAGAATCCATACTCCCGTTCCTATTTATTTTAAGCATAAAAACAGCAACATTAATAAGGAAAAACTAAAAAGTATATGTATTGCTTTTAAAAAAAAAACTAAGATATAAGAAAACTATAAATTCTTGGATAATTAGTTACACCGTAAGATAACACAATTTATATTCAATCCAGCTGATGACTGAATAGTTTCATACATTAAAATATTAACCCCATAAAATATATTGATGTATAATTTGCCTTCAATTCCTATTATTTTTTATACGTTTATGATTGATTTAACACTCTTATAACATCATTGGAGCTGCTTTACAATTGATCCAATCGACTATATATCCATGATCATTCTCTTCTGATAATCGCTTTAAAATTATTTGAATCCAAGCTATATGCATCATACATCTCTATTCTCAACCCTTGAAATGCTAATTGAGCAATATATATATATAAATTAATTCAAAGTAGAAATTTTATCACACTATCTCTACCCCCGTCTTTCTATATTATTTTTCCTACTATGAAATTTTATATTATTATTTTTATTTATATGTTTGACTTTTAATTTTTTACCCAATCACATAATTTCATTATCTCCCTTATTGAAATTAAATACATAAAAATTAAAAATATATAATTATTATATTTTTAATTTATTTCTTGAAATTATGCCAATTGCTCTTTTTTTTTTTTTAGTTTTATCTAGTATAATATTTTTAAAGACGTGTATCTTATCTATAGAATATGGCTTCTCTCATTATTATTTATCTTTTCTTGAAAATTAAATTATTCTTATCCTTCTATATATCTCAACACTGAAATTATTTATTTACATATTTTTTTCCTTTTTTTTATTCCTTACTATGTTATGAATAACCCATACCTTTAGAGTTATTCAAATCCTTGTCCGCTACTCCCATTATAATATATTATAGATGAGTGTAGTTTTTTCTTTTCTTGTAATAAAAATTTTATTTTATGTTTATCCTTTAATTCTAACACCCAGATTAATATTCAAATCTATCATACTTTTGAGTATTACTTATTTATTATTATTTTTATTTTTTAACTCAGTTCAAAGTATAAATTTTCTCACACTATCTCTACTCCTTATTTTTATATTGTTTCTCCTATATAAATATTTATATAACTATTTATTTAGTGTTTAATGCAATAATAATAAAAAAAGTTCATATGTTTATGCTTTGTAATTCACCAAAATTCAACGTATTTTTTTGTCCGTGGAATTTTTTTCCTTTTCAAAAGTTTAGTTAAGATTTGAGTTGATTTGATTTAATAAGTTAAAATTGACAGAAGATATATAGATTCTTATTAATATTATTATTATTAGTAATAGTAGTATTATGTGCTAATAGTACTTTCATCTTTATCTTTATAATTGGATAAGATATGAATATTTTTTAATCTTTTAATTTTTTTTGTAAAAGAAATTTATTATTTAAAATAGGGCAGTAGGCTATTTCTTGATAAAAATATTCAATATATCAGTTCCTAATATGTCCTTTCAGGCATTGTCCTTTGCAAATGAAACTTCACTTACTCTTTTCGTATGATACACACGTAACGGTTTTTTTCCCTGTTTAAAGTTATATTTTTCTTCAATCATTTACATTTTGATGGGCTATGTTAGAAATATTTTTATCTAGAATTTGTTATATGTTAAAACGGTAAAAGCTGTCTTTGTGTGACTATAACCTATAGATTACAGGTTCAAGCCGCGGAAATAGCCACTAATGCTTGCATTAAGATAATCTGTCTGTATCATAATTCATACCCCTTGAGGTGCATGCGCTCATTTCCCAGACCCTGCGTGTAACGACCCGACCGGCCGTTTTGAGCTCTAGCGCATCGTTCAGCAGTTTAAGGCCATGAGCAGCTTCACTTCAGGTATTATAACTTGTGCGCATGGTCGTAATTGAATTCCGGGAAGTTCGGAGTTGATTTGGAAAGAGAATTCTCATTTCGGAAGTTTTAAATTGAAAGAATGGACTAAGGTTGGATTTTTGAGTAAACGACCTCGGAATTGGGATTCGAAGATTCTAGCATGTTCGTACGATGATTTCGGACTTGGGTGTATGTCCGGATCGTGTTTTGGAAGATCCGGGAACGTTTTGGCACATATTGTGGAAGTTGGCATTTTTGGAAGAATTTCATAAGTTTGGGTTGAAGTGCATTTTAGTGTTATCAATATCTGTTTGGGATTTCGAGTCTGGGAATAGTTCCGTAAGTTGTTTCTGGTATTGGGAGCGCGATCGTAAGTGAATTCCGAGGTTCGTAGGTCATTTTGGAGTCATTTGGCTAAAGATAGAAATTTGAAGGTTTTTGAGAAGTCTGACCGGAAGTGGACTTTTTGATATCAGGGTCGGAATCCAATTCCAGAAGTTGGAGTAGGTTCGTAATGTCAAAAATGACTTGTGTGCAAAATTTGAAATCAATAGGACATGAATTGATAGGTTTTGACATCGAATGTAGAAATTTGAAGTTCTAAAGTTCATTAAACTTGAATTGGGGTGCGATACATGATTTTGATGTTGTTTGATGTGATTCGAGGCCTCGAGCAGGTCCGTGTTAAGTTATGGGACTGGTTGTGTGATTGGACGGAGTCCCGGGGGCCTCGGGTGTGTTTCGGGTGGTTTTGAATCGAATTTGGATAAAAAGCTGTTGTTGATTGCTGGTATCTGGTTTCCTTCATCGCGAGCGCTAAGGGAGTCCTGTGTTTGCGAAGAGGAAAGTGGGAGGCTGCTGGATTTGGACTTCGCGAACACGAAGTGGAAATCGCAAACGCGAAGGGGTTGGCTGAGTTGACTACACGAACGCGTAGAAGGAAAGAGGGGACCAGGGCCTTAGGCCGTTGGCCTACACGAACGCGAGTCCTGGAACGCAAATGCGTAGCGTCCGGGGAGCTGGCCTTCGCGAACATAACCGTCGGGTCATGAACGCGATGAAGAATTTTTGGGGCTGAAGCAGGTAGTAATTCGCGAACACGAGGGCATTTCTGCGTTCGCGAAGAAGGGTAGTGTTGGGCAGTGACTTGTTTTAAGACGGGATTTGGCCCATTTCTTTCATTTTTCTCTTGGCTTGGGCGATTCTTGGAGGATTTCAAGAGGGAATTTCATCATTCAATGGCAAGGTAAGTTATTCCCACTTGTTAGGTGTTAAATACATTGATTATGTATGGATTTTAACATGAAAATTTGGGGTTTTGAGGAAGACCTAGAAATTTGACATTCTTGAATTTTGACCACGATTTTGGACATGAAATTAAGAAAAAATAATATATTTGAGTTCATAAGTTCATGGGTAAATTTTATCTTCGAAAAATTTCAGAATCCGGTCACGTGGGCCCGAGGGCAATTTTGTGAACTTTTCGATTGGGGTTAAGAATTGTTATAAATTGGATTGTAATGAGTAATTGAACATATATTAATGGATTTGCATAATTAATGGCTAGTTTTGGAAAATTGTGCATCGATTTGAGTCTTCGGAAGAGCGTGGAATGCCGGTTATGGATCTTCGGAGCGAGGTGAGTCTCATTTCTAACCTTGTAAGAGGGAATTGTCCCCATAGGTGAGTTAATTGGTTATGTGCTCCTATTTGCGGGGGCTCCGTACTTACCAGGTGATGAGAGTCCGTGCGTAGCTACTATTATGCTTTAGTCCGGGTAGTTCTTGCAACCTTGTTGACAAACTTAAAAATGCTTAAAACATATCGAACGTGTAAATGAATCTCAAAAAAAGGCTAGATATCATTTCTTGACTTTTAAAAGAGAAATTTGTCTTTTCCTGAATATTTGTTCCTTGATGAATTATTGATTTGACTGTTTGAATGTGTTTATGTATTGTGGAACGGTCCGAACGCCTCGGCAGATTAAATAGATGCATCTATGGTTTGCGCCATTCGACCCTCTGGCAGTGCACAGTTTAAATATTGTTCGATCGGACTGTACGTCCTCTGCATGATTTGCGCATATTTGTATTGCTTGCCTTGAGATTTATTGATATTGATATTTGCTCTCCCCGACTTGAGATAATTGAAAAATAATAGATTATGAATCCGGAGAATGCTTAATACAAAAAGGAACTTTTACCTGTTCGTGGCTTATTTGAAATTACTTCCATTATTAATACATCCATGATTACTTGCATTAATAATATATTATTATTGGACGACTAGTAAATGTCGAAGTGGACCTCTCGTCTCTACTTCTTCGAGATTAGACGAGATACTCATTGGGTACACGTTGTTTTCGTACTCATACTACACTTGCTGTGCATTTTTGTTGCACAGGTTCATATGTGGCTAGTGGCTTAGTGGCATAGCGGCATGGTTGATACGGAGACTTAGGTGAGCTGCATTTATCGAGATGACCCGCAGCCAGCAAAGTCTCCTTCATAGTATTGTATTGTATTTTCATTTCTGTCCACTTGTATTTCGGACAGTTATTGTATTTTATTTCATTCCCTAGTAAATGCTCATGCACTTGTGACACCAGGTTCTGGGAAGATCACAGGATTTTTCAGTAGTTAAATTTTGTAAAGACATCCTCATTTATTTAGTGGAGTTTATTATTTATAATTCATTTGTTTAAAGAAAATGATTTCAAAACAATTAAAATGAGAAATTTCTAGTAAATTGTTGTTGGCTTGCCTGACAGTGGTGTCTGGAGCCATCAAGACCCTTAGTAGATTTTGGATCGTGACAACATGGTATTAGAGCTAGGTTCCCTTAGGTCTCACGAGTCATGAGCGAGTCTAGTAGAGTCTTGTGGATTAGTACAGAGATGTATGTACTTATATTCGAGAGGCTACAGGGCTATTAGGAGCACCTCCCTTCTTGATTCCTTATCGTGCGATTTGATTACTTAAGGCTTATGCCCTTGTTTCCTTCCTATTCAATCTTACGCGACGTGAACTGCTTGTTATAAATCGAGAGAACTGAAGAATTGTAATTGTACTACAGATGTGGTGCAGAATGTTTCTCCCAGTATAGTTGGTTGGGCTATTGTTATCGCCTTGCGGAGGATTTTTCTATCGTTTCGGATCGGTAGTGGTGCTTCTAAGAGCTTGGAGGCTATGCATAGGTTTCTATGATGCTCACGATTGGTTATCGCACAGTATTGACTTGATGGTAGGATACTTGCCTATGTGTTGGGACGGTAAATGATTTGAAAGGAAGTCTACTCAATAGACGATTCAGAGATCTGATATTTCATTTCCGGCGGAGGAAAAGCAATTGGCCTATAAATGTCCAAATTTGGGGTAATGGGGTAACAAGACTTGGTATTTTTGAGCATGGTGGAATTTTTATTTGCAGTGTAGTGTCATCGTCCTCAATTGTATGTGTTAAGTTCGCCGATGTTATGGCCTTTTGCGATTCACATTTGAGGTAAGATATTGTAAAATAATATTGGAGAAACGGTTGTCAGAGATCACAGGGTGCAGTGGTTCAGGATTGAATCAGTGTTTCTAATGTTGACGGCTCGAGAAAAGAAGATCTTCGAAAAGGTTTAAAGTTAGTAGGGATTTGTAGGTTCAAGTGTTACGATGATAGATTTTTATTTAAGGCAACAACTGAGAGGCAAATGATGATGAAGGACATGTGGGGAGTGTCAGGCGGTGGTTAAAACTTCTAGAAGGCCAGGTATAAGAAGCAAAGGTCGAGTAGTCGATTAAAGGGGTGAGAAAGTGGGAGTGTGTCAGAGTTGCATATGGGCTTTGTGGTAGGATGACTACGCACCTTAAGGAGAGTTTGGAATGATTTGGGAATTTTAGAGATTGGTGATTGGGGCCTACGGATTTAATTTGGAGCATGGGCTATTATACGATATGAGATTTGATATAACAGAAAGGAGCTGCTTGAAATGAAGAAGGATACAACATAACTTTGAATTGGAAGGATGTTGCCGCACATCTAATTGATGTCCACGAGGGGTGAATGGACTTGTGCATCTAGAGAGTGAGCTCAGACTCAAGATGGGTTATTGATGTTGTAGTGATTGTACCCCGTGCAACAGTGTTGGAAGATGCCAGAAAGTGATTTCCATAGGTGGGTTATTCCCTGTGAGCAGGTTAGCGATCGTGTGGTTGGCGAAGCTTCTGCGGAGGTTTTTATTGGCCATTCCGGTAAGAGGTCGAATAGGTGAATGTTGATGGAAATTCAGGGCGTTCATGAAGCACTAATGGAAGGATTTCAAGGAATCTGGTAGTTTAATTACGCAAGGTCATGTCAATAAGAGATAAGAATCTTGGTGAATTCTAGAGGTGTGTAATAGTGGCTTCAAGATAAGTGGGAGAGTCCCACCGCCTATGATTGGGTTGCATGGTTAACTACTTGTGAGGTTTCTGGTTATTAACATATTGATAGGTTATTTCAGCTACGGAAAAAGAACATAAGTGGTAATTTGAACAAAGTATATTTTAAAGGTGTGTTATGGTTGGCCTTGTTGGCTCATGTTCAGATTTGGGAAAGGATTCAGGAATTGTGCCTTGTATAGATCCGGGTTTCAAGGGAAGTGATTCTGCCGGGTGCTTCGTCGAGAGCGTATTCATGGGCTAGAAGATTCATGGAGTTGATTATATTCGGGGCCAAGTCAGAGCGGGTGGCTCTCAACAACAGTCCTAGTGGATCAAAGGTTAAAGTGTGGTACCTAATGATTTCGAGCCTATAGGTACAGTTAAGAATCAAGCTTTTGCAGCAGCTTATGAGAAAAGGCCCAGGATGTTCTATGATGTTTTGACTTGCAGTGTAGGATTTGGGAGGTATGAAATGGTTCGTGGGATTTGAGACAACATGGTCTCATGATTCAAGGTCACTCGAGATGAGTGCGGATGGAGTGTGTTATGTGTTGTGTGAGCACGTGATTTTTGCCCTATATATGAATAATTCCCAAAAAATTCCAACAAAATAATTTTTCTTTATTTTTATAATTTTTTGTGCATTTTGATGTCATTTTCTGATAATGGTTGCATTTTATTTGTGCATGTTAATTCATATAAAATACAAAAAAAAATGCATTTGCATTTAGGATACAAAATAGCTCACTTTCGCATTTTAATTGTTTTAATCGTAAATTTGGCGTAAAATAGGTTTTAAATAATTTTAGAATTTAATTAGTTTAGTTTTGAAATATATTAGGACTTTATTTTAATTGTTGCAATTTTATAAAATCAGAAAAAATAAATACAAAATTACAAAGTGGAAAACAAAATACAAGAATAGATAAAAGAAATAAAAGAGAAAAAAAACAACAAACAAGAACAAAATTGGGCTCATCTCAAATTTAACCCAAACCTCAGCCCAAATCAGTGTTCCGACCCAAGCCCAGAACCCTCTCCCCATCCGGTCCAATGCGATAAAATCAAAACGACGCCGTTTGGCGTTGATTAACTCAAATCGTCGAGGTTAACAAGATCAACGACTCAGAGGCGGGGTAGGCGTACTATAAGACTGTCCGAAGGTCCCCCCCACCCCATTCCCCATCGTCTTCCTCAACCCCCCACAAACCCTAGCCGTGCCGCCCTGAAACCCCTAGCTCGCTGGTGGCGGCGCCGATGCTAATCACCCCCAAATTTACACCCCTACCATTGGTTTCCCTCGAATATTGCCGGAGCTCGTCGAATCTCCGATTGAAGTTTCCGGCCAAGTCGCAAGTTCATCCATACCGGCCCAAAATCATACCACACCATCCCCAGACTTCCCTCAACCCAAATCCATGACCATCTTCCTTCGAATCCCGGCGAAGCGGCTCGAATTTCAGATCTAAGAATTTCTGGCCAAAGCCCTAACCCAAAATCTTTGTGATTTTAAACCATAATATCCTTAACCATGTATTCTTTTGTAAAAAATACATGGTTAGGGATGTTATGTGTCAAAAATCTGGAAAGATTCGGATGATAGCAACCGGCCGGAGTTTCTCGTACTTCAGTGAGCTTTCTTGTTTCTTTTTACTTGCATAGTTGAAGTGTTAGTTATAGTTTTGATTTCATTAAAGTATTCTGTTAATTTTACGATTTATTTTGTGTATTAGTATAGTTTAAATCTTCTTTGTTCCTTGCTCCTTGATCAGTAAAGCATCTTCGCATTTTTAGTTTAGTTTGATGCATGTGTCATTTATTAGTTAATCATCATTTTAATTGCAAAATCGGCATGATTAATTAGTTTGGATTCAGTACCAGTTTGTCCATTAATGTTGACTGATCCTGTTCTCTTGTTTTTTTTAAGTTGTTTGGGTTTGGGTGATTGAATAAATGGGATTGGTTAGTTCAATTGGGTAATTTCTGAATTCTAATTAATTAGTCCTAGTTAGTTTTGAATTAATTCAGGGGATTGGTTATAGTTGTTGAGAACATAGGTAGAATCAGTAACTTTGAGAAGCTTTCAGGGGTAGTTTAGACATGGAAGGGGGCAGTTTCTTTGGGAATAGTAATTTCAAAGTAGGGGTAAGGGTAGTATAGGTATTTTAGGGGTAGAAGAGCATCCTAGGGCCTTCTAGAATAGGACTTTAGTGTAGATTTCAGCCAACTTAGGATACTAGCTTGGGAAACAAGTCAAGAAATGAGGGACTAAACTGAAAATAAGGGTGGAACTAAAAAGAAAACCCAAAATCTGATTAACCCTCTTGTATCACCTATAAAAGGGCAAAAAGTGCCTTGAGGAAGGGGATTGAATTTTTAGCCATAAAAATCACCCATCCAAAAACCTTCATTGTTAGATCTAAGAATTGAAATTCAAAACTTCTTAAAAACCAAAAGTAACACAAAAATAAAAAAACAAACTCAAAAAATTACTATTCCATTGAAATTCCCCTTAGATTAGTTTCGAGTTTCAGGTGTTAATTCAAATTTCTAGCTCAGATAAGGATGTGTTTCTAGTTGCTGAAGTTGCAGAAGTTTTCCTGGGTTTAATTTTGAGTCAGTTTGGGTTCAATCAAGTCTGTTTTGATTATTTTTGGTGATGTTCCTCTGTCATTCATCCCTGGGCTGTGTGATGCTGTTTTTAAGTCCCAATTGATCCTGTGCTATTGGTTTCAATTGCTGATTGTTTGCTTGCCACTGCTGACTCCTTTTTCCTTTTATTCTGCTTCATTTCCAGGTACATGTTCGAACTCTCCCTGTTGTAATGACAAATTGGAGTGAAATCAGTGTTCATTTTAGATTCAAGTTTGACTCCTGTTAAACTGGTGATTGTCTATTTGGCGTAGTTTAATGGATTGTAGCTTAGTTTGTGTTTCAAGTAGGTGTAATTGGGAAAATGTGTCAAGCTATTGCATTACCTGTAAATTTCATCTTGAGCATCTGAACTGGACAATCATTAATATTGTTTAACTTGGTTGAATAGCAGTAGAAGTTGAAACCCTGAATTAGGATGGCATTATTCATATCAGCTGTTAGTAATCCTAATCATAAGTATTAATTAGTCTTCTAATTTTGAATAATATTTGTCCATCACGCCCCTTCGTGGCTGTGGTTTGGGACTTGATCCCAGGCTTTGGCATCACATTTGCCTGAGCTGCCCTCTACGCCCGCTGGGCTGCAAGTGTTCATTTGGGCCTGGGCGCATTAATAGGCAGCCCAGGTCTGTCGTGGTCAAGTAGTGACTTGAATTGGGCCTAGGTGCATTATAATCTTAAAGCAATTAGTTAAACAAAAGGGTGCCCCAAGGGCTCGATCCCTGGGCTTCACAGATGCCTGTCGTTGGGTTTAAAACTTTGGCCTGCGTTAGGCCCAATGCTTGGAGTTGTAGGAGTTTGAGCTCACAGCATATGCAATTATATGATTTGGGCCTTCTTGGCTCAAGACCAATTTTCTCTGCACTTTTTCCTGGATATTTGAATTCGGATTTGAAAGGTATGGCCTTAACTAATCAGGATTCTTAGAGACAAATTAAGTAGATAATGGTAGTCGCCTTTAGCTTGGTTTTAAAATAAACGAGACGAGTCTCGCCAAAAAAAGTAAATAAATCGCGGGGCCCTCAACGAATGATTATTAAAATGATTAAGTTTGGAAAGGTGTAAGCACGTGATTTTTGCCCAATATGAGAAATACTCCGAAAAATGCAAAATAAAATGATTTTTCTTGATGTGCAATTTTGAGTGTTTTTGTGATATTTTTGGATAATTATTTGTATTTGTCTGTGTTTTCTTATTTGTTAAATTAATAAAAAATACAAAAATACGTCGCATTTTGCATGTAGGATTTAATTCTATAATTGTTACTAATTAAATTTGTTTACAAAAAATGAAAATTACAAAAATAGGCATCTTTTGCATTTTTAGCATTTAATGTCCAAATATACAATTTTATGCTTAATTATTACTTAATTGTGCGTTAATTGTTATTTGGAGTTAATTTGCACTTTTATAACTTAATTTAGTTCTTAATAATAGTTTAAGTATTTTTATAATTTAGTTTTAGAAAAATAAAAGAAGAAAAGAGAGCGAAAATATAAAGAAAGTCGGAATTAGGCTTCTTCTTCAATTTCAAGCCATAGGCCCAAAAAATGGCCCAATCTTCCCTACGACCCAGTCCATTGCGAACTGGGTCGACCCAGTCCATAACCCAACTCCCCCTCTTCATTTTCATTTTTCATTTTTTACAAAACAAAAACAAAACAAAACAAAAGAAAAAACCAAAAACCCTAAAAAACCTAAGAAACACATCCGCCCCTCCCCTCCCTTTGCTTCATCTTCTCCAACCTCCAACCCCCAACCTCAAGCAGCCATGGCTGTTCCTCCCCACACCACACACACACAACCACGTCGACAACACACACTCACACACAACCACGGCGACGTAGCACACACACAATCCGCGGCTTCACCAACATGAACGACCATCCATGTTCGATTCCTCCATTGTCGCTTCTGTTGCATCGTCTGCTTCTTCTGCTGCTGCTGCACGTCGAGCAGTTGGTTCGAAGCCACTCCGTCGCCACTGTTTTGTCGTCAACCAAGCAGACCACGCTGCTGCTTCTTCGTCGCAGCTGTTGCCCGTGTCCGCCATTGACGCAACCATTTCTGCTCCTTCACCTGCTGCTCGACGTGCGTTGCTGCCTCTTCGCCATGACCAGCACTGCTGTTCACGTTTTTGTTACTGTGTTGCTGCTATTCCATCGCTGCTGCCTTCCTTCTCGCGTCTAGCCATGGCTTCTACTATTCACGCAGCTGTGGCTGCATCGTCACTTCATATTCTTCGCGAAAACCCTCCCAAACGCACCCCAACTGCTGCTGCTCACGTTTCTGCCATGGACGAGCAAGCTTTGATGCTGCCATGGCCAGCTGCGGACTGCTGCTCCTTCCTCTCCATCTTCTTCGTTTATTCGTCGTTGTTTCGAATCGGTTAGTTGGTTTATGTTTTCAAATTTCGTCCATATTTTTTTTGTTGTTCGTTGTTTTTCGGATTCAAAATCGATAAATGATTCAATGTTTGTTTTGTTTATCGTTTGAATTAATTTTTAGTTCATGTTCATGTGTTATTTGTTAAATTAATTTTCAGATTTTTAAATAGAAGTTTAATTAGTTGTTTTCATATTCATTTCATGTTTGTATTATTGTTTAAATGAATATTTGTTAGTTTGATGTTTGTTAGATTCAAATTGAAATTTAATTAACTATTTCTTCAATTTGTTTCATGTGTTTATGTATTTTTAGAAATTGTTAATATTGTTAAGTTCAAGTTTAAGTTCATAATTGTTTCTTCGTCGATCTTGTTATTTGTCTAAAGAATTTAGTTGTGTTAGAGAAATATATTGGTTTAATCGTTTAATCCGTCATGTTTGTTGTCTTAAAATAGATTCATTCATGTTCATACTTTGTTTGGATGATCTTGAATTCGAATTTTGTATAGTTTGATTTCTTGTTTACCATTTATGATTATTGCTTGAATTGTTCTCATAATCTTGTTTAAAGTTTAATATAAGAATTGTTTGTTGTAATGTTGTTAGAGTTGATTTTAAGTTCAATATGATTGAATTTAGAAATCTTCATACTTTGTTTGTTGTTGTTGAATCCGAAAATAGGATTGTTTGTTGCTAAAATATTGTTCAATCAAATTTTAGTTGTTCTTTGTTGTTCAATTCGTGTTCATGTGATTTGTTGTTGAAATGTTGTTAAAATCGTGTTCATGTGATATTGTTGTTATGATGTTCATCCATGTTCATATTGTTGTTTGAACATTGTTAGAAATTGATCATATTGTCTATATTTTGGTTAAGTTTGATTAATTGATGTGTTATAGCTGATGTGTAGTTTGGTAAATTTGTAGTACGTTCAGGGGTAGTTTGGTAATTTCAATAAGGTCGGAGGGGGTAGTTTAGGAATTGTACATTTTGAAATTGTTTATTTGAAGCATGGGGGACAAAATGAAATGGGGTGGGTTGTGATATTATTATTTAATATAAAGGGGGGACAAGATTTAAATTAAAGGGGAATCTTGCATTATTTTAAATAAAGCATGGGGGACAAAATATAATGGGGTGGTGTGATATGTTTATTTAATGTAATGGTGATGAGTGGAAAGATAATGGGTTGGGTAGAGAAAAAGTATTGATTTAATTGATTAAAAGATTTATGGGATGAGATTATATATATGGGAAGTCTTGAACACAAGAGAACAAGAATACAGATAGAGAGAAAAAAAATGGACAGAGAATAGAAGAGAGAAAAATTCCGAAAAATATTTAAGCTTTCAAAATAAAAATAAAAGCTAAAAAAAATCTATTGCTTTCTTTCTTTGTTTGAAATTAGTATTAATGGTTGTTGTTACATTTAAAGCTTAAAGCTTTTGTTTTTGGGATTACTACTCCACCGGTCTGTTACTGGGTTGTTACTGTTGCTGGGCAGTTGTTGCTATTGCACTGTTATTACTGTTGCTGATTTTCATCTTCATTTTCTTTTGCTTCCAATATCAGGTACATATCTTTTAAACTCATGTTGTGAAGAGCTTCAACATGGCAAGTAAATGAAGTTTGGAATTATAAGGATGTCTTCTACTCATTTAAATTTTATTAGTTTAAATTTCAGTTTTGTTTTAGTTGGTTAATATAGTATTAAATCAATTAGTAGATTAGTTCTCTTTCTTAATAACTAATGGCATAGTTATTTTAGGAACGCGATCAACTCATTTCTTTTAATATATGAAATAATGTCAATGATTTTTTTTACAAAATATAGAGTTAAGTGTTTGCAAATAGTCGCATAGGCAGAGAATAAGAATTGGTTTATTAATCTCAAACTCAATCTTTGTAAACAAATTAACCAAACAATTATAACTTTGGACTAAAAACAAGTATATGAGAAGGATATGGGATTTACAAGCACGAATTGCAACATTTTATGTCAAGGATATGTAGAAATAGAATTCGCATTAAATGTAACAATAAAAATTCTTCAGAAACTATTAATTTGTTTATCAAATTAATTCTTTTTCCAGTTTTATATGCGATTCAATTTTTGGATATGTTAATGTTGTATCCACGATAAAAATGGTAGTATTTTTAGTTACATGTTGTTTGTTTCTTTTTCATATCATTAATTCTTTAAAATTTGAATAGTTTTGAGGTATATAATTCATACGCGTAAAATAAGACTTATAGCAACGCCTAATAAATTTTGAATTCTTTGTCAAGAAATTTGGTGGCATCCCAATCGGTAATTCTTCACGATTCTTACATTTAAAAATAGATAGATGCAATAAACATTTATGGAAAATCTATACTACTATTAAGAATCTTTTGCGTGATTAGGGATGCGTTCGCGTAACCTGATTATATTTCTAAAAGCAATTCGGATTATGCGTTCGCGCAATTCGAACGAACATTTAATAAAAAGGGGGCTCTTCGGAGAATATCAATATTAATTTCATATAACTCGAGATGTGCGGTTCAATATTTAATTATACAAGAGCGATGAACGTTCTTAATTTTATTTTTAGCACAATTTCGAACTTAAGTTTTTTTTTATATAATAAAAAATTTCGAAAAAAAATAAATAATAATTATTATATTGTGTATACGTACGCGTGACACGATTTTCACGTTAAAAAATATTAATATATAAAACGAATACACGTACGCGTGATTCGATTCGAAGAAGGGTCTTTAATTATAAACAATTTAAATAGAAGCGGTAACAATAAAATCATGCAATAAAAATGTATTTAATAAATCAAAATAATCAAGCCAAATATAACAGTTGAGCGACCGTGCTAGAACCACGGAACTCGGGAATGCCTAACACCTTCTCCCGGGTTAATAGAATTCCTTATCCGGATTTCTGGTTCGCAGAATAATAAACAGAGTCATATTCTCCTCGATTCAGGGATTAAAATTGGTGACTTGGGACGCCTTAAAATTCCCAGGTGGCGACTCTGAAACAAACAAACAAATCCCGTTTTGACTGTCCTTTAATTGGAGAAAACTCCCTTGCACCCTCGCGGGCGCGGAAAAAGGAGGTGCGACATACTTAATATTTTATCGATAAAAGTGTTATCTTCTTGGGATAACATTGTTGAGGATAACGCTGCTGGGGAATTTTATCCCTTCAAATCGATGCTTCATTCTTGTAGAAGCTGCTGGGGATGATAATGGCTTTTTGCTTTTCTGAGCACAAGCGTCACCCCTTTATTCTGTCTGCTGGGGATAACTTCCTCCATTGAAACTTATTATGTTGGGGCAACACTGGTTCAAAGACCACTTCCTTGGTGTTATCTTTATTCTTCCCCAGATGGGTACCTAATTTCCAGAAAATTTTCTGCCCCAGTTTGATAATCTTTTTTTTTTTATGGCATGCCTTTCCGTCATCAATGTCATTTCCTTTACCTATTTCAAATCAAAATTTCTTAGTTTAAAACGCGGTGGTTGGTTGTGATACTCCCACTGGGATGGTTTTCCTTTTTCCCTTCCTTGCTCTGCGTTCCACAACTTGTTGGGGATGATATTCTTTGCTGGGGATAATCCTTTTCTGCTGGGGATATCCCTCTTCTTTCGTGGCATGGCTCGGAAACTTGCATTTTCCCGACCTTTTAGTCTCGCATGAATTTCCCAAATCATGCTTATTGTTTTTCTTGTTTTGTCCACGGGCTCTGGTCTTGAGGTTTAGTAACCTTTGATTTCGGCAAGGATATCCCTCTTGACACTCGTCAATCCTTTTGCTGGGGATATCTTTCTTGACACTGGCCTCGCGCTTGTTCCTTCCTGACTATATCGCTTGGATGTACTAGTCAGATCTTATCTTGGAAAGCTGATGGTCTACTTTGAAGTCATTTCCCACTGGTCTTGACCAAACAGACTCTACTGGGGAAATTGCTATGAAAGGAAAAGATAAAAGGGAACAGAATAAAAGACAAAGGAAAAAATGACTCTTTAACAAAAGAAACTATAAATAAAAACCTATCAAATGAAAACACTGACTCTAATGGTCATGACATGCATATGTGGCCTATCCTTCGTCATCAATCGTCTTTCAAGGTCTTCCCTTGACTATTCCTCATCTGATTCCCAATCTTATTCGACTTGTAGTGCCCGAAGGGTTTTCACTATCAAGCCTCTCTCATTTTGGGTTTTTCTCTCAGCTTTCATCGCCTTATGGTGTCCGTGAAGATTTTCACCGATAAGATTCTCTCATTTATATCACTTTCTAGCTGGGGATTTGGAGTGTTGCCGGTATGACTCTCTCTGCTGGAGATTAGAGTCCTTTCTGCTGTGGAACAGAATGTTATGTTCGCTGGTAAGATTCTCATTTGTCTGACTTGGCATCTTTTGCAGACTGATCAGAAGGTCTTTCTTTGGACCGTAATGTGGGTTTTTTGGATAGGCTTAGAAAGAAAGGGTATTAAAGGCTCAAAAACAAATCAATTTGGGGTTCAAAATTACAACCTTCGGAACCAATTTTGCTTACAACGAGCACAACTCTTGCCCCAGTTTCTTGCTTGGGGATTATTTATTTATAATTAATTTTTTTTTCTCTTTTTATTACACCATGCACACCATGCACACTATGCACACTGTGCTCCCTATGACCGAGCCGTGAGGCGCCTACGTATCCTCTTTGAGGAATCAGATCAAACGTAGTTCCCAATTCCTCTATTTTCTTCTGACTTTCTTTTATCATTTTTCTTTTATTTTTCGTTTTTTTTATTATTATTTTTTTTGTTGATTTTTTCTTTACCTTCCAGGCTCGTATTTCCTAGTCGTTGCTATTGATTCCGAACGAGGGGTATGAAAGAAAATAAAATAAGGCTCAAAAGGGGTAACGAAGGATAAAGTGTTTAGGTAGCAGAACAAAATGCCTTCGTCATTCCAGTCTTCAAAACATGCCAAGTGCAAACAACACAATTGAACATAGATTTATAGTCTCTTCCGACGGTGCTGGCCTTGACAATTATGTTAAACACTTACTTTTCATTTGTCCTTTCTAAAGCACTGCTGAGCGACACTCTCACTCTCATGCACGACCCTCATGCCAATTTGGCGAATCTTGCATTTAACGGTTTTCTTTATGTTTTACTTGCCCCAGTTCCACATGACTCGGGCTTCAAATAATCTCAAACCGTTCTTATTTCCTTTAAATGCTTTGATCACCTTCCCAGGGTTTTATGATTAACTTTATAGACTAGGCCCAAACTGTGTGCGCATGTCATGTCCCTAGAATCGGCATTGAACGAAAATGACAAAAGGACTAAATAAAAAGATGACTGGAAATAATAAAAGACCGGCTTTTGTATTAAACTTCCGGCGAAATGGTTAGAAAAACAAACAAAACAACCCGAATAAAATCTTAACACAACATTAACGAGACTTAAACAAACTGATACGACAAAAATGGAAAGATAAGAAGGTTTGACACAAGACAATATTCGGATTACAACCCTAAGAATAATCCGGATAACAGAAATGACAACAAAATAAACCACCAACAGCTTCTCTCTTGCTAACCAAGGAACGGAGCGTCCTCCCATTTTATCAAAATTGGCATCTTAGCCACTAAGCTTTGCATTAGTATTGCCAAGACCATTATCAGCTTCCATATCATCAACCTCCGTCAACAAGTTCTCGATAGGGTTCGAGTGCTCCATGTTACTGTTATCGATCACAATCCGCCCTTCTTGGATCATTTTCTCTACTTCCCTTTTCAAATTACGACAACTCTCAATGTTGTGCCCTATGACATTGGAGTGGTACGCGCATTGCGCTGCCGGATCAAAGTTTCTTGCATGTGGATCTGGAGTATATGCGGGGAGCGGCTCAATCAAGCCAGCATGCTTTAGCCTTTCAAACAGACTTGCATAAGATACTCCGATAGGGGTGAGAGCCTTTCCTCGTTTCAGCAACCTTTCGTTCCTAAATGCTTGATTGGGCCGGAAACCCGATCCAGGGGGCTTCCGGTAGGCTTGTGAGGGTGGATAGGCCTTCTGTGGAGCTGGGTATTTGGAAAGTGAAGCCCATCTTTGGGAACATCGTGGAGAGAAGTAGCATTGGGGAGGGGAGTAGCGTGGACGAGTGATGGAGCTACTCGGGTAGCTAGGAAAGCTGTCATAAGTGGGTTGGGATGGAGAGTATGGGGGATGGGTAATGCCAGAGTTTGAAAAGCTTGGCGGTGGTGGGGGTGGTGCTTTCCCAGTTGTCCATGCCTGATACATGTCTGCCACATGTTGTCTCAGCATTTTCACTTCTTCTACCAACCCGTTGTTCTGTTCGACCAATTGTTGTCGGTCATCAGTACCGACCCATCCTGTTTTGATGTTCTGTGTCATTTGCTTTGCAGGGAGGAGTTACCACAACCAACCACTTTTCTATATATGAACACAACAAAAGGAAGCTAGCACATTAGTGTCAGGACATTTGACAGATAATCATATATTAGAGATGCAATGCACCTAAGCAGTTAAACCGTTTTATCAGAGATGCGATGCACTTGCGCTTTCCTTTATTTTTCTTTATTCTTTTTTTTTCTTTTTCAGTGGTGGTCGAATCTTATGGAGATTGCCTACGTATCATGACCCCGCATGAATCAGACCTTGCGTAGTTCGGACCAATAAAAGATAAGCAATTCCTGAGCGATTTTTTTTCAATTTTCATATTGGGTTTCAAATGTTTAAAAATGACCTACAAACTTGAAAATCAAATGACCCACATATTATAATCAAAAGTTTTACAAAAAACAAACGGCCAGCTTCCTTTCTCCGTTTGACAAATGCAACCAAACGGTTATTTTTGCAAATGCGGCCCCTTCCAAATTTTGAGGCCGGAGAGGATTATTTTATGACACTTTACACACTTGTCCATTCTTTTACAAAAATATCCTTTCGACAACTGAAAGATACTCTGAGGCTATTTTGGCAAGAACGGTTTAAGACGCGGCCGAAGCTGGCTCGGCTTATTATGACAAAATTCAAACGGTATTCACCTGACCGCTGACTCTTTGTTTTTTTTTTAAATTACAATAAAAACCAGGTGTTGCAACACGGCCCTTCAGCGCCTTGGGGACGAAGATTTTTTAAGGCTGTGTGGGTCAACTGGACCAAAATTTTTTTTTTTAAAAAATGACCCAAAGGTGGCTGTTTATGCAAAGTCAGCCTTCCGGCGTCCCTTTCGGGAACATTTGGCTATGCCTTGATAAAACAGCATCACCCGACTTCTTTATGACGAAATTAAAATTTGACATATATGTTTTTTGGCTATTTTTAGCAAATGGGGAGGTTGGACACCGCCCGACTTATTTATGACAAAAATTAAAATTTTTGACACGTTTTTTATTTATTTATTGGTTTTTGGCTATTTTAGCAATAAAGGGGGGTTGGACCCGATGAGGGTTGCCTACGTATCTCACATCCGGTGAGAATCAAACCCGCGTAGTTCGGGCCTCGTGAATAAGTAAATGAACTAATATTTTTTTTTATTGGATTATTTTTTTTTTGTAAAAGAAATGCTTTAAAAGAAGAAAGGACATATATATATATATATTTTTTTTTTGGATTTTTGATTGATTTTCTTTTTGAAAGAAAGATTTCTAAGAATTCCTTTTCTTTTGATTCGAACTTTAAGAATTTCAAAAGTAAAATGAAGATATTTTTTTTTGTTTGAATTTTCATTTGTTTTCTCTTATTCTAAAGAAGAAAGAAAATATATATATATTTTTTTATTTTTTTTTTTGGAATTTTACCTTTAATAAAAGAAATGCTTTCTAAAAAAATATTTCTTGAATTTTGAATTTTCTTTTCAATTTTTAAAGAAGAAGGAAAATATTTTCGAATTTGTTTTATTTTATAATATATATATTTTTTAATAATTAAAAAGACTTTCTAAAGAAGTCAATAATGGAAAATATTTTTGGATTTTTTTTTGTTTTGAAAATTGGGAGTCTAAAAAAAACTTTTCCAGACTTTTTGGGCAGGACAAATATTTTTGCAACAAATAAAGATATATATACATTTTTTGGAAATAAAGAAAAACTTTTTGGATTTTTATATATATATATATATTTGCAACAAATAATAAAACCACTTTCAACGCGACTCTTTTTATTTTATTATTTTGAATTTTTCAGAAACGAATAAAAAAAAACTATTTTAAAAGTAAGACTCTTTTTCATTGTCATTTTCAGGGGAAAACAAACTATTTTCCTTTATATATATATATATATATATATATATATATATATATATTTTATTTTTTTTATTTTTTTTTGAAAAATAAGACAGAACAACGATTTTTTTTTCTATTTTTTCTTTGGTTTTAATAAAACAAACTAATAAAGCATTTTTTTTTCATTTTCTCAAAATTTCGGCAGAGTTTTGACAGTATTTGGGCATTGGTTTTTTTTCAAAAATAAACAGTCAATTCCCTAACCGCTATTTTTTTTTTTTTTCAATTTTAAAATATTATTCATGATATTCAAAAGTCAGTCAACACACAAATCTGGATCAAATAAATGCGCAAGTAGCAGCAAGTAAGATGCATCAGGATGGTCATTTTTTTTTGGTACACCTGTCCTAGACAGACCCAACCCCTGTGTTGAGTCTCCAAAGTCAAATGCACGTGATGCAAACAATCGCTCCTACTAGGGATCCGGCATGAAGCTGAGTTATTCTAAGTGAAAAAACCTGAGGCATATTGATCTAGCCCTGGCTTACCCAAACGGACAGTTTGAGCCGAAGCGGGGGCAACGTACCGGGAGCACGAAAGTCTACCCGGCCTAGTTACTTGTCCCAACTCCGTCTTATTTGGTATGACTTTAACAGAAAGGTGGGTCACGCGCACGTGTACACCATAAATTCAGAAGACTCAAAAAGAAGGGGGTTTCGTAGCAGTTGTATATATTCATAATTCAAATAATATTAAAGCGGTAAAAAGCAACATTTAACATATTAGCATATAAACAGTTGAAAATCATATAATAAATAAAGCCAATTATTGCAGTTATCTTAAGCTCGAATTCTTTAAACCCTGAACCAGTGGTTCTGGGTTACAACTAGTAGTCCCCAGCAGAGTCGCCAGAGCTGTCGCACCTCCTTTTTACATACCCGAGAGGGTACATGGGAGTTTTCCAATTAAAGGACAGTCGAAACGGGATTTATTTGTTTTGTTTCAGAGTCGCCACCTGGGAATTTTAAGGCGTCCCAAGTCACCAATTTTTAATCCCTGAATCGAGGAGAATATGACTCTGTTTGTTATTCTGCGAACCAGAAATCCTGAATAAGGAATTCTGTTAATCCGGAAGAAGGTGTTAGGCATTTCCGAATTCCGTGGTTCTAGCACGGTCGCTTAACTGTTATTATATTTGACTTTGATTTATTAAATGCATATTTATTGCCCAATTTTATTGTTACCGCTTCTATTTAGACTGCTAGTAATTAAGGACCCTTCTTCGAATCGAATCACGCATACGTGTATCCGTTTTATATATTATATATTTTTTAACGTGAAAAATCGTGTTACGCGTACGTATACACAATGATATTGATAATATAATTTATTTATTTTTTTCGAAATTTTTATTTATTTATAAAAATAGACTTAAGTTCGAAATTGTGCTTAAAATAAAATTAAGAACGTCTGTCGCTCTTGTATGATTAAATAGTGAACTGCACATCTCAGGTTATATGAAATTAATTTGATATTCTCCGAAGAACCCCTTTTTAATAAAAATTTGCTCGAAGTTGCGCGAACGCATAATCCGAAATGCCTTTAGAAGTATAATCAAGTCACGCGAACGCATCCCTAATTATGCAAATTAGTTTGGGTCGCATAAATGCGTACCCATGTTTAAGAATGGAATTATTATTATACCGCGCCTAAAGCAATTAGCGTTTTATTTACTTTGGGGAAGGCCGTGAAATTTGTTAAACGGCCCATCCGAAGTCTAAGTAATCAATTAAACAGTTATTGAGGGCCCCGCAATTAGTGTGTTTTATTGGGCGAGGCTCATCTCATTTTATTAAAAAAAAATAGTCCTAAAGTGCCTACATTTTCTGTTGAAATTTTTCTTTACAAAATAAAGAGAAAATGTCTTAATTTATTTACATGTTATTACCTAGTTACATTATACTAGGCAGGTTCTCAATCTGTCAAATTAAAAAATAGCAATCCAATTTTAATCCTAGACCATTTACATGCTGAACTTAACCAATATTATTTAACTAAACAATATTTCTACCAAATTCTTACTAGATGGCCTATTCGTTTGATTTTTACTTGACGAAGTTACTACACCATTTATTTATTTTTGGCAATATATAGGTAGTTCAATCGTTAAGCTATCGTCGGATATTCCACTATATGTATTAAATAGCTACACGATTCTGATTTTTTTGCAAACTAAATAAATTATACATACAAATAAAATTCAGAATATAATTAAAACTAATTCAAAATTTCAACTATTTATTTTTTCGTATTCATGCTTCATATTCGGATTACAATAACCAGCTTTCAGTTGTGTACCTGATATCGGAAGCAAAAGAAAATGATGATGAGAATCAGCGACAGTAATAACAATACAGCAACAACAGTCCAGCAGCAGTAACAACCCAGTAACAGACCGGTGGAGTAGTAATCTCAAAAACAAAAGCTTTAAGCTTTAAATGAAACAACAACCATTAATACTAATTTCAAACAAAGAAAGAAAGCAGTAGATTTTTTAGTTTTTATTTTTATTTTGAAAGCTTAAATATTTTTCGGATTTTTTTCTCTTCTATTCTCTGCCCGTTTTTTTTTCTCTCTATCTGTATTCTTGTTATGTCTTGTGTTCAAGACTTCCCATATATATAATCCCATCCCATAAATCTTTTAATCAATTAAATCAATACTTTTTCTCTACCCAACCCATTATCTTTCCACTCATCACCATTACATTAAATAAACATATCACACTACCCCATTATATTTTGTCCCCCATGCTTTATTTAAAATAATGCAAGATTCCCCTTTAATTTAAATCTTATCCCCCCTTTATATTAAATAATCATATCACAACCCACCCCATTTCATTTTGTCCCCCATGCTTCAAATAAATAATTTCAAAATGTACAATTCCTAAACTACCCCTTCCGACCTTACTGAAATTACCAAACTACCCCTGAACGTACTACAAATTTACCAAACTACCCATCAGCTATAACACATCAATTAATCAAACTTAACCAAAATATAGACAATATGATCAATTTCTAATTAAACTTGAACTTAACAATATTAACAATTTCTAACAATACATAAACACATGAAACAAATTGAAGAAATAGTTAATTAAATTTCAATTTGAATCTAACAAACATCAAACTAACAAATATTCATTTAAACAATAATACAAACATGAAATGAATATGAAAACAACTAATTAAACTTCTATTTAAAAATCTGAAAATTAATTTAACAAATAACACATGAACATGAACTAAAAATTAATTCAAACGATAAACAAAACAAACATTGAATCATTTATCGATTTTGAATCCGAAAAACAACGAACAAGGAGAAGGATATGGGATTTACAAGCACGAATTGCAACATTTTATGTCAAGGATATGTAGAAATAGAATTCGCATTAAATGTAACAATAAAAATTCTTCAGAAACTATTAATTTGTTTATCAAATTAATTCTTTTTCCAGTTTTATATGCGATTCAATTTTTGGATATGTTAATGTTGTATCCACGATAAAAATGGTAGTATTTTTAGTTACATGTTGTTTGTTTCTTTTTCATATCATTAATTCTTTAAAATTTGAATAGTTTTGAGGTATATAATTCATACGCGTAAAATAAGACTTGTAGCAACGCCTAATAAATTTTGAATTCTTTGTCAAGAAATTTGGTGGCATCCCAATCGGTAATTCTTCACGATTCTTACATTTAAAAATAGATAGATGCAATAAACATTTATGGAAAATCTATACTACTATTAAGAATCTTTTGCGTAATTAGGGATGCGTTCGCGTAACCTGATTATATTTCTAAAAGCAATTCGGATTATGCGTTCGCGCAACTTCGAACGAACATTTAATAAAAAGGGGGCTCTTCGGAGAATATATTTTCCAATCGGTAATTCTTCACGATTCTTACATTTAAAAATAGATAGATGCAATAAACATTTATGGAAAATCTATACTACTATTAAGAATCTTTTGCGTGATTAGGGATGCGTTCGCGTAACCTGATTATATTTCTAAAAGCAATTCGGATTATGCGTTCGCGCAACTTCGAACGAACATTTAATAAAAAGGGGGCTCTTCGGAGAATATATTTTGTCCCCCATGCTTTATTTAAAATAATGCAAGATTCCCCTTTAATTTAAATCTTGTCCCCCCTTTATATTAAATAATCATATCACAACCCACCCCATTTCATTTTGTCCCCCATGCTTCAAATAAACAATTTCAAAATGTACAATTCCTAAACTACCCCTTCCGACCTTACTGAAATTACCAAACTACCCCTGAACGTACTACAAATTTACCAAACTACCCATCAGCTATAACACATCAATTAATCAAACTTAACCAAAATATAGACAATATGATCAATTTCTAACAATGTTCAAACAACAATATGAACATGGATGAACATCATAACAACAATATCACATGAACACGATTTTAACAACATTTCAACAACAAATCACATGAACACGAATTGAACAACAAAGAACAACTAAAATTTGATTGAACAATATTTTAGCAACAAACAATCCTATTTTCGGATTCAACAACAACAAACAAAGTATGAAGATTTCTAAATTCAATCATATTGAACTTAAAATCAACTCTAACAACATTACAACAAACAATTCTTATATTAAACTTTAAACAAGATTATGAGAACAATTCAAGCAATAATCATAAATGGTAAACAAGAAATCAAACTATACAAAATTCGGATTCAAGATCATCCAAACAAAGTATGAACATGAATGAATCTATTTTAAGACAACAAACATGACGGATTAAACGATTAAACCAACATATTTCTCTAACACAACTAAATTCTTTAGACAAATAACAAGATCGACGAAGAAACAATTATGAACTTAAACTTGAACTTAACAATATTAACAATTTCTAACAATACATAAACACATGAAACAAATTGAAGAAATAGTTAATTAAATTTCAATTTGAATCTAACAAACATCAAACTAACAAATATTCATTTAAACAATAATACAAACATGAAATGAATATGAAAACAACTAATTAAACTTCTATTTAAAAATCTGAAAATTAATTTAACAAATAACACATGAACATGAACTAAAAATTAATTCAAACGATAAACAAAACAAACATTGAATCATTTATCGATTTTGAATCCGAAAAACAACAAACAACAAAAAAAATATGGACGAAATTTGAAAACATAAACCAACTAACCGATTCGAAACAACGACGAATAAACGAAGAAGATGGAGAGGAAGGAGCAGCAGTCCGCAGCTGGCCATGGCAGCATCAAAGCTTGCTCGTCCATGGCGGAAACGTGAGCAGCAGCAGTTGGGGTGCGTTTGGGAGGGTTTTCGCGAAGAATATGAAGTGACGATGCAGCCACAGCTGCGTGAATAGTAGAAGCCATGGCTAGACGCGAGAAGGAAGGCAGCAGCGATGGAATAGCAGCAACACAGTAACAAAAACGTGAACAACAGTGCTGGTCATGGCGAAGAGGCAGCAGCGCACGTCGAGCAGCAGGTGAAGGAGCAGAAATGGCTACGTCAATGGCGGACACGGGCAGCAGCTGCGACGAAGAAGCAGCAGCGTGGTCTGCTTGGTTGACGACAAAACAGTGGCGATGGAGTGGCTTCGAACCAACTGCTCGACGTGCAGCAGCAGCAGAAGAAGCAGACGATGCAACAGAAGCGACAATGGAGGAATCGAACATGGATGGTCGTTCATGTTGGTGAAGCCGCGGATTGTGTGTGTGCTACGTCGCCGTGGTTGTGTGTGAGTGTGTGTTGTCGACGTGGTTGTGTGTGTGGTGTGGGGAGGAACAGCCATGGCTGCTTGAGGTTGGGGGTTGGAGGTTGGAGAAGATGAAGCAAAGGGAGGGGAGGGGCGGATGTGTTTCTTAGGTTTTTTAGGGTTTTTGGTTTTTTCTTTTGTTTTGTTTTGTTTTTGTTTTGTAAAAAATGAAAAATGAAAATGAAGAGGGGGAGTTGGGTTATGGACTGGGTCGACCCACTTCGCAATGGACTGGGTCGTAGGGAAGATTGGGCCATTTTTTGGGCCTATGGCTTGAAATTGAAGAAGAGGCCTAATTCCGACTTTCTTTATATTTTCGCTCTCTTTTCTTCTTTTATTTTTCTAAAACTAAATTATAAAAATACTTAAACTATTATTAAGAACTAAATTAAGTTATAAAAGTGCAAATTAACTCCAAATAACAATTAATGCACAATTAAGTAATAATTAAGCATAAAATTGTATATTTGGACATTAAATGCTAAAAATGCAAAAGATGCCTATTTTTGTAATTTTCATTTTTTGTAAACAAATTTAATTAGTAACAATTATAGAATTAAATCCTACATGCAAAATGCGATGTATTTTTGTATTTTTTATTAATTTAACAAATAAGCAAACACAGACAAATACAAATAATTATCCAAAAATATCACAAAAACACTCAAAATTGCACATCAAGAAAAATCATTTTATTTTGCATTTTTTGGGAGTATTTCTCATATTGGGCAAAAATCACGTGCTTACAAAAGGTTGTTTAGTAAATTCCACATCCTTCCCCAAAATAATAATACGTTAGAATCTTTAGGCACGATTTAATTAAATCACCTTCTTAAATTCGGGTGCGCATTGATGCGGCCCAAATCCCAATCTAGACGAAGTTGAAGTGTGTTGACAACCACGGGCGCATTGATTGCGGCACGGTTCGAAACGCATTTTCACGACGTTGCAATTCTTTTAAAAATAATTATAATAAAAGTGGTTCAAAATTAAATAAAAGGCACATAAGCTAGCATGTATTAAGATCAGATAAAATTAAATACAACAGTTAAGCGACCGTGCTAGAACCACGGAACTCGGGAATGCCTAACACCTTCTCCCGGGTTAACAGAATTCCTTATTCGGATTTCTGGTTTGCAGACTGTAACAGAGTCATATTTTTCCTTGGTTCGGGGTTCAACCGGTGACTTGGGACACCATTAATCTTCCAAGTGGCGACTCTGAATAATTAATAATTAAATCCCGTTCCGATTGTCCTTTAAATGGAAAAACTCCTTTACGCCCTTTGCGGGGTGTAGTGAAAAAGGAGGTGTGACAGCTCTGACGACTCTGCTGGGGAGCGAACCCAGAATCTCTGGTTCAGGGTTCAGAATTCGAGCTTAGATAAATTGTTGTATTTAATTGTATCTGATTTTCCTACATGTTTTGTGCTGAATGTGCTAAATGTTACCGCTTTGATATTATCTGAACTGTATATAAACTGTGCCGACACCCTTCTCTCTTCACCTTCAGGGATGTGCTTACTGGTTGAGACTCCCTATTCTGTTAGTGTCATACCTTGAAGTAAGAAAGAGGCCGGACAAGTTACGAAGCCGGATGGCCTTTTGGTTCCCGGTAAGTTGCCCCCTCCTCGACTCGAGTTGTCCGCTCGGGTACACAGTCTAGAACACTGACCCAGGTTTTGAACAGAGTATAACGTGACTTGATGCCGGATCCCTAGTAGGAACGCTTATTTGCATCACGTTGCATTTGACTTGGGGGACTCAACACAGGGGTTGGGTCCGTCCAGGACTAGCAACCTGAAATGAAAAAGACCATCCTGATGCATTCTCTTGTGCTGTGCATTTATTTGTTCCGAACCTGCATGTTGACCGGTTTTCGAATCTCGAAAATGTTGGAAAATTGAGGAAAAGAAAAAAAAATAGGGAGAAAGGAGTTAAAAACCCAATGCCCAAACACTGTCGAAACGCTGCCGAAATTTTGAGAAAATAAAAAAAACAAGTCTTTTATTTTTTGAAAAATTGTTTGTTGAAAGAAAAGAAAAAGAGTCTTTATTTTAGTCTAAGAAAAATAGGTGGTTTTGGAAAATGAAAAAAGAGTCGTTGTTTCATCTTGATTTCAAAAAAAAAATATAGAAAAAGGGAAAGTAGTTCGCCTTGCCATGGAAAATGAAAAAAAGGGGTCTTGTTTTAAAATATAGTTCGTTAATTCGCCCGAACTATGCCGGTGTGATTCTCACAGGGTGTGGGATACGTAGGCAACCCTCATCGGGTCCAACCTTTCCTTTGCAAAAATAGCCAAAAAATGTCAAATTTTTTATTTTTCGTCATAACAAAGTTGGGTGGTGCTGTTTTGTTAAAAATAGCCAAATATTCCCAAACGGAACGCCGGAAGGCTGACCTTGCATAAATAGCCACCTTTGGTCATGTTTTCATTTTTCGACCCTCACATCCTTAAGTTTTCGTCCTCGAGGCGTTGAAAGGTCGTGTTGCAATACCGGGTCTTTTATCTTAAAAAAACAAGTAAAGAGTTGTAAATAAGTCAAGTAGAGTCATCTTGTCATAAATAGCCGAATGTCCCCAAAAGGGACGCTGGAAGGCTGACTTTGAAAAAACGGCCATCTTGGTCAATTTTTGATTTGTGACCGGTTGACTTTCGCAGCCTTAAAATCTTGGTTCCCGAAGTACTGAAAGGTCGCGTTTGAGAGTCGAGTTCTTCATTTGTAAAATTTGAAAATATATAATTTTGAGTCAAGCTATAGATAGTTTTTTTTAGTCAAATAAAAGTGTGTTTTGCTTAATCGCTTTAATAAATGTGCAGGATGAGCACGATGATAAATGAACCCTTTTCAATAATGACCAAAATCCATTTTGAGTTGCAATTATGGTGGAATGATTTAGGCAAAAGAAGGGCAAGACGAAGTGAAAAAATATTTGAAAGATCTTCCGGATTTATTAGACATTCAGCCTCGGGGGGATATTATCAGGGCATTGGTCGCCTATTGGGATTCGGCACATAATGTATTTTATTTCTCAGACTTTGAGCTCACCCCAACATTGGAATAAATAGCGGGGTAAATCGAAAGTGATCAAGCTCCGTTGAGGTTCAAATACTTAATTGCTCCCAGGTCCATTACCATACACCGGTTTTTGGATTCCTTGAAAATACCCCGAACGGTTCATCATCCAGATTTTGCAAAGGGTTTCTGCAGTTTCCGCTTCATATATTATAGATATGGCCACGTGGGCGGGTTCAATAATCCAGACTTTAAGTTATGCAGTAGAAGTAACTGACAAAAATGGGAGGAACACAGACGGGTGGCTTTTATGATTGCCTTTTTGGGCCTCATAATATTCCCAAGAAAATATGGTAATATTGATTTGAAAGTAGCGGGGGTCGTCAGTACATTGCAAACCATGGGGAAAAGCACTTTAGCACCTATGATCGTGGCTGACATCTTCCGGGCTCTCACTGCTTGCAATGCTGGGGGCAAATTTTTTGAGGGATGTAACTTCTTGTTACAAATGTGGATGACTGAGCATTTGTGCCCCCGCTCTCAGATATTGAGTTATGGTTCGTTTGAGAAAACTTATATAGGAGAATTTTACACAAGAATCAAAGGGGCTAGTCTACCTGAAGGGGTCACGACCTGGACATCATTATTTCGGACCCTCACTGCCAGCCAGATACAGTGGGTGCTTGGATGGTTGCCTGTCGAAGAAGTCATATATATGCCAGTAGCCCGGCCGCATTTTCTATTAATGGACTCAAAAGCATCCAGCCCTATGCACCATATCGGGTTCTGAGGCAACTCGGGAGGTATCAAGTAGTATTGAGAGATGAATATCTGAGTACCCAAGTGGTCGAAATTAGTCCCGACGGTCGGTTCCCCGAAGAAGAGGTTCGCCAAATCTGGAGTGAGTGTCAACATTTGATGGCGAACACTTGTGTGTCAGATAGGGCTAAAGGGGAAGTTGACCCGGGGTATCATGATTGGTTCAGAGGTGATATGGCATGCGGGAGACCGGCTAAAAGACCTCATCTCGAAGATTTTGCCAAGTCGTCCCAAGAGCAGTGGGACTGGTTAGCAAAGGAAGAAGGCTATCGAGTTGAGATTGGTAAACTGAAGCAGCAAGTTGAGAGTCTGTAATTCGAGAACAGTGTACAGGTTGCCGCGGATCAAGGTGAAAAGAACAGACTGGCTCGAGAAAACGAAGCGCTTAGGGCCCAAATCCGACAATTGAAGATAACTGTCGATAAGCAACCAAGGAGCCGATCGGATGAGCAACTGATAAGAAGGCTGGAAATTGAAGTCAGGGAATGGCGGGATGAATTAGGAAAATATGAGAATATCATGGCAGAGCTTAAAGCGCAGTGGGCTACAAGAACAGAGGAGCGTCGCCAGTACTTGAATCAGTTGAAAAGGGACCATGAGAAAATTGTTGCCGATTTAAAGAGAAAAGTGGTTGCCCTTGAGGGTAAAGCGGTTAGACAGGCTAGAGATTTTGAAATTGAAAGTGGACATTGTTACGACTTGTTGGCCCAAATGGAGGTAGAAGTGCAACAGTTGCAAGATCAACACCTGCAGGACTCTCGAGCTTTAAAGACATGCAGTGATCAGATAAGTCGATTGCTTATAAAAAAGAAGCAAACAAAAGACAGGATTAGAGCCATTGCTCATGCCATTTTCAGGAGATGCCGGGTTTGTAAAGACATGACTCCTACTACTTTTGTCTCCCCAGTGATGATCTATGTGAAACGAACCATGAATGAATTAGAACAGCTTGAAAGGGATTTGGATCCTAGGCCCGCGGCGAGGCCGAACGACGCCCCGCAGACACCTAAGTTTGAAGCACTAGAGTATGCATAGGCCATGTCTGTAGTTTTCTACCTTTTGAGTCTGTCTTTCGTCTGTCCGTCATCCTTTCAGGTCAAGTATGTTTGCAGTCTTAGAGTTTGTGTTTGCTTTTAATTTGCGTCTGTTAGTTTCCTTCCGAAAAATGTTTAGTTTGTAATAGCTTGTTTTAGTAATGGAAATTGAAATTTTCAAAAATAATTCTTATTTCCACCCTTTATTTTTGCATTTATTTTTCACGAACTACGCTTGGTCTGATTCGTGGGGGGTCACGATACATAGGCAATCTCCATAGTATTCGACCGTAATCGTAACAACAAAACGTAAGAAAGAGAGAGAGATAAAAAGAAGGGAGCGAAAAGAGAGAAAGAAAGAAGAGAGCGGAAAAACAAAGAGAAAGAGAAAGTAAGAAATGAGCGGAAGCACAAAAGAGAAAGAAATAGAAAAAAAGAAAAGAGCACAAAAAATGTGAAAGAAAGGTAAAAAGAAACAAGGAACGAAGTGTCGGGATGACGCATGCAATCGAGCAAACGCATAATAGAAATGATTAACTGTATAGGCGAATTCATACCAACGTGCGGTTGTCAAATCTGTTAAGACTTAATCACTAACAAAGTGGTTGTCTAAATGTGTGAGTCCAAGCAGGTGGTTAGTTGATTGGCAATTCTGGCAACTAACCCGTACAACACCCGGTTGAAAGATAAAGTAAACATGACAAGGCAGGACTCGGAAATCAGCATCGTAGACCCTTTAAATGAAGTTGTGGTAACAGATGTGGGTGCTATGAAAGAAGAGATGAGGAAACTAAAAGCACAAATGGTTGAAATGCATTGAGCATGGTCTTAGGGACATCCGGCACCACTATATCCCGCTAATCCATCTTACATCCCACCTCTGGCTCAGGCTCAAGAGCCCACCACTCCCCACGCATCTTCAGTCTTCCCCTATCACGCCCAGGGCTATGGTACCACCTCATACGCTCCCCCAGCTCCACCCCCTAAACAGAACCCTCCCCTACCCATGGTTCCAGTCTTTGTGGCACCTCCCCCAGCCCCATTACATAGATCGTCCAGTGAGACGCTATTCCAAGCTCACGACTCCCAATATTACCCTCCCGAACCCACTTTCAAAGCGCCTGAGCCATATACTTATTCTCACCATTTTGAAATCCCGAGAGAAGTTGAGAAACCGGTTAAGAATGCGGAACAGGAGGAAGTGATTCGTAAAGTCAAAAGCTTGGAGCAATCCTTTAGGAACATGCATGGTTTAGGCAACCAAGTCAGTGTTGCGTACAAAGATTTGTGTCCTTTCCCCGATGTTCAGTTGCCTGCGGGTTTAAAATGCCGAAGTTTGACTTGTATGAGGGGCACAGTGACCCAGTAGCCCATCTGCGTGGCTTTTGTAGCAAAATGAGAGGTGCTGGGGGAAGGATGAATTGTTGATAGCCTATTTCGGTCAAAGCTTGAGCGGGTCCGCGCTGGAATGGTACACGAGACAGGACCCCGACCGATGGTATACATGGGATGATTTGGCACAAACATTCATTGGCCATTTTCAGTATAACCTTGAGATAGTCCCCAACTGTCTGTCATTGCTGAAGCTGGAAAAGAAGCCTGGGGAAAGTTTTAGAGAGTTTGGTTTCCGCTGGAGGGAACAAACAGTAAGGGTTGATCCTCCAATGAGGGAGAGTGAGATGGTAGATTATTTCTTGCAAACATTGGAGCCTACCTATTTTGGTCATCTAGTGACATATATCGGAAAGTCGTTTAATGAAGTGGTAAAGATGGGAGCCATGATTGAAGAGGGATTGAAGTCTAACAAGATCTTGAGCTACTCGGCATTGAAAGCAACCACCCAGGCCATCCAAAGTGGTACTGGTGGTGCGCTTGGAAAGAAGAAGAAGGAAGAAGTTGCTACGGTTGAAACCAGTGCTTGGTCCAGGCCCAATAACCCTCCACCCTACTACAACCAACCCAGACCCCACCACCCAAACTACCAATATACCCCATATGGCCCATCGCAACACTACTATCCACCACCAGAACCACACTTTTCTATCCACCACGCCCAGACATACACTCAGCCTCCGGTGCACTTGCAATGGCACGCACCGACTCCCCAAAACATACATCCACCCCCACAAAACACCTATCCACCCCCAGGGCAAACAGACCAGGAACCAGCTTCCGCCCAAACCAAGCTTTTAGAAGTGAGAAGTCCCCACACAGAAAAACATTTACTCCGCTGGGAGAATCTTGCACCACTCTCTTCCATAGATTGAAACAGTTGGGAATTTTAACCCCAATTGAGTCCAAAGCACCAAACCCTCTTCCCAGAAACCTGGACCATTCTGTTAGCTGTGAGTATTGCTCAGGGATGCCGGGGCACGATACTGAAAAATGTTGGAAGTTGAAAAACACGGTACAAGAACTCATTGATAATCGCCGTATTGAAGTACAGGCTCCAGAGCCCCAAACATCAATCAAAACCCGTTACCAGCGCATTATAAAGCCAATATGATCGAACTAATACATAAGGGGACAGAGCCTAAAAAACCCTCACAGACGGTTATGGTGATCCGTTCTACGGAAGCCAAGGTCAAAGAAAAGACAGTTAGCGCAAGGCCAGTGGTTCAGCTAAAAGCAATAAAAGATAAGCCAGTGTTGGTAATGGGAAAAGGACCATTTGTTGCTGCAAAAAGGCCAGAGCCAGTCAATTTAGTGGTACCGGGGTCATCATCTACACACGTGGTTGTTGTGAAAGGAACCTACATAGAACCAGTTGTCATAAAGCCGGTAGTCCAATTACCCGTGGTTGATAGCAAAGCCGTATCGTGGAAATATGACAAGGTAGTGGTGACATACAAAGGAAAGGAAATTGAGGAAGAGAGTTGTGAAGCACAAGGATTAACTCGGTCGGGACGTTGTTTTGCTCCCGAGGAGTTGAGAAAGGCTAGGGGCGCTAAAGATAATCCAGTGCTAGTCAAAAAGGCTGTGACGGAAGAAGAGGCAAAAGAATTTCTGAAAAAGATGAAAGTTCAAGATTATGCCATTGTTGAACAATTGAGAAAAACACCGGCCCAGATCTCGTTGTTGTCATTATTGATCCATTCTGACGAGCATTGCCGAGATTTGATGAAGATATTGAATGAAGCTCATGTGCCCGACAAAATTTCAGTGAATAATCTGGAGACAATTGCCAACAAGATATTTGAGGTAAACAGGGTAGCATTTTCTGATGATGAATTGCTTGTGGAAGGCACAGAACACAATAAAGCTCTCTACTTGACGGTCAAGTGTGAAGGTTCAATGGTTACTCGGGTGCTAATCGATAACGGGTCCACATTGAACAGGTTCAATGCCCGACAGCTCTCTACAAAATTTGTACGTTGTCCACATTGAACAAGTTGAAGATTGATGATGATAGAATCTGCAAAAATGGTATTTGTGTTCGAGGGTTTGGCAGAGGTGGAACAAACACAGTGGGAGATATTGTACTCGAATTGATTATTGGCCCAGTCGAGTTCACTATGGAATTTCAGGTATTGGATGCTGCAGTGTCCTATAATCTTTTGTTGGGTCGACCATAGATCAACGCGGCCAAAGCAGTGCCTTCCACACTGCACCAAATGGTCAAGTTCGAGTGGGACAGACAAGAAATCGTGTTATATGGGGAAGATCCCACATGCGCCATGAAAGATGCCATTGTGCCCTTTATAGAAACTAAAGATGATAAGGGACCATGGGTTTATCAGGTCTTCGACACGGTCCTGGTGAACAGAGTGCCCGAGGGTAAAAGCATTCCATGTCCCAGGGTGGCAGCTGCGACCGTCATGGTAGTATCAGAAATGCTGAGTAATGGGTTCGTGCTGGGAAAAGGTCTGGGGGCTGAGCTTCAGGGCATTGTTTAACTTGTTTTTCTGCCCAAAATTCTAGACACCTTCGGACTAGGGTTCAAACCAACAATGGCAGATGTTAAAAGGGCTCGTAAATTGAAAAAGAAAGCTTGGGTTCTTCCCAAACCGATTCCACGCTTGTCCAGGTCTTTCGTCAGGCCGGGTGTCAAGAAGCAGTCATTGGCAAAGGTGTCAGGTCCACTGATTGGTGCAGAGGGGAACTTGGATAAGGTGTTCGAGAGGGTATTTGCTGAGGTGAACATGGTTGAGGCCGGGGAAGGGTCAAGCAGAGCAGATATACAGTACATCGGACCGCATGCTAACATCAACATTTGGGAAGCTACTCCTCTTCCAATTCGGAGGGAGTCGTGGTAGTGGGTTTTGTTTTCCTTTTGTCACCTGGATTATTCCAGGGTTTGTAATTCAGTTGCTATGTTCCGTCCGTTTGGATGAGTTAAAACCCTGTTATCTTTACATTCAATGAAATGCAATTTTCTTCATTCCTAATTTTGTTTCCATTTTTTTCTTTTCTTTTGTACAGTTCTTTTTATGCTGATATCAATGATATGACATGCATGAGGAATCTTCGGCCCAGTTTTAAGAGCCAATCTAGCTCAGAATTAATAATACAAGAAATCGAGTGTGATGATGGGGTGGATTGTAACGACGATGAGGCTTATGAGGAAATTAGTAAAGAATTAAGTCACTTCAAAGAAAAACCCAAACCTAACCTAAATGATACAGAAGCAGTTAATTTAGGGGACCAAGACAATGTGCGGGAAACTAAAGTAAGTGTTCATCTAGAGCCACAACTCAAGAAGGAGATAATTAGAGTATTGCATGAATACAAAGATGTTTTTGCATGGTCGTATGATGATATGCCAGGTCTAAGCACCGATTTGGTGGTTCACAAATTGCCCACTGATCCGGCACTCTCTCCTGTCAAGCAAAAATTGAGAAAGTTCAAAACGGACATAAGTGTGAAAATCAAAGAAGAAATTACCAAGCAATTTGACGCAAAGGTCATTCAGGTTACACGGTATCCCACTTAGTTAGCTAATGTTGTGCATGTACCGAAGAAAGATGGAAAGACCAGGGTGTGTGTCGATTATCGAGATCTTAACAAGGCGAGTCCAAAAGACAATTTCCCACTGCCCAACATCCATATACTGATTGACAATTGTGCCAAACATGATATTAGTTCTTTTGTGGATTGTTACGTGGGTTATCATCAGATTCTAATGGACGAGGAAGATGTAGAAAAGACAGCATTCATCACACCGTGGGGAACGTATTGTTATCGGGTCATGCCGTTCGGTTTGAAAAACGATGGGGCAACTTATATGAGGGCCATGACAACAATATTCCATGATATGATACACAAATAAATCGAGGTGTACGTGGATGATGTGATCGTGAAGTCTAGACAGCAATCCGACCACGTCAGAGATTTGAGAAAGTTCTTTTAAAGGCTTCGCAGGTACAATCTTAAGCTCAATCTTGCAAAGTGTGCTTTCGGGGTGCCATCTGGGAAGTTGTTGGGATTTATAGTCAGCCGGCGGGGTATTGAATTAGACCCGTCAAAGATCAAAGCTATTCAACAATTGCCACCTCCAAGAAACAAAACTGAGGTGATGAGTTTGTTAGGAAGATTGAACTATATCAGTAGGTTCATTGCTCAGCTCACGACAACTTGTGAGCTGATTTTCAAATTGTTGAAGAAAGACACTGCGGTCAAATGGACTGATGAATGTCAGGAGGCTTTTGATAAGATAAAAGGGTATTTGTCGAACCCACCCGTGTTGGTCCTGCCAGAACCAGTGAGGCCTTTGATTCTATATCTGATAGTTTTGGATAATTCATTCGGCTATGTACTGGGGCAGCACGATGTTACGGGTAGAAAAGAGTAGGCTATCTACTATCTCAGCAAGAAGTTCACATCTTACGAGGTTAAGTATACTCATCTGGAGAGGACATGTTGTGCCCTAACTTGGGTGGCACAGAAGTTGAAACATTATTTGTCATCCTAACTGGGGCAGAAGTTGTGATTGTTGTGAAAAATTGGATTCCGAAAGTTGTAATTTATACCCATTTGAATTGTTTTCAGCCTTTTATACCTTTCTTTCTAACCCAATCCAAAAGCCTACATTACGGTCCAAAGAAAGACCTTCTAATCAATTTATAAGAAATGCCAGGTCAAGCAGGTAGCGGTAATTCGTAGCAGTGGCAACACTCTGGTTCAAGCAAGAAAGAACAAAAGTAAAAATGAGAGAGTCTTATTGATGAAAACCTTCACGGGCACCGTAAGGCGACGGGAGCTGAGAGAAAATAAAATGAGAGAGTCTTAGTGGTGAAAACCTTCACGGGCACCTCAAGGCGAAAGTGAGTTGAGAGATGGCAAACTGAGAAAGGTCTGTTGATGGAAACTGTTGCGTGGTACTGCAGGAAAACAAGGTTAAGGTCTGGGAAATTCAAACAATTGATGGAAGTTCTGAGCAATGAGGTATGGCAATTGAGAGTTGTTTTAGTTGGATCGGTTGGGTCGATTAGTCCGAAATGCATGTCATGACCATTGGCGTTAGCTGTTCCGGTCAGATAAGTTTCTTTTCTTCACTTCATTTTTAGTAGTCATCCGGTTTTGGATTCTTCTTATCCTTAACCCGTAAAACCATTGCATTTCATTCTCTTTTGGGGGTTTTGTTTGTCTAAATGTTCTAATGTCAGTTATGTTCAAAGGCAAGTGGGAAAGGATCTCAAGGCTCACTACTAGCTTCCGGAATTGTAAAGTACAACGTGGTCAGAGCATGTCAAAAACAACATGATGTAAGATGGAATACAGGGAATTAACGGAAGTTTCATCGGTAAAATGATTAGGAGATGTCGTGGGAAATGCAAAGGTTCAAACAAAAGGGTCAGAAAAGCGAAATAATAGCATGGGTTTAAAACATTTAGGTCGCGAGAGGTCGGGGAATTTAAAAGTTGGTCAGAAAGTCAAGCGGTTCAGGGTCAGTGCGTGGACGTCAGTCAATACAAAGCAATGCAGGGGAAGGATTTTTCAGCATGAATGCCATCAACTAACTACCATTTTAAACTAACAGAATTTTCTTTGATTGGAACAGGGGCAAAAAGTTGGTTGTTCAGGAGGAATTCTCCATAAAGGGAAAGCAAGCAGTAATCAAGTTTGACCGAAAAGTACGGTTTGATTAAGTACGAAATAATCATGAATAGCGTAGGGGAATATAATTTGGTTGCAAAGTTTGCATGTTTAGGAAAATGCAAGTTGTTAGGACCTTCCTGGATAATAGGTTATAATTCAAATAACCGGATAAGATAACATGGTATAGTGAGAAGTAACACCTTAGGTTCATAATTGTTTGGAGTTGACGGGATCTTCCTGGATAAAAGGATGTAGTTTAAACCCTTGTAGATAACATGATATAGTGAGAGTAATACTTTAGGTTTGTAATTATGAGGAGTTGTCAGGACTTCCCTGGATAATAGGATTTAGCTTTCAATTCTTAGTAATATGTGATAATATGATTCAGTTTAACACGCACCCATACACCCAGCTTCCAAACTGGGGCAGAAAAATTTCCGTTGGTTGATTATTTTGTTGAAGTCAGGAGTCCGCCTGGAGAATAGAGACATACTTTTTAAGTTTGGTGTCAGGAGTCCGCCTGGAGAATAGAGACATACAATTCAACTTTAGCAATCAGGAGCCCTCCTGAAGAACAGAGGTGACACAATTCAGATTTTAGTTTTCAATCAATTTCTTTGTGTATTCGAAGTCAGGAGCCCGCCTGGAGAATGGAGGTGTTAAATTTTTAAGTAGTCAAAGTCAGGAGCCCGCCTGGAGAATGGAGGTGTTAAATATTTTAAGCAGTCAAAGTCAGGAGCCCGCCTGAAGAATGGAGGTGTTAAATTTTTAAGTAGTCGAAGTCAGGAGCCCGCCTGGAGAATGGAGGTGTTAAATATTTTAAGCAGTCGAAGTCAGGAGCCCACCTGAAGAATGGAGGTGTTAAATTTTTAAGTAGTCGAAGTTAGGAGCCCGCCTGTACAGCAGAGCCAGGAGCCTGCCTGGATAATAGAGGAGTATTTTTAAGTTCAAGTTCAGCAAATAGGAGCCCGCCTGGATAACAGAGGAATACATTCGATGTTCAAGATTACTCAAGTTCAGCAGTTTGGAGAGAGGGAGCAGCATCTCAGTTGACCATTTGAAATAGCAACAAGGAATTTTATCGAGAAAACACAAGACAATGAGGCAACAAGACAACACAAGACAACAAGGCAACAAGGAAGTACAAGAGCAAGTTTGAAGAATCTAGATAGGACTTTTGTAATTCATAGAGTATAGTTAGTTTAGGTTCTTTTATCTTTGACGTGGTGTAATAAGGGAGGTCAGCAAGCAGTAACAACAGCAATCGCAGTGAAATCACAGCTCCTGGTAGTCCCAACTACCAGACATTCCCGAACTACACTGACCTGATTCCTGTTTAGCCCAGGATATGTAGGCAACCTCTGAAGCAGGGTGCGGTCAAGCTTTTCAAAAAAAATGCTTCACACGGAATTTCCAAACGGGCAAAAATCGCTCGTATTTGCTCACTTATCTTTGCCCAAAAACATTTCATGTTTTCAAGCAAAGAGGGGCAGTTGTGAGCACGTGATTTTTGCCCTATATATGAATAATTCCCAAAAAATTCCAACAAAATAATTTTTCTTTATTTTTACAATTTTTTGTGCATTTTGATGTCATTTTCTGATAATGGTTGCATTTTATTTGTGCATGTTAATTCATATAAAATACAAAAAAAATGCATTTGCATTTAGGATACAAAATAGCTCACTTTCGCATTTTAATTGTTTTAATCATAAATTTGGCATAAAATAGGTTTTAAATAATTTTAGAATTTAATTAGTTTAGTTTTGAAATATATTAGGACTTTATTTTAATTGTTGCAATTTTATAAAATCAGAAAAAATAAATATAAAATTACAAAGTGGAAAACAAAATACAAGAATGGATAAAAGAAATAAAAGAGAAAAAAAAAACAACAAACAAGAACAAAATTGGGCTCATCTCAAATTTAACCCAAACCTCAGCCCAAATCAATGTTCCGACCCAAGCCCAGAACCCTCTCCCCATCCGGTCCAATGCGATAAAATCAAAACGACGCCGTTTGGCGTTGATTAACTCAAATCGTCGAGGTTAACAAGATCAACGACTCAGAGGCGGGGTAGGCGTACTATAAGACTGTCCGAAGGTCCCCCCCACCCCATTCCCCATCATCTTCCTCAACCCCCCACAAACCTTAGCCGCGCCGCCCTGAAACCCCTAGCTCGCCGGTGGCGGCGCCGATGCTAATCACCCCCGAATTTACACCCCTCGTCCTCCTCACTCTCCTCTTTCCATTCCTACCATTGGTTTCCCTCGAATATTGCCGGAGCTCGTCGAATCTCCGATTGAAGTTTTCGGCCAAGTCGCAAGTTCATCCAAACCGGCCCAAAATCATACCACACCATCCCCAGACTTCCCTCAACCCAAATCCATGACCATCTTCCTTCGAATCCCGGTGAAGCGGCTCGAATTTCAGATCTAAGAATTTCTGGCCAAAGCCCTAACCCAAAATCTTTGTGATTTTAGACCATAATATCCTTAACCATGTGTTCTTTTGTGAAAAACACATGGTTATGGATGTTATGTGTCAAAAATCTGGAAAGATTCGGATGATAGCAACCGGCCGGAGTTTCTCGTGCTTCAGTGAGCTTTCTTGTTTCTTTTTACTTGCATAGTTGAAGTGTTAGTTATAGTTTTGATTTCACTAAAGTATTCTGTTAATTTTACGATTTATTTTGTGTATTAGTATAGTTTAAATCTTCTTTGTTCCTTGCTCCTTGATCAGTAAAGCATCTTCGCATTTTTAGTTTAGTTTGATGCATGTGTCATTTATTAGTTAATCATCATTTTAATTGTAGAATCGGCATAATTAATTAGTTTGGATTCAGTACCAGTTTGTCCATTAATGTTGATTGATCCTATTCTCTTGGTTTTTTTTAAGTTGTTTGGGTTTGGGTGATTGAATAATTGGGATTGGTTAGTTCAATTGGGTAATTTCTGAATTCTAATTAATCAGTCCTAGTTAGTTTTGAATTAATTCAGGGGATTGGTTATAGTTGTTGAGAACATAGGTAGAATCAGTAACTTTGAGAAGCTTTTAGGGGTAGTTTAGGCATGGAAAGGGGCAATTTCTTTAGGAATAGTAATTTCAAAGTAGGGGTAAGGGTAGTATAGGTATTTTATGGGTAGAAGAGCATCCTAGGGCCTTCAAGAATAGGACTTTAGTGTAGATTTCAGCCAACTTAGGATACTAGCTTGGGAAACAAGTCAAGAAATGAGGGACTAAACTGAAAATAAGGGAGGGACTAAAAAGAAAATCCAAAATCTGATTAACCCTCTTGTATCACCTATAAAAGGGCATCAAGTGCCTTGAGGAATGGGATTGAATTTTCAGCCATAAAAATCACCCATCCAAAAACCTTCATTGTTAGATCTAAGAACTGAAATTCAAAACTTCTTAAAACCCAAAAGTAACACAAAAATAAAAAAACAAACTCAAAAAATTATTATTCCATTGAAGTTCCCCTTAGATTAGTTTCGAGTTTCAGGTGTTAATTCAAATTTCTAGCTCAGATAAAGATGTGTTTCTGGTTGCTGAAGTTCCAGAAGTTTTCCTGGATTTAATTTCGAGTCAGTTTGGGTTCAATCAAGTCTGTTTTGATTATTTTTGGTGATGTTCCTCTGTCATTCATTCCTGGGCTGTGTGATGCTGTTTTTAAGTCCCAATTGATCATGTGCTGTTGGTTTCAACTGCTGATTGTTTTCTTGCCACTACTGACTCCTTTTTCCTTTTATTCTGCGTCATTTCCAGGTACATGTTCGAACTCTCCCTGTTGTAATGACAAATTGGAGTGAAATCAATGTTCATTTTAGATTCAAGTTTGACTCCAGTTAAACTGGTGATTGTCTATTTGGCGTAGTTTAATGGATTGTAGCTTAGTTTGTGTTTCAAGTAGGTGTAATTGGGGAAATGTGTCAAGCTATTGCATTACCTGTAAATTTCATCTTGAGCATCTGAACTGGAAAATCATTAATATTGTTTAACTTGGTTGAATAGAAGTAGAAGTTGAAACCCTGAATTGGGATGGCAGTATTCATATCAGCTGTTAGTAATCCTAATCATAAGTATTAATTAGTCTTCTAATTTGGAATAATATTTGTCCATCACGCCCCTTCGTGGCTGTGGTTTGGGACTTGATCCCAGGCTTTGGCATCACATTTGCCTAAGCTACCCTTTACGCCCGCTGGGCTGCCAGTTTTCATTTGGGCCTGGGCGCATTAATAGGCAGCCCAGGACTGTCGTGGTCAAGTAGTGACTTGAATTGGGCCTAGGTGCATTAAAAGCTTGAAGCAATTAGTTAAACAGAAGGGTGCCCCAAGGGCTCGATCCCTGGGCTTCACAGATGCCTGTCGTTGGGTTTAAAACTTTGGCATGCGTTAGGCCCAATGCTTGGAGCTATAGGAGTTTGAGCTCACAACATATGCAATTATATGATTTGGGCCTTCTGGGCTCAAGACCAATTTTCTCTGCACTTTTTCCTGGATATTTGAATTCGGATTTGAAAGGTATGGCCTTAACTAATCAGGATTCTTAGAGACAAATTAAGTAGATAATGGTAGTCGCCTATAGATTGGTTTTAAAATAAACGAGCCTCGCCTCGCCAAACAAAGTAAATAAATCACGGGGCCCTCAACGAATGATTATTAAAATGATTAAGTTTGGAAAGGTTGTTTAGTAAATTCCACAACCTTCCCCAAAATAATAATACCTTAGAATCTTTAGGCACGATTTAATTAAATCATTTTCTTAAATTCGGGTGCACATTGATGCTGCCCAAATCCCAATCTAGACGAAGTTGAAGTGTGTTGACAACCACGGGCGCATTGATTGCGGCGCGGTTCGAAACGCATTTTCATGACGTTGCAATTCTTTTAAAAATAATTATAATAAAAGTGATTTAAAATTAAATAAAAGGCACATAAGCTAGCATGTATTAAGATCAGATAAAATTAAATACAACAGTTAAGCGATCGTGCTAGAACTACGGAACTCGGGAATGCCTAACACCTTCTCCCAGGTTAACAGAATTCCTTACTCGGATTTCTGGTTTGCAGACTGTAACAGAGTCATATTTTTCCTCGGTTCGGGGTTCAATCGGTGACTTGGGACACCATTAATCTCCCAAGTGGCGACTCTGAATAATTAATAATTAAATCCCGTTCCGATTGTCCTTTAAATGGAAAAACTCCTTTACGCCCTTTGCGGGGTGTAGTGAAAAAGGAGGTGTGACATGTTGAATGGAGTCATCATTATTTCTAAGACAATCAAGGATAAATTGGAAGAAAATAGATTGGTTAGCCATAGTTGAATTGGCATATTGGCGATAGTGATAAGTGTGATTAAGTTATGCAAGCGATTTGTGACAGTACGTGTGAGGCTTGTCAGTCGCCGTAATTGATGTTATTCTGAAGTATTCTTCTGTTATGACCTATTATGTGTAGGCGGATCCCGGAAGGGCTATGGTGGCTTTGTCTACTATTTAGAGATTTGCATATTCTACGGTAATGAGAATTCATCTGTGTGTTGCTATGGTCCTCTTGGAGTGAGTTAAGTGAAAAGTTTTTATATGATGAAGTGTTAATCTGTTAGCAGTTCTGGAGTGATGATAAAAATCATGTCCTATCTTATATTGACATGGTCGTTGCAATGAGTGGTATGGAATTCGAAGTGAGGATCAAGGTTGCAGTTCGATATTGGCAATAATGTCACGAGCTCGGGTGAGCAAGAAAGGAGTTTCGATGTCTAAAGTAAGTTAGTATTGTCTTCAGCGTCACCTGAGATCGGTGTTTTTGTGAAAAAGGATTTGCATTCTGGTTAAGGATTCTTGATCGTTTTTCAGTGTTAGTGCGGCCGGTGGTTTGGATGTACAGACCTGTCATCTATTACGGAAAGTTGTGGGAGCGTGCCCCACGGGAGGGTTGTATAAGTGTGGCATGTAGTCACTGGATTGATTGAAGAGTTAAAACAAGTATGACGATTGTGGTGATGTCGTTAAATTGAGAGTTGATGCCTGGAGGGCACTCGGTTTATTGGGTGTGGACTGTGGAGGATTACTCCGGTTATGATGGTTGTTCTTGTGTTTTATGAGAAAAATGGAGTTATTATGGACCTTTGAAAGGTTATTAGCCGAGTTCAATGCGACCAGAATCAACTTGAGGTCTGTGGATGGATTTAAATGTGAATATGGGCTCTATATCAGGCCAGATGTGTTCATTTCAGCAATGCGCTCCTTATGGAAGAGTAGTCGGGGTGTTATTTCGTCATTAGCTATTTCATGTAATGATATATTGCGTCGTGTGAGTTGTGAGATAGCTTGGTAAATTTCTTATGTGTTGAGTTTCTGCGTAGAGATGAGGTTATATGATCAGAATGGCTCTTGAGATTCAGATCGTATATCGCACCTCAGTTGTGCTTGAATTTTGTAGCCTATGGCACTACATGTCTCCCCAGGGATGGTATTATGCACTTAGCGTGCTTGTGACCGATATTCGGTATTTTGTTGTAATGAGCAATCTAGCTCGGTGTGTATCTCCTTATGTGAATTTTATGTACGGATTGGGTGGCACGCCGCCATGGGTATGTTATTTGGATTGGGTTGCACGCCGCAACAGTGTGATGTTGAGTACAGTTTTCTATATGCTATTTTTGTATGCCTGGTTTCCTATTTTCTAAGGAAAGTCCATATTAGTGCGTGAGTTGAGTAGTTCCTTCAAGAGTTTGTTTTCCTTTTGTATCACATTCGAATTGGTAGCCTATTGGCACATTGTGGCATCATATGAGGATTTTGATCATGTCCGGGGTGGCTTATTGCCTGAGCAGTTCGTACTGGGTGAGACGAGGTTATTGGATCTAGGATCAGTGCAGTCAGATTATATGAAGTATATTAAAGAGCAAAGACCATTATTTAGTCCAGAATTAGGTGATGACTCTTGTCAGGAGTATAGACCCAATGAATTGTTGATTCGATAGTTGGTTATGAATTTCTACACATCTATTCCATCGTGGCAGTATTGTAAGAGTTAGAGAAAGACCTATCTATGTCATGAGGTGCAATGGGAGCATCGGATTCGTGGAATTTTGACTAATTTGATCAGAGAATGTTATTGCGGTCTTGTGAGTAAAGTGGTGCAAGGTGTGAATTCAGCTAAGGTATGCAGTCATGTTTTGGTGTTGCGTGTAGCTATTAATACAATGAGCGTATATTGGAATAGGCCTGACAGAGAATTTCGGATATCAGAATTGGGCTCTAAGGCTTATTTGCGTAAGTGAAAAAGGATATCTTCATATTGAACGAGCTAGGGTGCTCAGCTGAGTTTTGGTAGCACGAGTAGGTGCTCGAGGTGTTAAACAGTGATTTCGGGCAACTCCAGCACAGTTCTTAGCACGTTCAAGGACGAACATATGTTTAAGTGGGAGAGAATGCAACGACCTGTCCGGCCGTTTTGAGCTCTAGCGCGTCGTTCAGCAATTTAAGGCCATGAGTAGCTTCACTTTAGGTATTATGACTTGTGCGCACGGTCAGAATTGAATTCCGGGAATTTCGGAGTTGATTTGGAAAGAGAATTCTCATTTCTGAAGCTTTAAGTTGAAAGAATGGACTAAAGTTGGATTTTGAGTAAATGACCTCGGAATTGGGATTCGAAGGTTCCAACAGGTTCGTATGATGATTTCGGACTTGGGCGTATGTCCGGATCGGGTTTTGGAAGACCCGAGAACGTTTCGACACCTATTGTGGAAGTTAGCATTTTTGGAAGAATTTCAAAAGTTTGGGTTGAAGTGCATTTCAGTGTTATCAATATATGTTTAGGACTCCGAGTCTGGGAATAGTCCCGTATGGTGATTCTGGTATTGGGAGCGCGATCGGAAGTGAATTCGGAGGTCCTTAGGTCATTTTGGAGTCATTTGGATAAAGATAGAAATTTGATGGTTTTTGGAAAGTTTGACCGGAAGTAGACTTTTTGATATCGGGGTCGGAATCCAATTCCGGAAGTTGGAGTAGGTCTGTAATGTCAAAAATTACTTGTGTGAAAAATTTGAAGTCAATCAGACGTGAATTGATAGGTTTTGATATCGAATGTAGAAGTTTGAAGTTCTAAAGTTCATTATGCTAAAATTGGGGTGCGATTCATGATTTCGATGTTGGTTGATATGATTTGAGGCCTCGAACAGGTCCATGTTAAGTTATGGGACTGGTTTGTGTGACTAGTGGGGTCACGGGGGCCTCGGGTGTGTTTTGGGGTGATTTCGGATCTAATTTGGATAAAAAGCTATTGTTGATTGCTGGTATTTGGTTTTGTTCTTTGAGAGCACGAAGGGAGTCTCGCGTTCGCGAAGAGGAAAGTCGGACGCTACTGGATTTGGCCTTCACGAAAGCAAAGGGGTGGGCTGAGTTGACTACGCGAATGTGTATGGGAGATCGCGAACGCATAGAAGGAAAGAGGGGAGCGGGGCCTGAGGCCTGAAACGCAAACGCGTAGTGTCCGAGGAGCTGGCCTTCGCGAACGCGAGCGTCGGGTCACGAACGCGATGAAGAATTTTTGGGACTGAAGCAGGTTGTGCTTCGCGAACGCGAGGGCATTTCCGCGTTCACGAAGAAGGGCAGTGCTGGGCAGTGACTTATTTTAAGACGTGATTTGGCCCATTTATTTCATTTTTCTCTTGGCTTGGGCGATTCTTGGAGGATTTCAAGAGGGGATTTCATCATTCAATGGCAAGGTAAGTTATCCCCACTTATTAGGAGTTAAATACATTGATTATGAATGGATTTTAACATGGAAATTAGTGGAAATTTGGGGTTTTGAGGAAGACCTAGAAATTTGATATTCTTGAATTTTGAATACGATATTGGACATGAAATTAAGAGAAAATCATATATTTGAGTTCGTAAGTTCATGGGTAAACTTTATCTTCGAAAAATTTCGGAATCCGGGCACGTGGTCCTGAGTGCAATTTTGCGAACTTTTCGATCAGGGTTAGAAATTGTTATAAATTGGATTGTAATGAGTAATTGAACATATATTAATGAATTTGCATAATTATTGGCTAGTTTTGGAGCATTGTGCATCGATTCGAGTCTTTGGAAGAGCGTGGAATGCTAGTTATGGATATTCGGAGCAAGACGAGTCTCCTTTCTAACCTTGTAAGAGGGAATTGTTCCCATATGTGAGTTAATTGGTTGTGTGTTCCTATTTACGGGGGCTACGTGCGCACGAGGTGACGAGAGTTCGTGCGTAGCTACTATTATGCTTTAGCCCGGGTAGTTTAGGGCCCAGAAGCATGCTTTTTTTGTAATACTTGCAACCTTGTTGACAAACTTAAAAATGCTTAAAACATATTGAATGTTTAAATGAATTTCAAAAAAGTGCTTGATATCATTTCTTGACCTTTAAAATAGAAATTTGCCTTTTCCTGAATATTTGCTCCATGATGAATTATTGATTTGATTGTTTGAATGTGTTTATCTATTGTGGAACTAGCCGAACGCCTCGGTAGATTAAATAGATGATCTATGGTTCGCACCATTTGACCCTCTGGCAGTGCACAATTTAAATATTGTTGGATCGGGTCGTACGTCCTCGGCATGATTTGCGCATTCTTGTATTGCTTGCCTTGATATTTATTGATATTGATATTTGCTCTCCTTGACTTGAGATAATTGAAAATTAATAGATTATGAATCCGTAGAATTCTTATTACAAAAAGGAACTTTTACCTATTCGTGGCTCATTTGAAATTACTGTCATTCTTAATAAATCTATGATTACTCGCATTAATAATATATTATTATTGGACCACTAGTAAGTATTGAAGTCGACCTCTCATCTCTACTTCTTCGAGATTAGATGGGATACTCATTGGGTACATGTTGTTTTCGTACTCATACTACACTTGCTGTGCAATTTTGTTGCACAAGTTCATATGTGGCTAGTGGCTTAGTGGCATAGCGGCATGGTTGATACAGAGACTTAGGTGAGCTGCATTTATCGAGATTACCCGCAACCAGCGGAGTCTCCTTCAGAGTATTGTATTGTATTTTCATTTCTGTCCACTTGTATTCCAGACAGTTACTGTATTTTATTTCATTCCCTAGCAAATGCTCATGCACTTGTGACACCGGGTTCTGGGAGGATCACGAGATTTTTCAGTAGTTAAATTTTGTATAGGCATCCTCATTATTCAGTGGAGTTTATTATTTATAATTTATTATTCATTTGTTTAAAGGAAATGATTTCAAAACAAATAAATTGAGAAATTGCTAGTAAATTATTGTTGGCTTGCCTGACAATGGTGTCCGACGTCATCACGATTCTTAGTGGATTTTGAATCGTGACAATGCGTGAACGCGGGATACATTGTGCACCATACTGCTTTTTTTTTTTTTTTTTGGCTAGGTGCTGCTTTTAGGATTTTTTACCGCAAAATTATAAACTTAATTACCACTATAATATAACTATATTTACCAATTTTATACAATGTAATGAATTCGGCATTATTCTTTTTTTGCATTTTAGGCTCTAATATTTCTCGGTTTCTCTCTATATCTCTCTCCCTTTCTCTCGCCAAGCACACCTAATTGGTGATGAATTTTGGTACTCAAACTCATAAGATCAGACATCATTCAAATCTCAGAATGAATCTAGAATAAAAAAAAAAGGACATAAATATTAATCAATTAATTGAATTCACATCCCAATATAATTGAATTAAGATTTTACGAAATTGTTATTTGTTTGAATTTGGTTTTGTTACAAATGATTTGAGAATATCATTTGGGATCTCTATCTCAATTTTGAAAGAGTTTAGTGAAGATTAAAGTTGCTTTTGGTTGGAATTTCAAATTGAAATTCGAAGAGGAAGACATAGATCAGTTGTGTGTGTGTGTGTATATATATATATATATATATATATACCATATTAAAAGTACAAAGGCCCTTAGTGAAATGTTGTTCGATTTTTTTACCCTTTAAAAATAGATTTTACATTGGATAAGATTGTAATTTAATTATTTTCCTAACATTTAGGAATTTGAAATCAATTAAAATTTTGATTATCACATTTTTCCTTATTTGAATTATTATTTAAGAAGTCCTAATATTTAGGACTTATAAATCATTTAAAACTTTAATCATATAATCCTTTTTCTTATTTCAACGAAGAGCTAAGCTCGACAGAAATAAAGACAATCTGCGTTATATAAATCCTTTCGTTCTAATCTTTTTAATTTCTCTGTAGTTCCATTCTTCGTTTAAGATTTAAAAGATATCAAATCATTGAGTTCACAACAAGATCACTAAAATCGATTTTATATTATAACTTCGAATGAGTAAGTTTCGTACCCTCAACTCAAGAACTTTCTTTAGCTTTTATTTTTTAGCTCAAAAGTTCTTTACTGTTGGGTACAAATTTTGTAGCAATTGACGCATTCAAGAATTACGCACGTATACAAGTACTTTTTAACTTTTAAAAACATTATTGTTAACGTTTTAAAGTTAACTGAAATTTTGAATATTAAGTATTTTCTTATTTGAACTACGTGTAACTCCTAATATTTAAGAATTTAAAATTTTTTCTTGCTTGAATCATGTAAAATAACTATATCCTTTATTTAATTCATATATTCGCAAAGAAGAAAAACTGAAAATTTAAAGTCGATCAATTATTATCGAAGATCTAATGATTTGAATGGATATCATTATGTCATGAATAAAATTGATCTCTCCGAAAATTGGTTGATTATTTTGTCGACTGAAAATGAAAATACAAAGGCTGATGTATTAAAGCCTTAACTGGTTTTCATTATGTTGTGGTTAGAGGATATAGTTAAGTACTATCAGTTTGGTTTAGGCATTTCAAGTTTAACAAGGATATATTCAAGTTTTGTGAGTGTATTGAAGATTTTATAGTTATTCCAATATAATCAGTGGTATGACCCAAAACCCATAATAGGTTGTGACGGCGCCTAGCGTCGTCGTTAGGCAAGTCCACCAGTGAAACTACTATTTATTTACCACTTTTTACATTTAAAACAACAATTTCCCTTTTTAAAAGAACAAAACAAGTAAGATTCATGCAACCATAACTGCTCTTTTCTTAACAAAGTACCAACACAATAAGTACAACCAATGTAGTGATAGAAATGACAAGTTCAACAGTACATAAATGCTAAAAATCCCCAAAATCCGGCGCCACAAGTACATGAGCAATTTAGAGAATATACAAAGCTACTACGACTACTGTCTGAAAGTGATAGACAGAAATACTAAACAAGGTAGAAGAAGACTCAGGTGTTGCAGATCGTAGCAAGGCAAGCAACTCGCTGTAAAGTCTTCGTAGATGATTGGCTATGCGCCCGCATGACCACTGGTAGTACCTGTCTCAGTACCTGCACATTAATGCAGAAGTGTAACGTGAGTAAGGAAAACAACGTGTGCCCAGAAAGTATCTAGTCTAACCTCGAAGAAGTAGTGACCAGGGGTCAACTTGACACTTACTAGAGGGCAAATATAATATAAATACATAAAATAGACATGGTGAGTGTACAACAAGTTGCAGCGAAGCAAATAAAGTAATTACGGTAAGTCCACACATGAATCTATATTAAGTCACTAAACACGTCATAACTGGCCTTGAAGATGCTAACTCAATAATTAACAAACCAAATCAAATTCGAATTATTAAGCACAAATTTGCCGAGGCGAACGGCCCGATCCCATAGGAATAGTGATACCTAGTACTGCCAAGGTGAACGACCCGATCCCATAATAATAGTATTACTAACCTGCCGAGACGAACGATCCGATCCCATAAGAGTAGTATTACCATCATGACGAGGCGAACAACCTAATCCCATAAGAGTAATTTATATCACTGCTGAGGTGAACGGCCCGATCCCTTTAGAGTAGGGAGATTTACCTTGCTCGCGGAAGCACTTGCGAGACGAGAAGAATGGATTTATAGTTTATCAAGTATTTCCAAAATTTTCTAACGTAAGAAACTAAGTCGATATCTTCAATTTAAACCTTCAGTCTCAGTCCTAATCAAGACAATTAATATAGATGATAGGCATAAACAGTACAATTAAAGGTATGATGTAAATCTAGGTCTACCTGGACATAACATGAAATATAGCTACGTATGGACTCTCGTCACCTCGTGTACACGTAGCTCCCCATAACAAGTAGCACACTATAATAATACACCTAAAGGGATAAGTTCTCTCTTACAAGGTTAGACAAGAGACTTACCTCGGTTGCAAGTCCTCAATCCGACTCTTCAACCTCACTAGAACTCCTCAAATGACGCTGAGGACTCCGAAACTAATCAAAAGTCATACAAACTAATAAATATGTGCTCAAAGGTTCGTAATTTAGCTATTAGAGTAATTACTCAACCCAATTTGGAAGGTTCCTAAAATTTACCCCTGGGCCCATGTGCCTAGATTTCAAAAAAATTCGAATATAAATGTTACCAATGACCTCACAAACTCAAATATATAATTTATTTACAATTACATAATATATTTTGCGGTCAAATCTTATTTTTACCAAACCCTACGTTCTAGAAAAATCTCATAAATTTTTACTTAATTTCATGTTAAATCTACCCATAATCTGTGTAGTTAACTAAAGAATTGATAGGGTTTACATACCTCTTGATGTTGATGAAAATCCCCCACAAAATACTCTCAAAATTCCCCAAAACCAAGTGGGAAATGAGATAAAAGAGACCAAGTCCCGCATTAAAATCCATTCCACCTAGTGATTTCTTTTTTGCGATCGAGGAAGAAGACTCGCGATCGCGAAGGCTTAACTGGCCAAGGCAGTGAAGCTTCTCTTCACGAACGCGAGGGAAGTCTTGCGATTGTGAAGGCTTACCCAGATTGAGTTTCACGAACGCAGTCACCCCTTTCCGAACGCAAAGAGTAAAAGCGATTGACCCCTCCTCCCCCCTCAGGCCTTTTGTTCTAAGCGAACGCGGGCCCTCATACACGAACGCGAAAGCTACCTGACCCAAAACCTCCACGAACACGGCCCCATGAATTCAAACACGAAGGGATGAAATGCCTAGTCCCCAATTCTTTGTATGCGAACGTGACTCCACCTCCGCGTTCGTGAAGAAGGAAACCAGAACCAGCATTTTCAGTTTTTCCAGACTTAGATCCAGGTAGTCCGAATTTCACTCGAGCCACCCAGGACCCCCGACTAATTGTACCAACAATTCCATAAAAATAATACGGACCTGCTCGAACCCTCGAAATAGGTAAAACAATATTGAATTCAAGAATCGTACCCCAAAACCAACTTGAATCAACTTATGAACTTCAAAATATTCAATTAGCTCCGAACTCGTCGAATCATACTTAGACTACTCGGAATGACACCAAATTTTGTGTACAAGTCATAAATCATCACACAGAGCTATTCCCAGGCTTAGATTACCAAACGGACCTCAATAACACCAAAGTCTACTCCAAACCAAATTTAAAGAGGAAAACCTTCAATGAACCAACTTTCCACATTTAGCGCTGAAACACTCTCGGGTTACCCAAAACTCGATCCGAACACACGCCCAAATCAGAAATCATCATACAAACCTATTGGAACCTTCAAAAGTCAAACATGGCCACCTTAGTCCAGTATTAAGGAACTAAATGTTACAATTTCAACTCGAACCCTTCCAAACCTAAACCAACCATACCGACAAATCATAAAACAGAAAAAGCACATAAGAGAAGCCTTAATTAGGGGAACGAGGATCTAGTAAGCAAAATGACCAGTCGAATCGTTACATTCTACACCTCTTAAACAAATGTTCGTCCTTGAATGGGTCTAGAATCATACCTGGAGTGCCAAATAAGTACGGATATCTGCTCCTCATGTCCTCTTCGGCCTCCCAAGTCACTTTCTTGACTGGTTGACCCCTCTACTGGACCTTTACCGCAACAATCTTCTTCGATCTCAACTGGAAAACTTGCTTGTCAACAGTGGCAACTGGCTCCTCCTCATAACCCAGACTCTCATCCAGTTGAACCGTGTTGTAATCTAATATATGCGACCCATTGGCATAATACCTCCGGAGCATTGAAACGTGGAAGATCGAATGATTTCCTGATAGACTGGGAGGCAAGGCAAGCTCATAAGCAACCTCCCCAACTCACCTCAGCACCTCAAATGGGCATATAAACCTTGGGCTCAGCTTGCTTTTCTTCCTGAACCTGTTGATGCCCTTCATTGGCGAGACTTTCAAGAGAACCTTCTCGCCTACCAAAAATGATAAATCACGCGCCTTCTAATCTGCGTTGCTCTTCTGTTTGGATTGTTTTGTGCAAATCCGCTCTAAAGTCAATGACACATGCTCTAAGCATATCCTCTAGAATCTGAACTATCCACTCAAACTGCCCATCGGTCTACAGTTGAAAAGTTGTGCTGAGCTCTACACGGGTACCTAACTTGCTCTGTACTGATCTCCAAAAATATGAAGTGAACTGAGGGACTCTATCAGATATGATGGAAACAGGAACAACGTGCAACCGAACAATTTTCTGAATGTAAATATGGGCCAACCTCTCTGAAGAGTAAGTAGTCACCACCAGAATAAAGTGTGTTAAAAGCCTATCGACAATTACCCTAACGGAATCAAACTTCCTCAACGTCTGTGGCAACCTAACAACAAAGTCCATAGTGATGCGATCCCACTTCCATTCTAGCATAACCATCTCCTGGAGTAGGCCATCTGGCCTCTGGTGCTCATACTTGACCTGTTGGCACTTTAGACATCTCGCCATATACTCAAATATGTTCTTCTTCATCTGCCACCTGATAACTAGGGATTCTACTTCATTTTGCACTCATTTTTACTTGATTTTTGGATTTAAAATGTATAAAAATAGTCCCAAAGGCTTACATAGTTTACTTGTTTGCAGGGTTTGGTAAAAAAAGTGACAAGTAGTCAAAATCAGCTCAAAAAGGAGTGAAACATGCACAAGTACCAAGACCAAGTCAAAGCACTAGTGCAGCATAAAATCCACTGCAGCTGCGAAAGACACACCGTGGCCGCAGACCATTTAGTGCGGTCCGCAGTGGATGAGTTCAGAGAGGGGCACTTTTGGATCTTAAAAAAGTGCGGTCCGCTAAGAATTTCTCGCGGCCTCAATCCATTTTATACGGTCCGCGGAGAGGGGATTCAGAGAGTTAGGAGTTTGGATGATTGAAGCCAGCGCGGTCAACAGAGCATTTTGTAGTGACTGCAGTGAAGCCACCATGGCCGCAGAGCATTTTATGCGGCCCACAGTGGCCAGATTCAGAGAGTGAAAAGTCAAGCCAAAAAGCCTCATCACGGCCGCGGTGCATTTTTCACGGTCCACAATTCCTCTGTCAGGGGTATTTTTGTCCAGAAAATTCGGCCTAGTATAAATACTTCTTTTTCACATTTTTGGGGCATTTGTTAGAATTCAAAGCATGTGAACGGTGATTTTATTCCATTTTGAGTAATTTGTAGCTAGTTTAACATTGAATCTTCAATTTCTTAGTTTGTAATTAAATTATATGGGGGTCACAAAAGAGAAAAAAAGTAGAAAAAAGGCTTTTCTCTCGGCACACGTTAGATGAGATAACTGCGCCACCACCGGAAATGGGAGGAAGAGGGAGGCCAAGGAAAAATCAATCCAAATTGTTAGTAATTGATCGCGGAATCAAGGAAAGTAACTCAAAGGAACAAGGAAAACAACATGCAAAGGGGAAAATACAGGAAGAGGAACTGGATCTCGACAGTGATTGTGAGCTAAATAGGCCAGATCTAAGATGCAATCGTGTTAATTCAGATACCCTAGTGAATCCCGCTAATCTAGGGATGCCCAGGATAAATGTTACACCAGTTTCCATTGGAGATGCAAGCACTAGCAGAGCAAAACCCAATGAAACAGTAACAAACAGTATAGTAAAGGAGCAAGGCAATGGAACAATGAATATACGAGCTGAGGAAGACAGGCAGAACCAGACGAAACCAACCAATTTGGGAAGGTCATGGGCTGGATTATTGCAAGACAACGAATTAGCTGCAAAAGGAATGGATCTAACATATATTCCACCGGTGATACAAGAAGGTGAAGTAGTAGTACAGATCCTGGAAGAAGATATAGCTGAGGAGAAGCAAAAATGGAATCGAGCTCTAATAATGTATGTAGTTGGAAATACTCCAACTATAGGAGCTATTGAACGATTTGTTGTTTCTCAATGGGGAAAAGTCAGAAAACCTAAGGTATTATATCATAGTGATGGATATTTCACAATTTTATTGAATAGTGTTGAAGAAAGAGATGAAGTGTTAATGAATGGGCCTTATACTATGAACAGTAGACCTATAATACTAAAATCTTGGGCTAAGGGATTTGACTTTAATGAAGAGGTTTTGAAAACTATTCTGCTATGGGTTAAATTCCCAAAACTCCCACTGAACTACTGGAGTAATAAGGCGCTTAGCAAAATTGGAAGTGGACTAGGAAAGCCTTTGTATGCTGATGCTTGCACAACTGTGGCTGATAGGATCTCATATGCTCGGATCCTTATAGAAATGGATATAGCTAGAACACTACCTGGGACAATTAAGCTGGTTGACCCTAATGGCAAAGTGATTGAGCAATTGGTACAGTATGACTGGAAACCCCAGTACTGTCAAACTTGCTGTCAAATTGGTCATTCATGCCACAACAAGGAAGTTCAGAAGCAAGAGATGGGGCAACAAACATATGGTATGCAGAATCAAGGAAAGATATGAAAAGTTGTAAGAAATCTAGATCCCAAAACTGATAAAATTGATACAAGAGGTAGATTCCTGGAGCAATTGGAAGAAGTCAGTGATGGGATACAAAGTAACAATTTAAAGGAAGAACAATGGCAATTGGCAAAAGGCAAATCTGCTACAAAGAAGAATGGAGATGAAAGAAATAAGATGGAAGTTAACACTGGCAATGCTTTCACATCTTTGGTAGATACTGCACAAAGGCTAGTCCAAATGACAAGGGAACAAAACAAAGAGAGGGAACTGCCTAGGGATAGAGGCAGATGGGGTAACAATAATCAAAGAAATTTATAATGATGAACATCATAGTGTGGAATGTTAGAGGTATGAATAAGGTGTATAAGCAAAAGGAACTAAAAATTTTTATTAGGGAGAATAAGGTAGTGCTTATAGCAGTTTTGGAGAATAGATTTAAAGAAACAAAGGCATAAGGTATCATAAAGAAGATCTTCAATAACTGGAGATGGATAGCAAATTATTCACAGGCTCCAAGTGGTAGAATATGGATTGCTTGGGATCAAACAAGGGTAGACTTTGAAGGGTATGAAATGTACCAACAATACATAACAAGGGAAGTCATAGAGAGGCAAAATGGCAATAAATTCAGATTTGGTGCTGTCTACGGTATGCATAAAATACAAGATAGGAAAAGACTATGGGAAGATATGGAAAAAGCAATGGCTGGTGCTACTGATCCTTGTGTGCTAATGGGAGACTACAACACCATCTTGACTAATGAAAATAAGGCTCAAGGGATACCATTACAGGAATTTGAAGTGAAAGAATTCAAAGATTTCATCTGGAGGAATGGACTAACTGAATTAAAGATAGTAGGAAGGAAGTATACGTGGACTAACAACCATGTTCGCACCAAAATTGATAGAATTCTTGTTAATGCTGCCTAGATTCAAAAATGGTCTGTAATGGAAGGAAGGACATTACAACCTAGGTTCTCAGATCATTGTCCATTAAGTTTAACAATGGACTTTGAGCAACAGAATGGTGGGAGACCTTTCAAGTTCTTTAACTGTATGGCGCAACATAAAGGATTTGAGGATGTTGTGTATGAATGCTAGAGAAAAAGAGAAGAAGGAAAAACAATGACCAGAGTATGGAGGAAACATAAAATGATAAAGAGCAAATTGAAGTAGATGAATAGACAAGAATTTAACAATAATGTGCAAAGAATCCAAGAAGCAAAACTAAAGTTGGAGGGGATTTAGAAGCAAAGGGATGGACCTGGCTGCAGTACAGAAGGTATAACACTAGAAAAAGAAGCAAGGAAGGATCTATCTAAATGGATTGAAATTGAGGAAAGCATTATGAGGCAAAAGTCAAGGATCAAATGACTCAACTTGGGAGATACGAACACAGCATATTTCCAAACTTGCATTAAGAGTAGACAAGCCACTAACCATATAGGTTGTTTGTTTAATAATGCAGGTCAGTTACTAAATACAGCTACAAATGTGGAAGAGGAGATTCTAAAATTTTACAAAAATCTGCTGGGAACAGCAGCAATACAATTGCCAACAGTAAACTCAGAAGTAATGAAGCAGGGGGACAACCTGAATAGACAACAACAATTGAATCTGATAAAAGAAGTAACTGAAGAGGAGGTTAAACAAGCATTTTAGAGTATTGATGACAACAAAGCTCCAGGATATGATGGATACAGTGCTTTCTTCTACAAGAAAGCATGACATATAATAGGCAAGGAGGTGACTCAAGCAGTATTGGAATTCTTTGACAATCCAGAAATGTCTAAGAAAATCAACTGTACTACTATAACTCTGATCCCAAAAGTGAAGAATCTCAGCAATATTAAAGAATTTAGACCTATATCATGTTGCACTGTTCTATATAAGATCATATCCAAAAACTTAACAAACAGATTGCATGAAGTCTTGCCAAAGGTGATAGATAATTGTCAAACAGCCTTTGTACCAGGAAGAGTGATCACGTACAACATTATAATGAGCCATGAATTGATCAAAGGATATGGAAGAAAGAATACATCACCCAGATATATGCTAAAGATAGACATGCAGAAGGCATATGATTCAGTAGAATGGATTTTATGTGGAACAAGTAATGAGGCTGATGGGAATTCCAGAAAAATATGTAAATTGGGTGATGGAAAGCATAAGCACAGTATCTTACTCAATAATTGTAAATGGGAAGCCAATCAAGCCATTTGAAGCAAAGAGAGGGCTAAGACAGGGAGATCCACTCTCACCACTGTTTTTGTCATAACAATGGAGTACTTGTGTAGATTACTCAAGCAGCTAGGAAACAACAAAAACTTCAAGTTCCATCCAAGGTGTGCTAAACTGAATCTCATACAGTTAGGATTTGCTGATGACCTACTGCTATTCTGCAAGGGAGAGGAGAAATCTGTGGTGGAAATTCATAATCAGTTTCAAAGATTCTCCAAAGCTTCTGGACTAGTAGCAAACACAAGCAAGAGCAGTGTATACTTTGGTGGAGTTAACAACAGGGTGCAGCAAAGAATTCTGTAAATACTAGGATATACTAAAGGTGAACTACCCTTTAGATATCTTGGTGTCCCATTGAGTACAAAGAGACTGTAAATAATCCAATGTGAGCCCTTGATTGACAAGATGTTGAGTAGAGTGCAATGTTGGACAGCCAAGTTATTATCTTATGCAGGGAGAGCAACATTGATCAAAAACGTATTGGGAACACTTCATAACTACTAGGCACAAGTCTTCATACTACCAAAGAAGATTATACAATTCATTGAGATAATATGCAGGAGATTTCTATGGTCTGGGAATGCTTAACCAACAAGAAAGGCACTGATTACTTGGGACAAACTATATGTACCTAAATTAGCAGGGGGACTAAACTTCATCAACATCGAGATATGGAATAAAGCAGCTATTTGTAAGTTGCTATGGAACATATGTAAAAAGAAGGAGAAAATATGGCTGCAATGGGTACATACATATTATATAAAAGGGAACAGTACTTGGGACACATAGCCTAGGAATGCATCCTGGGTAATACAGAAGATCTTCAAAGCAAAGGCGCAATTCCAAGAGGCAGGATATTCAGAAGAAGATGTGAAGCAGCTAGATAGTTTCTCCACCAAACAGATGTACAAAAGACTACAGGGGGCTTCCAAAAGGTGCCATGGAGAGGGCTAGTATGCAATAACAAGGGGATGCCTAAATGGATTTTCATCCTAAGGTTGGCAATCCTAGACAGACTAGATACCAAGGAAAGACTTGCTAGATGGGGCTTAATGGATGAAACAGTATGTTCACTATGTCAGCGGAGCAATGAAACAGTTCAAAATCTCTTCTTTGAATGTGATGTAGCATGGGAAATATGACAGAAACTGTTACAGTGGCAAGGGATCGTGAGAAGGAAAAAACAATGGCATGAAGAAGTACAATGAGCAGTGGAGAAAGCAGCGGGAAAGAGTGCTAGATCAGAGTTATACAGAATTACTTTGGCTGTAGTTGTTTATCATGTCTAGAAAGATAGGAATAAGAGTATATTTCAAAAGTAAAAAGTCAATGTTGTGAGTATAGTGAAAGTGATAGTGCAGGAGATTCATATACGAGCTCCAAGTTGTAAAAAACTGGATGTCTACCTAAGTAATATGAACTGGTACCCAGTATAATCTAGAAAGGAATAAAGTTGGTTAGGGGGTAATGTAGTATCCTTACGTTGGGGCTTCATGTCCAACAAAGGAGAGTAGAGAAGTTTAGTCTCTGGGTATATATTGTAAATATTTACTTGGTAATAAAAGCATTTAATTACCAAAAAAAATTAAATTATATGGGTTATTATTCATCTATTTATCTATTTTCTTCCATTATTATGAGTAGCTAGACCCATTAGTTAGGGTTGTGGCTCAACCCTAGTATGGGTATTTGATGGGTCTTTTGTTCTAAGGCTTAGATATTTATGGGTAGTTGATATTTGGACTGATTTGCGTTTTTCATGTTAAATTGGTGGTTACAAACACTAATTTGTGCCTATTTGACTTAGATTCTTCTTGAGAAAGAGAGCTTTAGTCTAGGAAAATCACTCCAACAAGAAATTGGGGTGTAATCAAGAGATTTATAGCCCCAATTAAAGGGTTAAACCTAGAGATAGTAATACCCAACTTGAGCCTATATTGCTTGAACGATTTTGATACCCAATTGGTCTTGAGAAAATCAATTAGGGCAAAGTCACTAAAGCTACCGAGGGGTATAAAGTGAGTAGTTCCATGCATTGGCTATATCACAATCTCCAACATAACACCTTTGCTTTAGGCTTTAGATCTCGTCAAGTATTCACCTAGGAGAAAGTCACTTCCATAGTACCTCTTTAACTATTTAGAAAACCTTACAAGCAATCATTATTAGTTTAATTTTGTATCTCTTTAGTATAAAATTAGAAGTAAAAAACCAATAATTATGATTAGAAGTATAATTAAGAGCAATACACATTTCTAGTTTAGATAGGAATCAAATTCCCAATCAATCTAGCTCCCTGTAGATTCGATCCCGAACATCTCAGGTAAAAGCTACATCGACCGCTCTTTCTACTTTGTAGCGGTGCAGGGTTAGACCCGATCACTTTCTGGCGCTATTGCCGGGGAGATAATGGTTTTGGCTATCTATCTAAATAGTTTTGTATAATTTTTTTCTTTCCTTCTGTGTTACTAATTTGTGTGTGTCGCAAACTCAGGTACAAAATGGCGGCAAACAATGTACCTCTTATAGACCTTCCACCGGGGGAGGATGTAGAGGACAATATTGATGATGAGGTTCCAATAGTACCTCAAGCTCAAAGGAGAGGCCACCAGGCCAATGCCAATGTCCCAGACCCTCCCCCGCCAGCTCTAAGAGTGGCTCCTCGTGTCTTCCAAACGAAGGATATGCTAGTGCAATTGTCCCACCTCGGATACGGGCGGGCAATTTTCAAATTAAAAATATGATGCTAACTTTGTTGGAGCAGCGAGGGTATTTTACGAGTGCTTCCCATCAGAATGCATATAAACATCTCATGGGTTTTGTGGATACGTGTTGGGGAAGCAAGCAAACAAATGTATCGGAGGATGCGATTCGGTTGAGATTATTCCCTTTTTCACTTGGAGGGAAGGCATTGGATTGGCTCGAGCGGCTTCGCCAATAAGTTCATAGCCAAGTTTTTCTCACCGGGACATATGACAGCTTTAAAGGATGAAATCTTAGCTTTCAAACAGGAACCAAATGAGCCCCTTCACGAAATATGGGATCGATATAGAAATATGGTCAAGGAATGCCCCAACAATGATATGATTGAGGCAATGATTCAACAGACATTTTATCGGGGTATAAACATGACCAATCAGTGTGTGGTGAACCAGTTAGCAGGGGGTAATTTCATGAAGCTACCTTATGCTGAGGCTTGTGACATTCTAGATAAGATGGCTGACACGTCCTCCACTTGGCAAAGTAAAGCCAATGTGCCACAGGGTGACCCCACGGCCATTCACTTGCACAAAGAGCTTCATGATCATGGGTAGGCAATAGTAGAACTGACAATAACAATGAACCAGCTAGCAAAGACACAATTACAACATGTTCAAAATCCATTACAGGTAAATGCTATGGAGGGTGTCAACATGTTAGTGAACAAAAGAAGGCAAAGAGGTCAACACAACCAAGAGAGTTCAGATCAATATGACAATGATAGTGGTGGATTCCAAGATGATGGTTATGATGAACAGAATGAAGAAGTGCAATATGTGAACAACTATCAAGGCCAAAGGGTCAATTCTTCCAACCAACAATAATGGAGACCCCAAGGTAATTAGGAAAATCAGCAACAAGGGAATAGTAATTGGGGGAACAACAACCAAAATGCAAATTAGGGCAATCAGAACAATAATCAGAACAATCAGGATAATTGGAATGGCAACAACAACAACAACAACAACAACTAGGGTGGAAACAACAATCAGGGAGGTTGGAACAATGGCAACCAAGGAAATCGGGGGCAAGACTTTCAAAGGCCTACCAATGTACCAACAACCAAACAATCCACCCCCATTTCCATCCCAAGGTCCTAGTTCTTCCAACAATTAAATGGGGAGAATTGAAATGATGTTTGAACAGATGATGAAAAAGAATGTTGACTCTGATGCCAAGTTGACATCCCACAATACTTCAATCAGAAACTTAGAGGTTCAATTAGGCCAAATCGCACAATCCTTGAATACTTGCCCTAAAAGGGCGCTACCTAGTGATATAGTAGTCAACCCAAAGGGTGGGAACAATTTCGGGCATGTAATGGTGGTAACTACAAGAAGTGGACGAGACGGTGATGTGAATGCCTCCAAACAAAAAGAAATTTTGAGTGATGAAGTTGAGTTGCAAGAAGATGAGATTCCTTTGGTGGTTGAGAATGTGATTGATGAGAACGTGGATGAGGAAGTTAGGGTTGATATCCAAGATACAGAGGTGAAAACTTAGAATGACGTGAACCCGTCTAGTGAACACATAATAGACATGTCAGAAATAGTTGTGCCTAAAGCCAAGGTTCTTTTGCCAAGCCCACCTCCACCTTATCCTCAAAGGCTTTCGAAGAAGAAAAATGAGAACCAGTTTAAGAAGTTTATTGATATGATGAAGAGCTTGTCCATCAATGTGCCTTTGGTGGAGGCTCTAGAGCAAATGTCGGGTTATGCTAAATTCATGAGAGACTTGGGGACAAAGAAAGATCCATGGATTGTGATACTATCAAGATGACCCACCAAGTTAGTGTAATAGTACACTCAATGGCTCCGAAGTTAGAAGATCCCGATGCTTTTACCATTCCTTGCACCATTGGGAGTGCAGACTGTGCAAAAGCTCTATGTGATTTGGGGGCGAATATCAACTTGATGCCCTACTCAGTTTTCAAGACTTTGGATATTGTGCAACCGAAGCTGACTTCCATGAGATTGCAATTGGCGGATAGAATAATAAAGAGACCTCTGGGTATAATTGATGATGTTCTTGTCCGGGTAGACAAATTTATCTTGCCGGCTGATTTTATGATCTTGGATTATGAGGTAGATTATGAGGTTCTGATCATATTGGGAAGACCTTTCTTTGCTACTGGGAAGGCCTTAGTTGATGTGGAAGCAGGGGAACTCACTTTCCGGGTGGGTGAGGAGAAAGTGGTCTTTTATGTGTGCAAGTCAATGAAGCAGCCCAACAGTTCTAAAGTGTGCTCTTTTGTGAATCTTGTCACGGCAGTGATAGTTGATGATGCTAGTGCAATGATCAATGTGGAGGACCCTCTTGAGGCGGTATTGTTGAATCTTGATGTAAATGAGGATGAAGGCCAAGTGGAATGTGTCAATTCTTTACATGGAATGGGCTCTTACTCTTATGAGCCTAGGAAACTCTCTTTGGATCTTGAGAATAGGAAGACTCCACCAACAAAGCCCTCAATCGAGGAACCTTCGGTGTTGGAGTTGAAGTCGTTTCCTCCATACCTCAGGTATGAATTCTTAGGCCCTAGTTCATCTTTTCCAGTTATTCTTTCCTCTTGTCTTACTAACATGCAGGTGGATTCCACATTGGCGGTGCTCCAAAAGCGGAAGAAGGCAATTGGATGGACCTTAGCTGATATTCGGGGAATAAGCCCTTCCTTTTGTATGCACAAGATTATTATTGAACATGATGTAAAGCCCTCCTTGGAACATCAAAGGAGGTTGAACAAGGCACTATTGGAAGTTGAATAAAGTGATCTGCATGTATCACTTCCCATTGCTTTTTCTTGATCAGATGCTAGACAAACTTGCTGGGCATGCCTTATAATGTTTCTTGGATGGGTATTCTGGGTACAACCAAATTTTGATTGCTTCAGAAGATCAGGAGAAGACCACCTTCACTTGTCTATATGGTACATTTGCATTTTCTAGGATGCCATTTGGGTTGTGTAATGCACCGGCTACATTTTAGCGGTGTATGATGGCCATTTATACCGACATGGTGGAGGACATTTTGGAGGTGTTATGGACAATTTAAGTGTTGTGGATGACTCATTTGATGAATATTTGAACTCTTGATCGAGTGTTGGATCATTGTGAAGAAACCAATCTTGTGCTTAATTGGGAGAAATGTCACTTCATGGTTGAGGAGGGCATAGTCCTTGGCCATAAAATTTCAAAGCATGGTATAGAGGTAGACAAAATAAAAGATGAAGTGATTTCAAGGCTCCCTCCCCTACTTCAGTCAAGGGAGTTAGAAGTTTTCTTAGGCATGCAGGGTTCTACCGGAGATTTATCAAGGACTTTTCGAAGGTAGTGAATCCCTTGTGCAAGTTATTAAAAAAAATGTCAAGTTCGTGTTCAATAAGGGATGTATGCAAGCCTTTGAACTTCTCAAGCACAAGTTGACCACGACTCCTATTATTACCGCACCTAATTGGAGCTTACCTTTTGAGCTCATGTGTGACGCGATTTATGTTGAGGTTGGGGTTGTCTTGGGTAAAAGAGTGAATAAAATGTTTAATCTGGTGTATTATGAGAGCAACACAATGAATGATGCTCAAGTGAACTACACGGTGACTGAGAAAGAGCTTTTAGCTATTGTATTTGCAATGGAGAAATTCCGGCCATATCTCATGGGTGCCAAGGTCATAGTTCATACCAATCATGCCACAACTCCGGTACTTGATGGTGAAGAAGGATTCCAGAGCTAGGCTGATGCGATGGGTCTTATTACTTCAAGAGTTTGATTTGGAGATTGTGGACCGGAAGGGTAGTGAAAACCAAGTAGCAGACCACTTGTCCCACTTGGAGGATGAGGGAAGGCCTCGTGATGGCGTAGAGATCAATGATTCATTTCTCCATGAGCAACTCCTTTCTGTGACGGTGAATAGTATGCCATGGTTTGCGGACGTTGCTAATTTCCTTGTGACTAGTATAATCCTGTGTGAGCTCTTTTCTAACCAAAGGAAGAAGATCAAATGGGATAGTTTGGACTTCTATTGGGATGAGCCATATTTGTTCAAGATATGCACGGATGGTGTGATCCGAAGGTGTGTCCCGGAGGAGGAGCAAATGAGTATCTTAGAGGCTTGTCATTCCTCTCCCTATGGTGGTCATCATGGCGGGGCGAGGACGGCTTCAAAGGATCTTAATTGTGGGTTTTACTGGCCAAGTTTGTACAAAGATGTAAGTGAACTTGTGAAGAGATACGACGAATATCAAAGAGTGGGTGGAATTTTGAAGAAAGATGAGATGTCTCTCAATGCCATTCTTGAAGCTGATATTTTTGATGTGTGTGGCATTGAAATCATGGGCCCATTTGTTAGTTCATGTGGGAACACATACATTCTAGTGGCAGTTGACTATGTTTCAAAGTGGGTTGAAGTTGTGGCTTTGCCCAACAATGAGGCCCGGAGTGTTGTTGTATTTCTCAAGAAGGGCATTTTTACTAGGTTTGACACTCCTCGAGCAATCATAAGTGATGGGGGGTCTCATTTTTGTAATCGAGCTTTTGACACCTTGCTTGCAAAGTATGGTGTAAATCACAAAGTTTCTACTCCTTATCATCCTCAGGCGAGTGGCCAAGTTGAAGTCTCAAACAGGGAAATCAAGAGTATATTGTCAAAGACGGTCAATGCAAATAGGATCGATTGGTCAAAGAAATTGGATGATGCTCTATGGGCTTATATGACTTCTTACAAGAGTTCGATTGGTATGTCTCCGTACCGGTTGGTGTTTGGGAAAACTTGCCATCTACCGATTGAGTTAGAGCATAAGGCCATATGGGCTTTGAGGAAGCTGAATCTTGCATGGGATGTGGCAGCAAATCTTTGTGTAGAGTAACTTAATGAACTTGATGAATTCTGATTCCATGCCTACTCTAGTTCATTCTTGTACAAGGACAAGATGAAGTACCTTCATGATAAGTATGCTCGTGGGAAGGAGTTCAAAGTGGATGATTTGGTTCTCTTGTTCAATTCTCGGTTACGTCTGTTTCCGAGAAAGCTTAATTCAAAATGGAGTGGACCTTTTGAAGTGGTGTTTGTGACTCCTTTTGGTGCACTTAACTTGAAAAACAAAAATGGGGAGGTGTTCAGAGTTAATGGGTACAGAGTCAAGCACTACCTTGGCAAGATTGATGACAGCCACGTGGTGGTACTGCTCCATCTAAAGTGATTTGATGGTAACCTGCGTCGTGCCGCGATGTTAAATTAGGCACTTCTTGGGAGGCAACACATGTGTCCTTCTTTTTGTTTTTCTTTGATTTTCTTTCTAATATAGGATTTGCTTTTGGTCTAACTAGTTGTGAGATGTGTGTAGGATTGTTTTGATGCAGTGCGGGACTAAACTGGAAAAATGATGTACTCTCTGAAGTTTGGACTGCTGCCGCAATGCATTTTTTGTGACCGCAATGGCCTTGTTGCGGGGGCAAAATTTCATTGCGGTCCACAGTGTTGATTGATAAAAAGTAGAGGCTCTCTGAAGTTGTCATCGCGGCCGCATTGCCTTTCTTGTGGTCCGCGGTGCCCTACTGCGGTTGAGGAACATTTTGTGCGGTCCGCAATGCTTGTCTCCCCAGTACTTCATGTGTTCAATCACCGTGGATCGCAGTGCATTTTATACGGTCCGCGGTGGGTAGGTATAGTGGGTCCCAGGTCCCTTTTCTATAAATTGTACCTCCTGCCTTCATTTAAAATGTTTCGCTCATTTGCTTTCCAAATAGAAAAAAACATTGTTCATCACACCTAATTGCACGAATTCAATCACTGATTCATTTTCATTTGTGTTGCATCTCATTACTGGTACTTTTAATCTTTCCTTAGTCTTAAATTGTGTTTGTTTTTCTTTTAATTTGTTAGTTCTACGCCTTCCTCTTCCTTTTTTCTTTAAATTTTTAGCTTAGGGTTGCATACGTTGTTTAGATTAGGGTTAATTAGTGAAAAATGACGATTAACTACCTAGTGGGTTCATAATATGTGCATTTAGGCTTAAAACGAGAAAAAATTGAAACCCTAGGTTGGCATTGCTGAGTGAGGCTTATCGCGGTCCACGATGGATTTCTTTCGGTCTACAGTGCCTCTCTGCGGTCCGCGATGCTGTTTTCTACAGACCACGGTGGTAAAACTTCAGAGAATTGAATGTTGAAGACCGCGACCGCAGTCAATATTTTGCGGTCCGCGATGCCTTACCGCAGTCACAGATCATTTCTTGCGGTCTGCGGTGCCCTTAATAAGAGAGTGGTCATTCTGACCCCTACCTCAATGCGGACCGCGATGACATTTTGTGCGGTCCGCGATGGTCCTTTTGTGACCGCATTGTATTTCATGCGGTCCGCAGTCAGCAGTCTACAACTATAATTTTTACTGATTCTTCTGATACTGTGATACTAACAAGCTTTAACTGAATTCCTTTTGCAGACAATGGTTAAATCATGAGGTGGAGGTGACAAACAAAAAGGCAAATTAGAGTCCTCCCGGGGCAGGGGACGTGGTATGATCAAATTGACCCCCAAATCCGACAGGCAATTAAGGACACCAGAAAGTCGATAAAGGTTGCAAATAGAGTTGCTTCCCATTTAGAGGGAAATGAGTATGTACCCTCCTGGGAGGCATCTGAGTCTGATTCAGTGCCAGAGTATGTTCCTGACTGGCCGGAGAGGCGTAGATTGAGAGATACACCTCCGGGCACTCCTACTGCTCAATCTTCAGTTCCAATTTCTTTTGAGTCATCTAAGGGCTCAGCCTAGGGCAATGACAATGAAGCATCTACCTCACCTTCTGGTTCATCACCTGGAGAGGATCCTATCGATGATGAGGTTCGGGATGAAGAGGGAGGGGGTGTGACACAACCTGGGGGTATGAAGAGAACTAGAAACCCCGAGGTATGGAAAAGCAGATTTGTCAGTGAGATTGCCTACCATAAATTCTAAGAGTAGTGGCCTGAGAGGAAGTTGATACTTGAACGGAGATTAATTGACAAGGATCTTATGCCTCACACCCCTAATGTGCAGAGGCAATTCAGAGAGAGACCGGGCTGGGACTATTTTATAGGCAACGTTGAGGAGGCAAATGAGCACCTAGTCAAGGAATTCTATGCTAATGTTTCCCACATCAAAAAGGGCACGAAAGTGACTAAGGTGCGGAACTGGACAATAAAGTTTGATAGCAAGACAATAATTGACTACCTGGGCTTTCTGAAGGAGGATGAAGCATTGTGAGCACGTGATTTTTGCCCTATACGAGAATTACTCCCAAAAAATTCAAAATAAAATATTTTTCCTCTGTGTGCAATTTTGAGAATTTTCGTGGCATTTTTGGATAATTATTTGTATTTGTCCGTGCATGTTTATTTGTTAAATTAATAAAAAATACAAAAATGTTCGCATTTGCATTTAGGATTTAATTCTACAATTAGGAGCAATTAAGTTTGTTTTTACAAGAACAAAAAAAATCATAAAAATAATGTACGTTGCATTTTTAGCATTTAATGTCCAAATTGTGTGATTTTATCGTAATTGCTATTTAATTGTGTGTTAATTGTTATTACGAGTTAATTAGCACTTTTATAAATTAATTTAGTTCTATAAGCTAATTTAGGATTTTTAGAATTTTAGTTTTATTTAAAGAAAAATAAAAGAAGAAAAAGAAGCAATGGAAATAAGAAGAAAATCAGATTGGGCCACATTTTAAATTAAATCAACCAGGCCCAAACCAAATAACCCCTTATACAACCCAAAAACCCACCGACCCGGTCTGCCCCTAACCCAAACACCCCCCCTTCTTCCATTTTTCATTTGCATTTTTCTAAAAAAAAAACCTAACCTACAAAAAACCTTAAAACACCTGCCCCTTTTCTTCTCCTTCTCCAAACAAACCCTCTCATGGCTGCCTACCCCTCCAGCTCCAGCTCCAAACGACCCCCATGGCTACCCTTCTCCTCTCCATCTACCCTGAACGACCCCTCCAGCTCCATCTCCAAACGACTACCTCCCCCATGGCAGCCCTCATCGTCTTTTACCTCCAAACCAGCGACGCAACCAACGACCCTCCAGTCGCGAGCTCCAACCAGCCCGTCATGGTTGTTGCTGCTTCACCCATCGTCATGGTTGTTGCTACTTCACTTGTCGTCGTCCAGCTGACGACCAACAGCTCATGACCAATCGTCTTCAACACCCTCAGTCGTCTTCAACACCCTCACGACCAGCAACTCACCCATAACACACACAGTCGTCTTCAACAACCTCACGACCAGCATCTCCATCACACGCACACACAGTCCGTCGACGAACCACCAAGCCGGCAATGAAACCAACCAGCGTCACCATCATTACCACCCCAGCTCCTGCACGACCTGAAACGGTCGTCTCTTAGGCCGTCTCCAAACACCAGCCATCCGAGGTAATACGTCGAGGTAGTACGTCAAGGTTCCGTTCGAGTCAATGTCTGTTAGTCAAGCATCAAAACAGTGTTGCAAACGAAGTTGTGTTTCATCGAAAGTTCAACATTGCTCAACGTCGGATCGTTAGCATAAAGGTCAGCCATAGTTCATTCACGGATTTTTGTTGCTTTTTCTTTGGTTTTGTTTTAATATGTGGTTTCATTTTTGAACATTTTCGCATGATATTCCTACTGCATATTCGTTGAAATTGTGGGTGTGTGCGTTTTGGACGACTTTCCTACTATTGTGAGTTCGATTGATGCTCAAGTTTAGTGATTGAAATCTACTCGCTTGTTCCGTTAAGTTTGTTCTGATATGAATCTGACTCTGTTGTCAATTCAAGAACGTTATCGATTAGGAGTTTGTTTGGCGAGTTTGTTTATTCAGAGTTTGATTATTAATTTGGAATTGATTAGATGAATTGGTTATAGCTGATATGGTTTGTAATAAAGATCAAAGGGGATGGGGGTAGAATGGTAATTTCAGTAGTTTCAGGGGTAATTTCGGAAATGAGTTTTAAAAAATGATTAATTTTAGTGCTCTGTCCACTAAGTACTAATAATATTAAAATAATACATTGTTTAATACATAGTGGGGGACAAGACATGTGGTAGTGAGAAATAATACATTGTTTAATACATAGTGGGGGACAAGACATGTGGTACTGGGAATTAATACATTATTTAATATATTGGGGGACAAAGCATGCAGTAGTGGAGAATAAGGGAATTAAATAAGGAAAAGACATGTGGTAGTGAGAACTAATACATTTGTTTAATATAGTGGGAGACAAGGCATGCAAGTGTGGGGAACAAAACATAATGGTATGAAAAGTTTAAAAAGGATTGTTTAAATTATGTTGCCCATACCTATTTTTGGGTTATAAATAGGGTCATTTCAAGACAGAAAGGGGGCTGGTTTTTGGAGGAAGAAAATCGTTTCTCTTCCAATTTTTCTTAGAGTCTAGGCTGGATTTTTAACATTTAAAAGTTCAGTAATTTGAGAGTAAAAAACAGGCTTACTATTTCTGGGATTTCACTGAGGTTTTAAGTGGTTGTTGAGTTTGTTATTTCTGGTCTGCGTTGGTTGGTGTGGGTGCTGTTTCGTTGAGTGTGCTAGAACCTTGTTGGTTTTCAAATCTGTCACTGGGTATTTTGTTTACTGGTTGTTGTTGGCTATTACTGTTGCTGACCGCTCCTTCATCTTCTTGTATTTCCATTATCCAGGTACATGTTCTACAGCTCTCAAATTTAAAGGAAAGGAAGTAAAGAGTTGTTGGAATGGATTTCTGAAAATAACTGTTTCTTTTTGTTTAATTTGATGTATAAACAGTAGTTCATTTGTTATTTTATAGTATGTATTGGAATGATTTTAAAATGTATAAACTGGACTGATTGAATCTATTTCTACAAATATGGAATATCAATTGTAATTAATCTTAGTTTGTGATTACTAGTTATGAAATATAGTGTAGTTATTTCTTTTTTTTTTCAGTAGTCGTGTAATAGTTTCAAATAGGTTATGCCACAAAACAGGTTCAAATAGTTCATGGAAATCAACATGTTGGTTTAATAGGGTTAGTTCTGAAATTGTGAGTTCACTTGAGTAAGTAAAATCATTTTAAATAGCAATGTGAATAGTGTTAGTAACTAATATTCTCAAATGTTAGTGATTGATGTTAGCCTGATGTCAGTTTTTAAAGCATTGACGCATTTCTTCGACAAGTCGTAAAAAGAGTTAAAAAATGGCTTTGTATTACACGTAGTTAGTTCCAATAGTTCAATTCATCTAATAATGTTAGTTTAAATTAATCAAAGAATAGTTAGTTTGTTTTGATATTACTGGGTGTCAATCTCGTGTTCTATTCATAATCTCAACTTTAGTGTTATTAACTAATAGAATAAGGAATGATACAATCTCCCTTGAGTAAGCTCTTTTGCAATTTTCCGTTTGCATTTGTCTTGATCTAATAAATAATAAGAGGCATGAGCTTATAAACATGTAACTAATTAGGACCTCTTCTCTTTTATTTTAGAGACGAACTTAATAGAAAAATGTAGTCACTTTAGGATTGTCCTTTTAAAATAAATGAGACGAGCCTCGACAAACAAAAATACACAAGCTGCGGGGCCCTCTATATGTGTTAGTAAAATTACTTAGACTTCGGGATGGGCCGTTTAGCAAAATTTCACGGCCTCGCCCAAAATAATGATACGCTAGTCGCTTTAGGCGCGCCTTTAATAATTTACTTTCTTAAACTCGGGTGCACATTTATGTGACCCAAATCCAAATCTCAATGGAGTCAAAATGTGTCGCTGATCACGGGTACATTGATTGTGACGTGGTTCGAGATGCATGTCCATGACGTTGCAAATTCCTTTAAAAAATAATGAATGAGACGAGCCTCAACAAACAAGAATACACAAACTGCGGGGCCCTCAACGATCAGTTATTTCGAATGCTTAGATTTCGAGACAGGCCGCATAGCGAACTTTACGGCTTTTCTCAAAACAACAACGCGTTAGTCTTTAGGTGCGTATTCAATAATGTTATTTTCCTACACGCGGGTACACATATATGTGACCTAAATCCAAATCTCAACGAAGTTGGAACGTATCAAAAATTGCGGGTACATTTATGTGGCGCAATTCGAGATGCATTCTCACGACGTTGCAATTCTTTGAATAAATAATAACAAAAGCGGTAAACAGTTAAAATTTGCACATAGATTCAACAGGTATTAAAAATCAGATAAATGAGTCGAATATGACAGTTGAGCGACCGTGCTAGAACCACGGAACTCGGGAATGCCTAACACCTTCTCCCGGGTTAACAGAATTCCTTACTCGGATTTCTGGTTCGCGGACTGTAATACATAGTCAATATTTTCCTCAATTCGGGATTCAACTGGTGACTTGGGACACCATAAATTTCCCAAGTAGCGACTCTGAATCTTTAAATAAAATCTCGTTTCGATTGTCCTTTAATTGGAAAAACTCCCCTCTACGCCCCTTTGTGGAGGCGCGGGTGAAAAAGGAGGTGTGACAGCTCTGACGACTTTGCTGGGGACCGAACCCAGAATCTCTGGTTCAGGGTTCAGAATTCGAGCTTAGATAAACTGTTAGATTTGGCTTTATGTGATTTTTTAGATGTTTGGGCTTAATGTGCTAAATGATGCTTTTACCGCTTTGATATTATCTGAACTGTATATAAACTGTGTCGAAACCCTTCTCTTCTTACCTCCGGGGAGGAGCTTGCTGGTCGAGACTCCCTATTCAGTTAGTGTCATACCTTGAAATAAGAAAGAGGTCGGACAAGTTACAAAGTCGGACGATCCCGCGGGTCCCTAGTACGTAGCCCCCTCCTCGACTCGAGTTGTTCGCTCGGGTACACAGTCTAGAATAAATACCCAGGTTATGAACCTAGAATAACTCAGCTTCATGTCGGATCCCTAGTAGAAACGTTTGTTTGAATCACGTGCATTTGACTTTGGAGGCTCAACACATGGGTTGGGTCTGTCTAGGACAGGTGTACCAAAAAATGAAAATGACCATCCTGATGCATCTTACTTGCTTCTACTTGTGCATTTATTTGCTTCGGACTTGCATGCTGACCGGCTTTTGAATATTTTGACGAAAGAGAGATAGAGGTATGAGGGTTAAAAAGAGTTAAATCGCCTGTTTTGAAAACTAGTGTCCAAATAGTGTCGAAACTCTCCCGAATTTTTGAGAAAATGAAAAAAAGAAAGAAAAAAAAGGGGTTTTGTTTATGAAAAATAGTTTTATTTGCCAATAAAAAAGGAGTTTGTTTTCAAAAGAAGTTTATTTTATCGTCCCGAACTACGCGGATTTGATTCTCACTGGATGTGAGATACGTAGGCAAACCTCTTCGGTTCCGGCCCACCATATTCAAAAAATCCAAAAATATTTTCCATTACTCGCTTCTTTAGAAAGTCTTTCTTTTAGACCTCAATTTTTTTAAAAAATAATACAAAAATATTTCCTTTTAATCTCTCTCAAAATCCAAAAATATTTGTTTAAAAATTCAAAAGAAAATTCAAGAGTCAAAAATATATTTTTTTTTTCTTTTGTAGTATTTCTTTCATAAATTCAGAGTAATAGTCTAAAAATATTTCCTTTGTTCTTTAGAAGTTTTTCTTTCGAAATTTCAAAAAAAAAAGAAGAAGTTAGAATTCAAAAAATATTTCTTTAGACGTCTTTCTTTTCAAAAGATTTTTTTTTTTAAAAAAACAAATCGAAATCCAAAAATATTTTCTTTCTTCTTTGTAAGTATTTTATTCGAAAAAAAGATTTAGTTTACCTCCTTTATTCCTGATCGACCCGAACTACGCTAGTTTGATTTTCACCGGATGTGAGATACGTAGGCAACCCTCATCGGGTCCAACCTCCCCTTTTGTAAAAATAGCCAAAAGAACAGAATTTACTGTTATTTGAAAAATAGTTAGATTAATGTCATTCTTGTCAGAAATAGCCGAATGTCCTTAAAAAGGGCACCGAAAGGCCATTTTTGCAAGAACGGCCACATGTGGTCATTTTTCGCAAGACTTTCATCAGTGAGCCAACACAGCCTTAAAATCTTCATTCTCGAAGTGCTGAAAGGCCGTATTTGAGAAATCGGGTTTTTATTTTATTTTTGAAAAATGTGTGTTAATTTTATTTTGAGTCAAATAAGTCTTAAATTTTAAACACCCTAATAAATGTGCAGAATGAGCACAAATCAAAATTTATACGTAACAATAGTGAACAAGATCCCTTTGGAGTTGCACATATGGTGGGATGACTTGGGCGAATCAGGGCGCGACACGGTCAAGCTATACCTGGGAGACCTCACTGGGTTGCTGAAAATTAATCCTAGGGGAATATCATAAAAGCTTTGGTTACATTTTGGGACACAGCCCACAATGTAGTCCACTTCTCAGATTTTGAACTCACCCCGAAAGAGGTAGCAGGTTATAGGGACATTACTGAGGAGCTAAGTCACAAATATCTGATTGCTCCAAGAGCCGTCGATACGCACCAGGGAATGGATCTACTAAAGATAATCAAGGGAGTCCCGAGTCGGATAAAGTTTCCCTACTCTGTAGTTCATGGACATATAGAAGGGTTCGACGATCCAAAAGCGGGGTTTGCAGCAAAGGGAATCGGACAAAATGGGATAAACATAGGCGGTTCACCTTCATGGTAGCATTCTGTGGCATTGTGGTGTTTCCACGAAAGACAGAAATATTGATTTAAAGGTGGCGGGAGTCGTCAAAATCCTGATTTCCAACAATAAAAGCACAATGGCCCCTATGATGACATCCGAGATGTACCGAGCTCTCACAACTTGTAAAGCCGAGGCCGATTTCTTCGAGGGGTACATTAAGCACGAGCAAGGCATACACGGCGAATAAAGAGGTACTACGAAGGGAGAATCACTATATTGAGCAAAACAATATCCACTCTCAAAGAGCGGATCTTTAGACAAGCCCAAGAGGCCAGAACAGATAGGAAGCGCTGCTATGATCCGATGGCCCGGATGGAGAAACAGATGAATGGGTTTCAGGATCAACTCTTTTACAATGCTTAAAGTGCTACGGATACGGAATCAACAAATAGAGTGATTGCTTATGGAAAGGGACAGAGTCAAGGGAAGAATCGACGATATCAGGCACTACATCACCATAAAGTGCCTAGCTTGTGAGGATATGTCCCGTACCACATTCTTTGCTTCAAAAATGATGCATGGAAGATTTAAAAGATCTGCAAAGGGATCTCGCACCTAAGCCCACGGCAAGGCCGAATGATGCCCCGCGGGCACCAACTTTTGGAGCTTTAAATTCATAGTTTGAGTCAGTGTTTTGTTTTTAGAGTCTGTTGTCTGTCTGTATATTCTCTTTTGCATCAAAATGTGTCAGTAGTTTTTTTAGTCCGTAATTGGTTTTACTTCGGGTTTGTTCTCCTTTCCAAAAAAGTCTAGTTTGTATTATAATGTTTCAGTAAAGAAAATGGAAAATTCCCAAAATTTGCTTTCGCATTTATGGGGCAGAACTACGCCCGGTCTGATTCATGCGGGGACATGATACGTAGGCAATCCACATAATATTCAACCACTATTAAAAAGAAAAAAAGGAGAAAAAGAAAAAAAAAAGAAAAGGGAGCACAATTACAAGAAGCTGGAATGACGCACATAACTGAAGCAAATGCATGATAGAAAGGGTTAATTGCCTAGTTACATTGCATCCTTAATGTGTGTTTTCTTATCTGTTGAAAACCCTAACGCTAACAGGTTTCTTCCATTTTGTCCTCTTTCAATAATCATAAAGATGGTTGGTTGTGATTCTAAAGTAACGCTTCCCTGCAACAAAGGCAAAAGACAATGGCAGAGAGCAACAAAACTGAGTGGGTTGGTACCGACGCCCGAAAGCAGTTGGTTGAACAGGACTACGGGTTGGTAGAAGAGGTAAAAATATTGAGACAACATGTGGCAGACATGTATCAGGCATGAATGACTGGGAAAGCACCACCCCCGCCACCGCCTAGCTTCTTGAACTCTGTCCTTACCCAAGCACCTAACACAATAACGGATGATCCCCCATACTCTCCATATCTACCCACTTATAACAGCTTTCCCAGCCACCCGAGTAGCTCCATCACTCGTCGTCCAACTATATCCTCCCAACACTACTCCCTTCCCCAACGCTACTTCTCTCCACGGGACTCCCAAAAACATGTTTCACTTTCCGAGTACCCAGCTCCACAAAATGCCTATCCACCCTCACAAGCCTACCGAAAACCCTCTGGATCATGTTTCTGGCCTAATCAAGCATTTAAGAATGATAGGTTGCTGAAGAAAGAAAAGGCTTTAACCCCTGTTGGAGGATCATATGCCGGTTTGTTCCAAAAGTTGAAGCAATTGGACATGTTGAAGCCGATTCATATAAAAATGCCAAACCCTCTGTCAAAGAAGTTTGATTTTTCTCGAAGGTGCGCATATTGCTCAGCCGCCCCAGGGCATGACACAGAGAAGTGTTGGAAACTGAAGAAAGCAATTCAGAAGCTTATTGATGCAGGTGACATTGCCATGCAAAATCCAGATGCAACAGACACTAGCCAACGTCCGTCGCCTATTGGTAATGAGATGCATATGTTGAATATGAATTGTTTTGAAAAGGAATATGAGAAGTCTTCTGAAATCCTCGGAGATCCGCGCGTTGCAGAGTTTTCAGTGTTATCAAAGGTTGCTCTTAAGAACGAGCCCGCAAAGGTAACCCAAAAGCAATTCGCTAAGAACAATGAGATGGAAGTCGGTGGAGGTACCAGTAATATTGATACCGAATCCAGTGGCTAAGATGCCGAGCTTGGAAATTGGAAAGACGCTCCTTTCTGGGTTGGTCAGGGAGGAGTTTCGGTGGTTCATTTTGTTATCATTTCTGTTATCCGGGTTATTTGCAGGGTTGTAATCCAGACATTGTCTTGTGTCAAACCCTCTTATCCTCCCATTTTGTCCTAGTGGTTTGTTTAGTGTTGTCTAGGATTGTTTTAGGTTTGTTCCAAGGTTGTACCCCAGTTGTTTTGCTTGTTTTGTTATACGAACCGTTTCACCGCTTGTCTAATGCAAATTCCGGTCTTTTGTTACCTCCAATCATCTTCTTTGTTTAGTTCTTTCCTTTTGTTTTGTCTTTGTTCAAATACCGATTCTAGTGACATGACATGTGCGCACAGTCTGGGCCTAATCTTAAGAGTTAATTATAAAGCCATTGGGAGATGATCAGGACACTTAAGGGAAATAAGAATAGCTTGAGATCATTTGAATCCTGAGCAACGTGAAACTGGGGCAAGTAAAACATAAAAAAAAAAAACATAAGAGCAAGTTAGCCATATTGCCAAGAGGGTCGTTCATGGTAACGAAAGTAAGAGTATTTCCCAACGGGCTTTAAAAAATGACAAATGAAAAGACGAGTGTGTGGGCATGGTTATCAAGTCCGGTACAATCAGAAGATGTGGCGAATGTTTAATTCTATTGTTTGTGCTTGGCATGTTTTGAAGATTAGAATGACGAAGGCATTTTATTCTTCTATATAAACATTTATCCTTCGTTAACCCTTTGAGCCTTATTAGTTTTCTTTCATACCCCTCGTTCGGAATCAGTAGCAAGGATTAGAAAACACAAGCAAGAAAGATAAAGAAAAATAAAAAGAAAAGGAAAAGAAAACAACAAAACAACAAAAGAGAAAGGAGAAAGGAAAAATGAGAAAGAGAAAGAAAAGAAAAGAAAATAATAAATAAGTGGAAGGGAAAACAAAAAGAGGAATTGGGAACTACGTTTGACCTGATTCCTCAAAGAGGATACGTAGGCGCTTCACAGCTCGGTCATAGTGTAACAAAAAATAAATAAAAAATACCCAAGAAAGAAAATGGGGCAGAAGTTGTGTTCAATGTAAAGAAATCTGGTTCCGAAGGTTGTAAATTTTGAACCCAATTTAATTCGTTTTGAGCCGCTAATACCCTTTCTATCTAGCCCTATCCAAAACCCCACATTACGGTCGAAAGAAAGACCTTTTGACCAGTCTTGAAAGATGCCAAGTCATGCAAATGGAAGTCGAGAATAACACTCTGATCCCCGACAGAAAAGTAATAAAATGAGAGAGTCTTATCGGTGAAAACCTTCACGGGCACCTTAAGGCGGCTATAAGTTGAGAGAAAAACCAAAATGAGAGAGGTTTGATAGTGAAAATCCTTTGGGCACTACAAGTCGAATAAAGATTGAGAATCATACAGGAAAGCACCAGACGAAGATTATGAAAGGCGATTAACAACGAAGGATAGACCACATGTGCATGTCATAGCCAATGGAGTTGGCATCCACGTCTGATAGGTTGTACTTTGTAGTTTTTCTCGTTAGGAGTCATCTTTTTCTTTTACCTTTTACTCTGTTCCTTTTACCTTTGTCATTTCCTCTTCTTGAGTCTCTTGGTCAGAACAAGTGAGAAATGATTTCAAAATTTGCCATCAGCTTTCCAATTATGCAAGATGAGATCTGACTAGTATATCAAAGTGGTATAAGTCAGGAAAAGAACAAACGCAATGAGCTGGTAATAGTCAACGCACCTTGAGGTTCGCGCAAAATACCCAAGATTGGTCCATATCAATTCAGGAACAGTGCAACAAAAAGAGGGCCAGGGAGATTGAACCGAGGGTATATTCGATGATAAGATTGACAAAAGGATGGACCAGTGTTAAGAAGGATATCCCCAGCAAATCGAGGGTTATAAGGCCAAGGCTAGCAAAAAATCAAGAAAGAACAACGTGGAAAGTAGTGGACATAATTTGGAAATTCATAGGAGACTCAATGGTTGGGGAAATGCCAGTTCACGGATAGTACCACAAAAGAAGATATTGGGTCTGCACCGAGAAAAGGTATTTCAGTAACACAAATGATGGAGGGAGTGGTTAATCAATGAACATGCAAGATCTTCAAGTGAAATCGGCTGTCATGAAAATATGTGAGGTCAGATGAGGAGACTGGGAAAATGGTTAAAGAGGTTTGAGAATAAGGAATCGTCAAGAAGGTCGGAAGGTATCAGCCCGGTTCAAGATGGTCAGACAACGCATAGATGGGAATATGGTTGATAGCATCCCCAACAGGAGTATCGCAACCAACCACCACATTTTAAACTGACCAAATTTTCTTTGATTTGAAGCAGGGACAGGGAATGTTACTGATGACGGAAAGACGTGCCACAAGAAATATTATAAAACTGGGGCAGAAAATTTTCGTTCATTTCAAAAATTTTCGGGAAGTCTAACACAAGTTGGTGAAAAGCGGTATCCCCAGTGGTTTTTCGGGAGAAGGCAAAACAAATTTTAAAGAAAAGCAATATCAGGAGGAAGATAACACGAGTTTTAAGGGAGGTAGTCTTCGAAGGAAGAAGATAACAAAAAAAGGAAGAAAAAGAAGAAAAAAAAAGGAAGACCAGTTTTGCAAAAGGAAACGGTTTGCAGAGGAATGAAACATCAGCCTTAAGGGAAGTAGTCTTTGAAGGAGTAAGATAACATATTTTTGAAAAAGTGTTATCCCCAACAGTTCGCATAGAAATGAGACAGTACAAGTTTTGAGGGAAGTAGTTTTGAAGAAAGATAATTCAAGTTAGAAGGAAAAGAGGTCAGGAGCCCCGCCTGAAGAACGGAATGGCGATTTATTTTTCGAAGTTGTTGTTGAGGTCAGGAGCCCCGCCTGAAGAACGGAATGATGATTTATTTTTCGAAGTTGTTGTTGAGGTCAGGATCCCCGCCTGAAGAACAGAATGGCGATTTACTTTTCCAAGTTATTATTGAAGTCTCGCCTACCTGAAGAAAGAAATGGGGCTTTATTTTCGAAGTTGTTATTGAGGTCAGGAGCCCCGCCTGAAGAACGGAATGGCGATTTTATTTTTCGAAGATGTTGTTGAAGTCAGGAGTCCCGCCTGAAGAACCGAATGGCAATTAATTTTTCGAAGTTGTTGTTGAGGTTAGGAGCCCCGCCTGAAGAACGGAATGACGATTTATTTTTCGAAGTTGTTGTTGAGGTCAGGATCCCCGCCTGAAGAACGGAATGACGATTTATTTTTCTAAGTTGTTGTTGAGGTTAGGAGCCCCGCCTAAAGAACGGAATGACGATTTATTTTTAGAAGTTGTTGTTGAGGTCAGGAGCCCCGCCTGAAGAACGGAATGACGATTTATTTTTCCAATTTGTTGTTGAAGTCTTGCCCGCCTGAAGAAAGGAATGACGCTTTATTTTTGAAGTTGTTTTTGAGGTCAGGAGCCCCACCTGAAGAAAGGAATGACTCTTTATTTTTGAAGTTGTTGTTGAGGTCAAGAGCCCCGCCTGAAGAACGGAATGACGTTTTTATTTTTCGAAGATGTTGTTGAAGTCAGGAGCCCCGCCTGAAGAATGCAATGACGATTTATTTTTCGAAGTTATTGTTGAGGTCCGGAGCCCCGCCTGAAGAACGGAATGACAATTTATTTTTCGAAGTTGTTGTTGAAGTCTCGCCCGCCTGAAGAAAGGAATGACACTTTATTTTCAAAGTTGTTGTTGAGGTCAGGAGCCCCGCCTGAAGAATGGAATGGCGATTTATTTTTCGAAGTTGTTGTTGAGGTCAGGAGCACCGCCTGAAGAACGGAATGACGATTTCTTTTTTGAAGTTGTTGTTGAGGTCAGGAGCACCGCCTGAAGAATGGAATGACGATTTATTTTTCAAAGTTGTTGTTAAGGTCAGGAGCCCCGCCTGAAGAAAGGAATGGCGATTTATTTTTGAAGTTATTGTTGAGGTCAGGAACCCCGCCTGAAGAATGGAATGGCGATTTATTTTTCGAAGTTGTTGTTGAGGTCAGGAGCCCCGCCTGAAGAACGGAATGGCGATTTATTTTTTGAAGTTGTTGTTAAGGTCAGGAGCCCCGCCTGAAGAACGGAATGACATTTTATTTTTTGAAGTTGCTGTTGAGGTCAGGAGCACCGCCTGAAGAACGGAATGGCGATTTATTTTTCGAAGTTGTTGTTAAAGGCAGTAGCCCGCCTGAAGAGAGGAATGATATTTTATTTTCAAGTTTTGAAGTTGGGAGTCCGCCCATATTACAAAGATATACATTTCAGTCTTTACATTTCAAGTTTTGAAGTTGGGAGCCCGCCCATATAACAGAGGAATACATTTCAGTCTTTACATTTCAAGTTTTGAAGTTGGGAGCCCGCCCATATAACAGAGGAAGACATTGAAGTTTAAAGTCAGTAAAGCAGAGTGTTACAACAAAAACCCCCAGTAGAAATCAGAAGGAAGACCACAAGTCGAGCCAGAAGCAAAGAAACGGCAGAGGGGTTATCTTTAAGGAGTTATATCGAAGTCAGGAGCCCGCCTGGAGAATAAAGGTTTATATTTTAAGAAGTAATTGGTGTTGAAGTCAGTAAAGCAGAGGAATACAACCGAAATCCCCAGCGGGAAACAACAAAAATCCCCAGTAGAGGAAGGCAGTTCAAGATTCGATCGAAAAATAATGCGAAGCTCACGAGAAGGAAATAAGCAGTTCAAATTCGTAGATCAGAAGGAAGACCCCAAGTCGAGCCAGAAATAAAGAAACATCATAGGAAACACCAGTCACCGAGACATCAAAGCAACAAGAGACAAGAGCACGATTGAGGATCTAGATAAGATTTTGTAATTCGTAGACCATAGTTTAGTCTAGCTTTTGTTTTCTTTCAGCATGGTGTAATAAGGAGGTCGGCAAGTAGTAATAACAACATGCAACAACAGTAACATTGCAGTCCCATGGTAGGCCCAGCTACCAAAACTTCCCAAACTACATTAACCTGATTCCCTTTTAGCTAGGGATATGTAGGAAAACTTTGAAGCAAAGGTTCGGTTAAATCTTTCAAAAAAAAAATTCTTCACACGGAGTACTCGGATGGGCAAAAATCGCTCGTATCTGCTCACTTTAACTTTGCGCGAAAACTCTTTGTGTTTTCGGACAAAGAGGGGCAGCTGTGAGCACGTGATTTTTGCCCTATACGAGAATTACTCCCAAAAAATTCAAAATAAAATATTTTTCCTCTGTGTGCAATTTTGAGAATTTTCGTGGCATTTTTGGATAATTATTTGTATTTGTCCGTGCATGTTTATTTGTTAAATTAATAAAAAATACAAAAATGTTCGCACTTGCATTTAGGATTCGATTCTACAATTAGGAGTGATTAAGTTTGTTTTTTACAAAAAAAATTCATAAAAATAATGTACGTTGCATTTTTAGTATTTAATGTCCAAATTGTATGATTTTATCGTAATTGCTATTTAATTGTGTGTTAATTGTTATTAAGAGTTAATTAGCACTTTTATAAATTAATTTAGTTCTATAGGCTAATTTAGGATTTTTATAATTTTCGTTTTATTTAAAGAAAAATAAAAGAAGAAAAAGAAGCAATGGAAATAAGAAGAAAATCGGACTGGGCCACCTTTTAAATTAAATCAACCAGGCCCAAACCAAAAAACCCCTTATCCAACCCAAAAACCCACCGACCCGGTCCGCCCCTAACCCCAAACAACCCCCCCCTTTTCTTCCATTTTTCATTTTTTCTAAACCCCTAACCTAAAAAAACCCTAAACACCCGCCCCCCTTCTTCTCCTTCTCCAAACAAACCCTCCCATGGTTGCCTACCCCTCCAACTCCAATGACCCCCCCCATGGCTGCCCTTCTCCTCTCCATCTACCCTGAACAACCCCTCCAGCTCCAGCTCCAAATGACTACCCCCCATGGCAGCCCTCATCGTCGTTCACCTCCAAACCAGCGACGTAACCAACAACCCTCCAGTCGCGAGCTCCACCCAGCCCGTCATGGCTGCTGCTGCTTCACCCATCGTCATGGCTGCTGCTGCTTCACCCGCCATCGTCCAACTGACGACCAATAGCTCACGACCAGTCGTCTTCAACACCCCCAGTCGTCTTTAACCCCTCACGACCAGCAGCTCACCCATAACACACACAGTCGTCTTCAACACCCTCACGACCAGCAGCTCCATCACACGCACACACACAGTCCGTCGACAAACCACCAAGACGCCGACAAAACCAACCAGCCTCACCATCGTTACCACCCCAGCTCCTCCACAACCTGAAACGGCCGTCTCCAAACACCAACCATCCGAGGTCATACGTCGAGGTTCCGTTCGAGTCCGTGTCTGTTAGTCAAGCGTCGAAACAGTGTTGCGAACGAAATTGTGTTTTATCGGAAGTTCAACATTGCCCGACGTCGGATCGTTAACATAAAGGTCAGTCATAGTTCATTCACGGATTTTTGCTGCTTTTTCTTTGTTTTCGTTTTAATATGTGGTTTCATTTTTGAACATTTTCGCATGATATTCCTACTGCATATTCGTTGAAATTGTGGGTGTGTGCGTTTTGGATGACTTTCCTACTATTTTGAGTTTGATTGATGCTCAAGTTTAGTGATTGAAATCTACTCGCTTGTTCCGTTAAGTTTGTTCTGATATGAATCTGACTCTGTTGTTAATTCATGAACGTTGTCGATTAGGAGTTTGTTTGGCGAGTTTGTTTATTCAGATTTTGATTATTAATTGGGAATTGATTAGATGAATTAGTTATAACTGATATGGTTTGTAATACAGATCAAAGGGGATGGGGGTAGAATGGTAATTTTAGTAGTTTCAGGGGTAATATGGGAAATGAGTTTTAAAAAATGATTAATTTGAGTGATCTGTTCACTAAGTACTAATAATATTTAAACAATACATTGTTTAATACCTAGTGGGGGACAAGACATGTGGTAGTGGGAAATAATACATTATTTAATACATAGTGGGGCACAAGACATGTGGTAGTGGGAATTAATACATTGTTTAATATATTGGGGGACAAAGCATGCAGTAGTGGAGAATAAGGGAATTAAATAAAGAAAAGACATGTGGTAGTGGGAACTAATACATTTTTTTAATATAGTGGGGGATAAGGCATGCAAGTGTGGGAACAAAACATAATGGTCTGAAGAGTTTAAAAAGGATTGATTAAAATATGTTGCCCATACCTGTTTTTGGGTTATAAATAGGGTCATTTTAAGACAGAAAGGGGGCTGGTTTTTGGAGGAAGAAAATCGTTTCTCTTCCAATTTTTCTTAGAGTCTAGGCTGGATTTTTAACATTTAAAAGTTCAGTAATTTGAGAGTAAAAAACAGGCTTATTATTTTTGGGTTTTCACTGAGGTTTAAGTGGTTGTTGAGTTTGTTATTTCTAGTCTGCGTTGGTTGGTGTGGGTGTTGTTTGAATTTAGAAATCTGAATATATTTGTTTGTTGTTGTTGTTATTGTTTGTCACACCTCCTTTTTACGCACCCGCGAGGGCGCAAGGGAGTTTTTTCCAATTAAAGGACAATCGAAACGGGATTGGTTTAATTATTTTAGAGTCGCCACTTGGGAGATTTAGGGTGTCCCAAGTCACCAATTTTAATCCCGAATCGAGGAAAAGAATGACTCTATATTATAGTCTGCGTACCAGAAATCCGGATAAGGAATTCTGTTAACCCGGGAGAAGGTGTTAGGCATTCCCGAGTTCCGTGGTTCTAGCACGGTCGCTCAACTGTTATATTTGGCTTGATGATCTGATTTTATACGCATATGAACTTATGAGCAAATTTTATCTTTTAACCGCTTTTATCATTACTATTAAATTTTTTACAAGAATTGCAACGTCGTGAAAACATATCTCGAACCACGTTACATCAATGCACACGTGGCTATCGATATATCTCGACTCGGTTGAGATTTGGATTTGGATCACATAAATGTGCACCCGAATTAAGGAAAATACATTGTTAAAGGCGTGCCTAAAGCAACTAGCGTCTTGTTATTTTGAGGAAGGTCGTAAAAATTCATTAAACGGCACATCCCGAGTTCTAAATACTATATACATACATCTAGAGGGCCCCGCAGCTTTGTACATTTTGTTTGTCGAGGCTCGTCTTGTTCTATTTTTAAAAGGAATTTGCGACGTCATGGACATGCATCTCGAACCACGTCACAATCAATGTACCCGTGATTAGAAACACATTTTTCGAATCCGTCGAGATTTGGATTTGGGTCACATAAATGCGCACCCGAATTTAAGAAGGTAAAATTATTAAATACGTGCTTAAAGAGGCTATCGCGTTATTATTCCGGGAGGTCGTGAGATTTGCTAAACGACGCTCCTTAGGGACTGAATGCTTCAATATATATACATTTAATGAGGGCCCCGCAATTTGTGCGTTTTTTCTTTATTTTTGTCGAGGCTCATCTCGTCCTTAATTTAAAAGGATATCCTATAGCAACTACATTTCTTGTCGCGTTTGTCTCTACTAATTGAAAACAGTAGATAGCCCTAGTTAATTACATGCTTGCAAGTTATCTATAACAGAATTCCGAGTGCTTGCGCAAAATCAGTAGCACGGCCACGTACACAGTCAGTCGAGCAGAATAAAGGGCCCAAATCCAGCCCATGCGTGATGGACCAGACCTGGGCCATTGTTTGTTCGATGCGGCCTGCTTGGTCCGTTTCAACCTGGGCTCGACCTTCGTGAGGTTGAGATTGCAAGCTCTGTGTTCTTTGTCTTAAAACATGGTTTACCAGTTATATGAAGCAGTTTATCAGAAGGGAAAGAACTTAACTAGTAGTGTACGATTTTCATGCTTGGCATACATTACAAATTTATACTACACCATTAAACTAAATCTAAGATACAACCTACTGCATTGGGCATACTTTTATCACCCACCTATATACACAGTCTAACATTCAACTACCCACATTGACATTTATTAGGCATGAAGACTATCTCCAGTATCCAAAACAAAAATGTAAACTATTATACATTATATGAAACCTAACATAATAGTCTATGTGTATATAAACATCTGCAGATCCTCTCTTTTACATTCATGCTCAAACCTTTCACGTTACAGTGGTAGTATATTTGTGTACCTGGTATAGAGGAACAAAACAAGAAGGAAAATGATCAGCTGAGTAGTACACAGCAAACCACAGCAACAGTAGATACACAGCAACAACAAACCAACAACCACAAGTGTTTTCCACAGTCTACAGACAACCAGCAACTGTTCCCAGAACAAAGAAAACCAACAGATGGTCGAGCACCAAACAAACAGACCCAGAAAACAGAGTAATGAACCAGCAGAAACAACAGAGTGTTCAATGTAACAACACCAACAGTTCAACAATCACAAGCAACTCAACAGGCAACCAACAGCAATTGGCCAAGACAGCTTGACCAACTTGAACTCTTATGTAATTTTCAGACAGTGTTTGGTTACAATATTCTGATACTTTATGTTTTCTTGTTTTCTCTCCAGACTAAGAATCTCCTCTTTTAGGCTCCAAAAAGAATCCTCCTCCTCTAACGGAAGGTCCCCCTTCTTATAGCCTAATCCCAGCACTTTACAGCCTGCTGGATAACTCAAAATTTCCCCCTCCCTGTTGTTTTTCCACTCACTTATTTTAAATAACAAAACTCCCATCAAATCCCTGACAGCCCCTCTCCCTTTTTTGTTGTTAAAGTGTCTTAATCTCTTGTTTATTTAACCAAAGTATGGGCAGCAAGAATATAATCTGACAGCATGTGCTGTCAGACTATTTTAATCCAAAACAACTGACCATACGCATGCTGCCCACATTCTGAACTAAGTGAACATGGCATCCATTTAAGCTCAAAGTCTGAACTACCATTATAACCTACCCCCTATATGTTCTTTAATTCAAATTGAACAAAACCAATAGGCAATACAATTCAGTTCCTAATGGGATTCAGATACGATCACAGCAGAAATAACAACACGGATCAAGTTATTACCACTAATGACTGAAACTAATTGACGACATACATCGACTCGACTATATTAATCGAAACACATAACAATCAATCGTTCATATAAACAACACGTACAGAGTCCCGAATGACTTCAGACAACTTTGTTCCATCACTGGGAACCTATATGAATTAACTCATTTGACGACTAATTTAATTGAAGATCATGTATACCACAGAATACATTCAGAACACACAGAAAATCAACTAACCCAATAAAAGGTCTTTGACATAGATGGAAGAAATCCGAATGGAAAATAACAAAAGAAAATAACAAACATACACATCAAAACATGTTGACAACTTAACTAGCAGTTGAATAAAACAAAAAGGAAAAGAAAACTTACCGAAAAATGTCCAAACAAAACTGAATCAAATCTGACTCAATTTTGACCCCTTGAGGCCGAACAAACTTTAATCAGGGTGTTCTCACGTGAGAACACCTTAATTAAGGTCTATTAGACCTCAAACCTTGTTAAGACTGGCCGGTTTCCAAGGCTATTCATGTTCTAGGTTTTGGATTCTCAGATTTGAGATTCTAAGAGTTGTGGGTAGATTCGGACCAAACCAAGCCTGGTTTGGTCACAAGGGGGGGTCAGGGGATTGTCTGGTATGAAGATGGTGAGGTTTGGCATAGGTTCGGGTTCGACTCGAATCTTCGAATGAAGATTCGAGATGAAGGAAGGGGATTCGAGGCTAGGGGGTAATAGATCCATGTTCAGGAGAGTGAGGGGGTCTTAGGGTGTTCAGGAGGGGGTCATCGGCGTTCATGCCGCCGGGTTCTGGTGAAAGGGGAATCAGGGCGGCTGCTAGGGTTTGGGGGGTTTCAGGCTTGGGGAAGGAGATGAGTGAAGGGGGGGTTCGGATAGGGGGTTCGACTAGGGGGCGTGGGGTGTGATAGAAAGCTTATATATGGTCTAGGGGTTTAGATCTGAGCCGTTGGATCAGATGATCTCAACGGCTTGGATCTGATGGTGAGGGGTGAGACGAGGTCGTTTGGTATTAAAACGAGGTCGTTTGGGTTTAAGTGATGGGTTGGGTTGGACCGGCTAAACAGGTTGGGTTACGGGTGCTGAGGTGGACCATTGGATGGGTGTGTTTGAACGGCTCAGATCAGACGCATGATGCGGCGTCGTTTCGGGAGGTGGTCAGAACGGCTCAGATCAGACCCATTAATCAATACTTAACACAATTATTCACACACATATATATATAAACTTTTAAATGGTTAAATTACAATCTAGAAATGCATACATATTTTTTGTATTTTGTTTGATAATGATTAAATGCAAAATGGACAGACCCACAAATGACTAACAACACATGTCACGGAAAACTCGAAAAATTGTACAGCGAAGTCATTTGTCACTATTTTTATTTTCTTTTGGAGCGATTGTCCGTGAAGCAAAAATCACGTGCTTACATCTGCCCCTCTTTGCACGAAGACACGAAGGGTTTTCGCGCAAAGATAAAGCGGGCGATATTTGCTCGTCCGAGTACTCCGTGTGAAGCATTTTTGAAAAAGATTTGACCGAACCTTTGCTTCAAAGGTTTCCTACATATCCTGGGCTGAACAAGAATCAGGTCAATGTAGTTCGGGAAAATTTTGGTAGCTGGGACTACCGTGTGATTGTAGTGCTCGCTGCTGTTGTGCGCTGTTGCATGTTGCTGTAGGATGCTACCGCTCAACCGATCTCCCTGTTACATTATTCTGAAAGGAAAAACAAGAAGCTAAGCTAGACTATGGATCATGAGGTCTCATCTATCTTCAACTTGTTCTTGTTGCCTTGCTTTCTTGTCGGCTAACGCTTTCCTCTGATGCCTTTATTTTGTGAACTTGGGGGATGATACTGGTCCTTCGCCTTTTCTGAATGCCAGTTTTCATCCCTTCGCTTGCTCTGCTGGGAACATGGCTCTCTTCTTTAAGCCTTTCAATGGTTTCTTCAGTGGTATGGCTTTCTTCATCAAAATTGTTATGTTGGGCATGCTATAACGTTCCCAAACTGCTTCTTTTGAGACGCGTTCCTTCTTCCTTTTGAATCGCGCGCTTGCCTTTGCAGCCTTCTGCTTCTTGGTGCTGGGGGATTTTATTGTTTCCTGCTTGGGGATCTCTGTTGTAACCTTCCGCCTTCAGGTGGGGTTACTGATTCCAAAATCTAGAGCTGAAATGTATTCCCGCATTTTACTGGTGGGCGACCTAGAACTTAAATGTATTCCCGCATTATACTGGTGGGCGACCTAGAACTTAAATGTATTCCCGCATTTTACTGGTGGGCGACCTAGAACTTAAATGTATTCCCGCATTTTACTGGTGGGCGACCTAGAACTTAAATGTATTCCCGCATTTTACTGGTGGGCGACCTAGAACTTAAATGTATTCCCGCATTATACTGGTGGGCGACCTAGAACTTAAATGTATTCCCGCATTATACTGGTGGGCGACCTAGAACTTAAATGTATTCCCGCATTTTACTGGTGGGCGACCTAGAACTTAAATGTATTCCCGCATTATACTGGTGGGCGACCTAGAACTTAAATGTATTCCCGCATTATACTGGTGGGCGACCTAGAACTTAAATGTATTCCCGCATTTTACTGGTGGGCGACCTAGAACTTAAATGTATTCCCGCATTATACTGGTGGGCGACCTAGAACTTAAATGTATTCCCGCATTATACTGGTGGGCGACCTAGAACTTAAATGTATTCCCACATTTTACTGGTGGGCGACCTAGAACTTAAATGTATTCCCGCATTATACTGGTGGGCGACCTAGAACTTAAATGTATTCCCGCATTATACTGGTGGGCGACCTAGAACTTAAATGTATTCCCGCATTATACTGGTGGGCGACCTAGAACTTAAATGTATTCCCGCATTATACTGGTGAGCGACCTAGAACTTAAATGTATTCCCGCATTATACTGGTGGGCGACCTAGAACTTAAATGTATTCCCGCATTTTACTGGTTGGCGACCTAGAACTTAAATGTATTCCCGCATTATACTGGTGGGCGACCTAGAACTTAAATGTATTCCCGCATTATACTGGTGGGCGACCTAGAACTTAAATGTATTCCCACATTATACTGGTGGGCGACCTAGAACTTAAATGTATTCCCGCATTATACTGGTGGGCGACCTAGAACTTAAATGTATTCCCGCATTATACTGGTGGGCGACCTAGAACTTAAATGTATTCCCGCATTATACTGGTGGGCGACCTAGAACTTAAATGTATTCCCGCATTTTACTGGTGGGCGACCTAGAACTTAAATGTATTCCCGCATTTTACTGGTGGGCGACCTAGAACTTAAAATGTATTTGAAATTGTTTCCCCGTTCTTCCGAGAAATTTTTTGACAATCGGCAGAAAATTTTCTGCCCCGATTTTTGGTGATTTCCCTGGCGTTGCATCTCGCTGCCATCATCAATCCTTTGTTTTCCTGCAACAGACAAAAGGATTTAATTAGTTTTAATCGTGGTGGTAGAGGGTGCCTTTCCGGCGGATGATTTTTCCTCTCTTCCCCTTTTCTCGCTCTATGTCCCCATAATTGGTTAGTGGACAAAATCTCCTGCTGGGGGTCTCTAGCCTGCTGAGGCTGGTTTTCAATTTGTTCCCTTTTCTGCTTTCTCTTTAAGCACATGCTGTGGGAATCTGCTTTTACTCCCGAAACCACTCCCTTTGGGAGTTTACTTCCTCCAAAACTGCGAGGCACGATCATTGCATTGCCTGGGGCCGACCTTTAAGACTGTTTGTGTTATCCTGCATTGGATGAATTCCCCTTCGGTCTCTGGTAGTAAGCTTTGAAAAATCCTTTTCAAGACAAATTTTTAGGAAGAGAAATAAAAGATTGAAAAGGAGAAAATCTTTCTGAACCAATATTTGGTGGGAGAAGAAACTCAGAAGAACTTATCTGGAGGACATGACTGGTCCCCGTGATCATGACGTGCACCATAGATTCCCGACCCAGTCTATTTGTATCAATCGATTTGCCCGATGGTCTGACTTGTTGGGGATGATAAATGAGTGTCCACTTCGTTGCGAATGTGGTCGCTTTTTGTTGATCTATCTTGTCGCCTCATAGTGCCCTTCGAGGGGTTTTCACCAATGAGACTCTCTCTTTTCTCTCATCTCCCGGCGCCTTATGGTGCCTGTGAAGGTTTTCACCAATAAGACTCTCTCATTTTATATCCCTCATCTTATGTCGCCTTTCGGTGCCTGTGAAGGTTTTCACCGATAAGACTCTCTCATTTTGATATCCCTCATCTTACGTCGCCTTTCGGTGCCTGTGAAGGTTTTCACCGATAAGACTCTCTCATTTTATTTCTTCATCGAGGAATCGGGGTGTTGTTGATACGACCCTCTCTTCTGGAGATTCCTTTGACCATCAATTCATTCCCAGTCTTACGGTCCTCTTCTTTGTTGGGGATCGGTGTATTATTCTCGGCCTTATTTGCCTGACTTAGCATCTCTTGGATATTGATCGGGAGGTCTTTTGGACGTTGATGTTGGTTTTGGTGTGGGGCTAAAGAAAGGCTATAAAAATGAAAATAATTTGATGGGTGATGTGCTACAACTTTTGGAATCAAATCTTTGTTGGAACTTAAAACATAACCTCTGCCCCAGTTTTCTTGCTTGGGGAATCTTATTTTTACACTTAGGTTGAGCTACGTGCGTTACGCACACTGTGCCTATTATGCACACTATGTACATTATGCATCCTATATACACTGTGATGCACACTATGACCGAGCCGTGAGGCGCCTACGTATCCTCTTTGAGGAATCAGGTCAAACGTAGTTCCCACCGTTTTGTATTTCTTATGATTTTATCTTCTTCTTTTTTCTTTCTCCTTCTTTTCATTTTCCTTTAAAGATTTTTTCTTTTTCTTTTCTTTTCTTCCCTTTTTTCCATGTCTTTTCCATTAATGATTCCAAAAGAGGGGTATGAAAGAATAATTTAAGGCTCAAAAGGGGAGGCAAGGGTTAAAAGTGTTTGGATAGAAGAAAGAATTGCCTCCGTCATCTCATTATCCAATAAATGCCAAATACAAACAAACGAACCAATAATTGCTATAATTAAAGAAATTACGCATAATATCTCTTGACTGCATCAGAATTGATAGCCATGTCGACACATCTTCCCTCGATATCTGTCAAACACAAAGCACCATTGGACAACACTCTGGTCACGATATAAGGCCCTTGCCAATTTGGGGCGAATTTGCCTTTTGCCTCGACCTGATGTGGGAGGATCTTCTTCAATACCTGCTGCCCTACTTCAAACTTCCTAGGGCGCACCTTCTTATTGTATATTCTTGCCATTCTCTTCTGGTACAGCTGACCATGGCACACTGCCGCCAATCTTTTCTCGTCTATCAAGCTTAACTGTTCCAATCGAGCTTTAACCCACTCATTATCATCAATCTCGGCTTCAGCGACAATCCGGAGGGATGGAATTTCGACCTCCGCCGGTATTACGGCCTCATTTCCGTACACCAACAAATAAGGAGTTGTACCTATAGAAGTCCGGATGGTAGTGCGGTAACCCAACAAAGCAAAGGGTAATCTGTCGTGCCATTGTCTGGACCCTTCCACCATCTTTCGCAGTATCTTCTTGATATTCTTACTGGCTGCTTCGACCGCTCCATTCGCCTTGGGACGATATGGGGTGGAATTGCGGTGGGTAATCTTGAATTGTTGGCATACCTCTCTCATCAGGCTGCTGTTAAGATTCGCACCGTTATCCGTGATGATCACTTTTGGGATTCCAAATCTGCAGATGATATGGGAGTGAACAAAGTCCACCACTGCCTTTTTGGTTACCGACTTGAAGGTTTTAGCCTCAACCCATTTGGTGAAGTAATCAATGGTCACAAGAATGAACCTGTGGCCGTTGGATGCTGCTGGTTCGATAGGTCCAATGACATCCATGCCCCATGCTACAAACGGCCAGGGTGCTGTCATCGTATGTAACTCTGTTGGCGGAGAATGGATCAGATCTCCATGTATCTGGCACTGATGGCATTTCCTTACGAAAGTGATACAGTCGTGTTCCATGGTGACCCAATAACACCCTGTTCGAAGGATTTTCCTTGCCAATACATATCCGCTCATGTGTGGCCCACAAACTCCAGCATGTACCTCTGCCATAACCGTCATGGCTTGACCGGCATCTATACATCTCAACAATCCTAAATCCGGGGTTCTTTTGTACAACACTCCTCCGCTGAGGAAGAAACCAATCGACAAACGCCGAAGGGCTCTTTTTTGGTCTCCAGAGGCCTGTTCTGGATATGTCCTCATTCCGAGGTATTCCTTGATATCATGAAACCAGGGTTCGCCATCTGGCTCGTCTTCTACGGTGTTGCAATAAGCGTGCTGATCACGGACCTGGATGTGCAGAGGATCAACATACATTTTGTCAGGGTGGTGCAGCATTGATGCTAAGGTGGCCAATTCATCCGCAACCTCATTGTGAACTCTCAGGATATGTTTGAACTTCACCGATCGAAATCGCTTGCTCAGATCATGCAAGCATTGTTGGTATGGTATGAGCTTTAGATCTCGTGTTTCCCATTCACCCTGAATCTGATGTACCAAGAGGTCTGAGTCTCCCAAGACCAAGACGTCTTGGACATCCATGTCCGCAGCTAAGCGCAGACCCAGAATGCAAGCTTCATACTCGGCCATATTATTGGTGCAATAGAAGCGTAGTTGAGCCGTAACAGGATAATGGCGTCCTGTTTCAGAAATGAGTACTGCTCCTATTCCAACCCCTTTTGCGTTTGTAGCTCCATCGAAGAAAAGCTTCCAACCCGGTTCCTAAGTTAATTCCATCTCATTTGTATGCATTACCTCTTCGTCGGGAAAGTACATTCTTAAGGGCTCGTACTTTTCATCAACGGGATTCTCTGCCAAATGATCGGCCAGCGCCTGGGCTTTCATGGCTGTCCTCGTCACATAGACGATATCAAACTCTGTGAGCAGAATTTGCCATTTTGCTAACCTTCCCGTGGGCATAGGTTTCTGAAAGATATACTTCAATGGGTCCAAACGGGATATGAGATAAGTAGTATATGAAGACAGGTAGTGCTTCAACTTCTGAGCTACCCAAGTTAGGGCGCAACATGTTTTCTCGAGTTGAGTGTACTTGACCTCATGTACTGTGAATTTCTTGCTAAGATAGTAGATGGCCTGCTCCTTCCTTCCTGTGTCGTCATGTTGCCCCAGCACACAACCAAATGAATTTTCCAGGACCGTCAGATAAAGAATTAAGGGCTTCTCTGGCTTAGACGGGACCAATACGGGTGGATTAGACAGATACCCTTTGATTTGGTCGAAGGCCTCCTGACACTCTGCCGTCCAACCTACCGCAGCATCCTTTCTCAGCAGCCGGAATATGGGCTCACAAGTTGCGGTGAGTTGAGCGATGAACCTGCTGATGTAATTGAGTCTACCCAGCAAACTCATTACCTCTGTTTTGTTCCTTGGCGGTGGCAAATCTCGGATGGATTTAATTTTGGATGGGTCTAACTCAATCCCCCGTCGACTGACGATGAATCCTAGCAGCTTTCCTGATGGAACCCCGAATGCGCATTTGGCCGGGTTAAGCTTGATATCATACCTTCGAAGTCTTTGGAAAAATCTCCTTAGGTCTGCTACGTGGTCCTCCTGACGCCAAGATTTGATGATCACATCATCGACATACACCTGATTTCTTGGTGTATCATGTCATGAAACACAGCAGTCATTGCTCGCATGTACGTTGCCCCGGCATTCTTCAATCCGAACGGCATTACACGATAGCAGTAGGTTCTCCATGGCGTAATAAATGCTGTCTTTTCCGCATCCTCCTCGTCCATTAGGATCTGATGATAACCCGCATAGCAATCCACAAAGGATCCGATCTCGCGCCCAGCGCAATTATCGATCAAGATATGGATGTTGGGCAATGGAAAATTGTCCTTGGGACTTGCTTTGTTGAGGTTGCGGTAGTCGACGCACACCCTGATTTTTCCATCCTTCTTTGGGACTGGTACCACATTGGCCAACCACTCGGGATATCGAGTGACCCGAATGACCTTCGCTTGCAACTGCTTAATCACTTCTTCTTTGATCTTTACACTCATTTCTGTTTTAAATTTCCTTAGCTTTTGCTTGACCGGAGGGTATGCCGGGTCAGTGGGCAATTTGTGAACCACTAAATTGGTGCTTAATCCAGGCATATCGTCATATGACCATGCAAAAACATCTTTGAATTCCATGAGGGTTTTGATCAATTCTTCCCTGACCTTCGGCTCAATGTGGATGCTGATTTTGGTTTCCTGGACGTTATCAGCGTCTCCTAGATTTACAGCCTCAGTGTCATTTAGGTTAGGCTTGGGTTTTTCTTCAAATTGGCATAGTTCTCGGTTTATCTCTTCGAAGGCTTCACCTTCATCACATTCAGATTCATCCTCACAAACGACCTCTTGCATCATTGAGTCAGATTCAGATTGATTTATTAGACTAGGTCGAAGATCCGCTGTGCATGCCATGTCATTAGAACCAGTAAAAAGAGAACTGTTCAGAAAGGAAAAGAACAAAACAAAATTAAAATAGGCAAAAGGAGAGAACTTTATTAAATTTACGGGATAAAAGGGTTCACACTTTTACAAAACAAAAGTAAACTTTGGATTACACCCTGAAATAATCCGGACAAAACAAAACACACAAAACATAAATCAAAGCCTACTACCAAGACTCCCCTCGGACAGGAAGAGGAGTAACTGTCCAATTGTTGGTCTTGGCCTCAGGCCCCACAAACTGTATCTCTGTTCTGCTGGAACCTTCTCCAGCTTCTACCACACTGACATCAGCGAATAGCCTCTCAAAACTTTGATTTAGGTCCCTATCCATACCAATCAACGGTCCTAGGATCTTCGGGACTGGCAACCCCTTGGCACTTGTTTTGACAAAAGACCTTGAGAGATGTGGCACCGGCTTAGGCAGAAACCAAACCCTCTTCTTCATTTCTCGCACTTGCTTCCTATCTGCTGCGGTTGGTTTGAACCCCAATCCGAAAGTTTCCAGATTTTTAGGTAAGGTGACAGGTTGGACAATCCCCTGAAGCTCGACTCCTAGGCCCTTTCCCGGCACAAATCCATTACCCAGCATTTCCGAGACCATCATAACTGTTGCGGAAGCTACCCTAGGGTGCGGGATGATTTCTCCTTCAGAAATTTTGTTGGTCGACCCTGTATCGAAAATCTGGTAGACCCAAGGACCTTTGTCATCAGCGGTCTCTATGAAAGGTACAATGGCTCCGCCCTTGGTGCACGTTGTATCCTCGCCGTGTAACACGACTTCTTGTCTTTCCCACTCGAACTTCACCATTTGATGTAGGGTGGAGGGCACCGCTTTGGCTGCATAAATCCATGGTCGTCCCAACAACAGGTTATGAGATACTGTGGCGTCTAACACCTGGAATTCCATGGTAAACAGGACTGGACCAATAGTCAGTTCAAGTACAACATCCCCCATAGTGGCTGTTCCGTTTCCATCGAACCCTCAGACACAGATACTGTTCTTGTGGATCCTTCCGTGGTCGATCTTTAACTGGTTCAGGGTAGATAGTGGACAAATATTGGCACTTGAGCCGTTATCCACCAATACTCGAGTTACCACCGAGTCTTCACATTTGACAGCTAGGTATAGAGCTTTATTATGCTCCGTACCTTCCACCGGCAGATCATCATCTGAGAATGTTACCCTGTTCACCTCGAAAATCTTGTTGGCAATGGTTTCCAGGTGGTTTACAGAAATCTCGTTGGGTACATGAGCTTCGTTCAATATCTTCATCAAAGCCCGTCGATGCTCCTCAGAATGGATCAGTAATGACAGCAGTGAGATCTGGGCCGGTGTTTTTCTCAGCTGTTCGACCACGGAGTAGTCCTGCACTTTCATCTTCCTCAGGAACTCCTCAGCCTCTTCTTCGGACACAGGTTTCTTGGTTGCAATTGGGTTGGTTCTTCTTAGCTCCACCGGAGCAAAACAATGACCTGATCGAGTCAGCCCTTGCGCTTCACAACTGACTTCTTCCACCTGTTTTCCTTTGTACATCACCACCGCCTTTTCATATTTCCAAGGTACAGCCTTGCTATCAATCATCGGCAGCTGGACTACAGGCTTTATGGTGACCAGTTCTCTATGTGCCCCCTTTAACACAACAGCAGGTGTGGGTGGAATCCCTGATATTACCAGCTTGTTTGGCTCGGGTTTGCTTGTTATGGCGTACGGGCTCTTTCCCAATATCACTACCGGCTTGACGCCTTCTCCCTACGACTGTATACTCGTTCCTCCACTGGTTAAGACTTCTTTCGGGGCGGCCTAGATCATCATCACCGTTTGTGAGGGTTTTCTCAACTCTCCTCCCTCATACACCAACTCAATCATATGAGTCTCGTGGTGCGCCGACAGTGGGTTCTGGTTGATGTTAGGAACCTCCAGTGTCTGGACCTCGATCTTATTGGTGTCAATAAGATCCTGTATGGCATGCCTCAATTTCCAACACTTCTCGGTATCGTGCCCGAGCATCCCTGAGCAGTATTCACAACTTATTGATCGATCCAAATTCTGAGGTAGGGGATTTGGTTCTTGAGTCTGGCCAGGACTAACCAAACCCAATTGCCTCAGCTTGTGGAACAAAGCGGTGTAGGTTTCTCCCAACTCCGTGAAAGTTCTCTGTTTCCGCAACCTGTCATTCCTAGCATCTGGATTTCCCCGAAAGCCTGCCCCTGAAGGGTTTCTATACGCCCTCGGTGGAGGGTAGGTGTTTTGTGGTGGTGCATATATGTTCTGGGGAGCCGGCGCGCGCCATTGCGGGCGAACCGGAGGCTGAGTGTATGCTTGGGCCTGGTGTACGGAACAATGTGGTTCTCGAGGTGGATAGAAATTTTGTGGTGGGTTGTATGGGTAGTTTGACCTGTGAGGACTGGGTTGGTTGTAGTGTGGCCTGCCAGCCCTGGACCAACTGCCTGCCTCGATCGTGGCAACCTCTTCTTTCTTTCTTCTCAGCGCACCTCCCGTGCCGCTCTGAATAGCCTGGGTCGTGGCCTTAAGTGCCGAATAGTTCAAGATTTTGTCAGACCTCAGACCCTCTTCTATCATTACCCCTATCTTGACCACCTCGTTGAAAGATTTTCCAACTGTTGTCACCAAGTGGCCAAAGTAGGTTGGATCCAATGTTTGTAAGAAATATTCCACCATCTCTCCCTCTCTCATGGGAGGATCGACTCTAGCTGCTTGTTCTCTCCAATGGAATCCGAACTCGCGAAAGATTTCCCCGGGTTTCTTCCCAGTTCTCAATAATGTGAGACAGTCAGGGACTATCTCGAGATTGTACTGGAAATGACCTACAAAAGCCTGCGCCAGATCATCCCACGTATACCACCTGCTGGAATCCTGCCTGGTATACCATTCTAGTGCAGATCCGCTCAGACTTTGGCCGAAATAAGCTATCAGCAGCTCATCCTTGCCGCTTGCCCCTCTCATTTTGCTACAGAATCCACGCAAATGTGCCATGGGATCCCCGTGCCCTTCATATAGATCAAATTTAGGCATCTTGAACCCAGCCGGGAGTTGGACGTCTGGGAAAGGGCATAGATCTTTGTATGCTACGCTGACCTGGTTGCCCAAACCGTGCAGGTTCCTGAAAGACTGCTCCGGGCTTTTGAACTTTCTCAATACTTCATCCTGTTCAGGGGCCTTAGCCGACTTTTCAATCTCTGCCGGCACTTCCAAATGTGGATTGTAAGCCTGTGGTTTGGGGGCATGAAACGTAGGCTCGGGGGGATAGTATTGTGTATTGTGAGCCTGAAACAATGTCTCACTGGTCGTTCTTTGCAAAGGGGCTGATGTTGGTCCCAGAAAAATGGGAATATTGGGTGTTGGGAGAGGTTGATGGGGTGGTGGAGCTTGGGAATCATGAGGGCTTCTTTCTTGATGATAAAGGGGATTTGGGCGGCTTGTGGAAGGGCCGGAGTGAGGGTATTCTGGCATGTGTCCCAGTGTTTCAGGGCTCTTTTGTGTTTTGGCTATGGCTAGCTGCATTGCATTCATCTCTAGTCCCATCCTTTCAATCTTTTCCATCGCTTCTTTTAGCAATTGGCTCATCGGCCTCTCTTCCTCATTACTATTCTCTGAAGTAGTCATGCTTGTTGCTATCGGTCCTTTGGATCTGGTTTGATAGGAGTGTGTTGCCAGAGTTCTTTAACAACTAACTTGTCTGAATCAGAACAACAACAAACTTTGTTAGCGTTAGAGCTTAACAGATTTGATCATAACACGTAGAGGATGCAATGCTCCTAGGCAGTTAACTGTTCCTTTGCTTCGAACAACATGCGTCATCCCGGTTTGCTCATTTGTTCCCCTTTTATTTATTTTTGTATTTTCTTTTCTTTCTTTATTAAAAGCGGTCGAATCTTATGGGGATTGCCTACGTATCACGTCCCCGCGTGAATCAGACCAGGCGTAGTTCTGCCCAAATGAGCGTAAAAGCAAGCAACCTTTTATTGTTGAAATGGCCTATTACAAACTACATTTTGCAAACGAAAGAGCAAACTTTGAAAATAAGCCTAGACTTAAAAATAGACCAGAAATCACCCTGATAAAAAAACAAGCAAAAAGTGCTAAGATACAGACTTTGACTTATGAGTACATTATGGTTTTGAAAACTGGTGTCCGCGGGGCGTCGTTCGGCCTTGCCGCGGTCCTAGGTGCGAGATCCCTCTCAAGTTGCTCCAGCTCATGCATGGTCTGCTTGACATAACTCATCACTGCCGAGAGGATGGTAACGCTGGTCATGTTCTCACATCGTAGACATCGTCGGGTGATGGCATGGGCAATGGCCTTGATCCTATTTCTGGTTTGCTTCTTCTCTATAAGTAGGCATTTTATCTGATCGTTGCACATCTTGAATACCTGAGCATCCTGGATATGCTGATTCTTCAGTTGCCGTACTTCTAACTTCATTCGGGCCAACAAGTCGTACCAGTATCTGCTCTCAATTTGGAGATCCTTGGCCTGATTAGCTGCTTTGATTTCAAGTGTAGCCATCTCTCTCTTCATTTTAGCAACAGTTTTCTCGTGGTCGCCTTCCAATTGATTCAGGTATCGGCGATGCTTATCTGCTCTTGTATCCCACTGTGCCCTGAGCTTTGCTATGACGTTTTCGGATTTCTCCAAACCATCTTGCCATTCCCTGATTTCACTTTTTAGCCTTTTTATCAGCTGCTCGTCTGATTGACGCCTTGGCTGTTTATCCGCATCCACCCTTATCTGTTTGATCTGGGCTCTGAGCATTGCGTTTTCCTAAATTAACCTGTTCTGCTCTCCCAGATTGGTAGCAACTTGCACATTGTGCTCATATTTCAAGCTTTCCACTTGTCGCTTCAACCTGCTGATTTCGGCGCAATAGCCTCTTTCCTTCGCTAACCAATCCCACTGCTTTTGCGATGATTCGGTGAAATTCCGGATGTTGGGTCTCTTAGCCGGCCTTTCATGCTCAAATTCCCTTCTATACCATGCAAGGTAACCTGGCGCCATCTCTCCTTTGGCTCGATCCCGCACGCAAGTATCTGATTTCAAATATTGACACTCACTCCAGATTTGGCGAATCTTCGCTTCTAGGAATTGTCCGTTAGGACTTATCTCAACTGCTTGAGTGCTAAGATCCTCCTCATGAGGTACTGTCTGGCATCTTCCGAACTGTCTCAAAACTCGGCAGGGTGCGTAAGGTTGAATGCTCTTAAGCCCCATCAGTAAGAAATGAGTTTTAGCTGCCGACATATATAGGATCTCATCAACAGGCAACCATCCTAGCGTCCATTGTAATTGGCTGGCAGTAAGAGCTTGAAAGAACGAGGTCCATGCCAGGACTCCTTTGGGCAAACTGATCTCTTTGGTTCTCGTGTAAAATTCTTCTATGCAAGTCTTTTCTGGGGAACCATGGCTCAAAATCTCGGAATGATGGCAGAGGTGCTCGGTCATCCATATTTGTAGGAGCAAGTTACAACCTTCGAAGAAATTTCCCCCAGCTTTACAAGTTGTAAGAGCTCGAAAGATGTTAGATACCACAATAGGTGTGAGAGTACTGTCATTTTGCGTGAGTAAAGTGCTGACGACCCCGGATATCTTCAAATCAATGTTTCCGTCTTTCCTTGGAAATACCAGAAGGCCCAGGAACATCATCATGAAAGCTACCCGTCTGTGTTTGTCCCACTTCTGACGAACACCTTTGCTGCACAGTTTGTTGATTGGATTATTGAATCCCCCCTCATGACCGTACCTATCATATATGAAGCATGGAGTACAAAATCCGGCTGCCAGATCCGGGTTGTGGACCGTTCTAGGTATCTTCAATGAATCTAGGAACCGATGTACCGTGACAACTCTTGGGGCGACCAAGTATTTTTGCCTCAACGGAAGTTCAGCATTCCCGATGTACCCGGCCATTTCTTCCAAAGTCGGTGTGAGTTCAAAATCAGAGAAATGGAAAACATTGTGTGTCGGGTCCCAGTAGGTAACCAAAGCTCTTATGATATCTCCCCGAGGCTGGATTTCCAACAAACCCACGAGACCTTTCAGATATTTCTTGACCTCATTTTGTCCTTCAACACCTAGATCATTCCACCATAGCCGTAACTTGACAGGGATTTTGGTCATTATTGAAAAATGTTCATTTTGCATCGTGCTCATCCTGCACATTTATTAAGGTGATTTTAACAAAATGACTTGACTCAAAAATATTTTACAAAGGGGATCAAGTTTTGAACACGGCCTTTAAACACTTCGGGGACGAAGATTTTAAGGCTGTGTGGGTCAACTGGACAAAAATGCTAAACAAGACCCAAAGGTGGCTGTTTATGCAAAGTCAGCCTTCCGGCGTCCCTTTTCGGGAACATTCGGCTATTTATGACAAAACAGCATCACCTAACTTATTTATGACTCTTTTAAAATTTGACACATATTTTCTTCTTTTTTTATTTATTTATTGATTTTGGCTATTTTAGCAAAAATGGGGTTGAACCCGACGAGGGTTGCCTACGTATCTCACATCCGGTGAGAATCAAACCGGCGTAGTTCGGGATATCGTGAATAGAGAAAATCAAATAAACCTAGAAAACGAGAATATATATTTTTTATTATTTTTTTTCTTTTGAAAAGAGATAAAGACTAAAGAAAATATTTATTTTTTAGGAAATATTTGGACTATTAGTCTGAGTTTATAAAAGAGGTACTATGAAAGAAACAACATTTTTGAATTATGAATTTTCCGTTTTTTTTTACTTTTAAATAAATACCTTCTCTTTTTTTTTGATTTTGAAAGTGATAAAAAGAAAAAATTTATATTATTTTTTTTAAAAAAAAAAAAATCCAACTAGAAGTAATTTTTATATTATTTTCGACACTACTCGGACATTGGTTTTTCCAAAAGAAGTAATTATCTCCCTGCGCTGCTATTTTTTCCTTTTATTTTTAGAAACCGGTCAGCATGCGGAACTGAAGCAAATAGATGCGCAAAACAAATAGGATGCAGCAGGATGGTCTTTTCATTTCAGGTTGCTAGTCCTAGACGGACCCAACCCCTGTGTTGAGTCCCCTAAGTCAAATGCACCATGATGCAAATAAGCGTTCCTACTAGGGATCCGGCATGAAGTTTCGTTATACTAGGTTCACAACCTGGGCATTTGTTCTAGACTGTGTACTCGAGCGGACAACTCGAGTCGAGGAGGGGGCTACATACCGGGGACCCGCGAGGTCGTCCGGCTTTGTAACTTGTCCGACCTCTTTCTTATTTCAGGGTATGACACTAACAGAATAGGGAGTCTCGACTAGCGACCTTCTCCCCGGAGGTAAGAAGAGAAGGGTTTCGGCACAGTTTATATGTACAGTTCAAATAATATCAAAGCGGTAAAAGCAGCATTTAGCACATTAGGCTCAAAACATGTAATAAAATCAGATAATAAACATAGCCAAATAATAACAATTATTCTAAGCTCGAATTCTCAACCCTGAACCAGTGGTTCTGGGTTTTAGATATCCCCAGCAGAGTCGCCAGAGCTGTCACACCTCCTTTTTACGCACCCGCAAGGGCTCAAGGGAGTTTTTTCCAATTAAAGAACAATCGAAACGGGATTGGTTTAATTATTTCAGAGTCGCCACTTGGGAGATTTAGGGTGTCCCAAGTCACCAATTTTAATCCCGAATCGAGGAAAAGAATGACTCTATATTATAGTCTGCATACCAGAAATCCGGATAAGGAATTCTGTTAACCCGGGAGAAGGTGTTAGGGATTCCCGAGTTCCGTGGTTCTAGCACGGTCGCTCAACTGTTATATTTGGCTTGATTATCTGATTTTATACGCATATGAACTTATGTGCAAATTTTATCTTTTAACCGCTTTTATCGTTATTATTAAATTTTTTACAAGAATTGCAACGTCGTGAAAACATATCTCGAACCACGTTACATCAATGCACACGTGGCTATCGATATATCTCGACTCGGTTGAGATTTGGATTTGGATCACATAAATGTGCACCCGAATTAAGGAAAATACATTGTTAAAGGCGTGCCTAAAGCAACTAGCGTCTTGTTATTTGAGGAAGGTCCTAAAAATTCATTAAACGGCACATCCCGAGTTCTAAATACTATATTCATACATCTAGAGGGCCCCGCAGCTTTTTTCATTTTGTTTGTCGAGCCTCGTCTTGTTCTATTTTTAAAAGGAATTTGCGACGTCATGGACATGCATCTCGAACCACGTCACAATCAATGTACCCATGATTAGAAACACATTTTTCGAATCCGTCGAGATTTGGATTTGGGTCACATAAATGCGCACCAGAATTTAAGAAAGTAAAATTATTAAATACGTGCTTAAAGAGGCTATCGCGTTATTATTCCGGGAGGTCGTGAGATTTGCTAAACGACCCACCTTAGGGACTGAATGCTTCAATATATATACATTTAATGAGGGCCCCGCAATTTGTGCGTTTTTTTCTTTATTTTTGTCGAGGCTCATCTCGTCTTTATTTTAAAAGGATATCCTATAGCAACTACATTTCTTGTCGCGTTTGTCTTTACTAATTGAAAACAGTAGATAGCCCTAGTTAATTACATGCTTGCAAATTATCTATAACAGAATTCCGAGTGCTTGCGCAAAATCAGTAGCACGGCCACGTACACAGTCAGCCGAGCAGAATTAAGGGCCCAAATCCAGCCCATGCGTGATGGACCAGACCTGGGCCATTGTTTGTTCGATGCGGCCTGCTTGGTCCGTTTCAACCTGGGCTCGACCTTCGTGAGGTTGAGATTGCAAGCTCTGTGTTCTTTGTCTTAAAACATGGTTTACCAGTTATATGAAGCAGTTTATCAGAAGGGAAAGAACTTAACTAGTAGTGTACGATTTTCATGCTTGGCATACATTACAAATTTATACTACACCGTTAAACTAAATCTAAGATACAACCTACTGCATTGGGCATACTTTTATCACCCACCTATATACACAGTCTAACATTCAACTACCCACATTGACATTTATTAGGCATGAGGACTATCTCCAGTATCCAAAACAAAAATGTAAACTATTATACATTATATGAAACCTAACATAATAGTCTATGTGTATATAAACATCTGCAGATCCTCTCTTTTACATTCATGCTCAAACCTTTCACGTTACAGTGGTAGTATATTTGTGTACCTGGTATAGAGGAACAAAAGAAGAAGGAAAATGATTAGCTGAGTAGTACACAGCAAACCACAGCAACAGCAGATACACAGCAACAACACAGCAACAAACCAACAACCACAAGTGTTTTCCACAGTCCACAAACAACTAGCAACAGTTCCCAGAACAAAGAAAACCAACAGATGGTCGAGCACCAAACAAACAATCCCAGAAAACAGAGTAATGAACCAGCAGAAACAACAGAGTGTTCAATGTAACAACACCAGCAGTTCAACAATCACAAGCAACTCAACAGGCAACCAATAGCAATTGGCCAAGACAGCTTGACCAACTTGAACTCTTATGTAATTTTCAGACAGTGTTTGGTTACAATATTCTGAGACTTTATGTTTTCTTGTTTTCTCTCCAGACTAAGAATCTCCTCTTTTAGGCTCCAAAAAGAATCCTCCTCCTCTAACGGAAGGTCCCCCTTCTTATAGCCTAATCCCAACACTTTATAGCCTGCTGGATAACTCAAAATTTCCCCCTCCCTGTTGTTTTTCCACTCACTTATTTTAAATAACAAAACTCCCATCAAATCCCTGACAGCCCCTCTCCCTTTTTTGTTGTTAAAGTGTCCTAATCTCTTGTTTATTTAACCAAAGTATGGGCAGCAAGAATAAAATCTGACAGCATGTGCTGTCAGACTATTTTAATCCAAAACAACTGACCATACGCATGCTGCCCACAATCTGAACTAAGTGAACATGGCATCCATTTAAGCTCAAAGTCTGAACTGCCATTATAACCTACCACTAGATGTTCTTTAATTCAAATTAAACAAAACCAATAGGCAATACAATTCAGTTCCTAATGGGATTCAGATACGATCACAACAGAAATAACAACACGGATCAAGTTGTTACCATTAATGACTGAAACTAATTGACGACATACATCGACTCGACTATATTAATCGTAACACATAACAATCAATCGTTCATATAAACAACACGTACAGAGTCCCGAATGACTTCAGACAACTTTGTTCAATCACTGGGAACCTATATGAATTAACTCATTTGACGACTAATTTAATTGACGATCATGTATACCACAGAATACATTCAGAACACACAGAAAAGCAACTGACCCAATAAAAGGTCTTTGACATAGATGGAAGAAATCCGAATGGAAAATAACAAAAGAAAATAACAAACATACACAACGAAACATGCTGACAACTTAACTAGCAGTTGAATAAAACAAAAAGGAAAAGAAAACGTACCGAAAAATGTCCAAACAAAACTGAACCAAATCTGACTCAATTTTGACCCCTTGAGGCCGAACAAACTTTAATCAGGGTGTTCTCACGTGAGAACACCTTGATTAAGGTCTATTAGACCTCAAACCTTGTTAAGACTGGCCGGTTTCCAAGGCTATTCATGTTCTAGGTTTTGGATTCTCAGATTTGAGATTCTAAGAGTTGTGGGTAGATTCGGACCAAACCAAGCCTGGTTTGGTCACGAGGGGGTCAGGGGATTGTCTGGTATGAAGATGGTGAGGTTTGGCATAGGTCCGGGTTCGACTCGAATCTTCGAATGAAGATTCGAGATGAAGAAAGGGGATTCGAGGCTAGGGGGTAATAGATCCATGTTCAGGAGAGTGAGGGGGTCTTAGGGTGTTCAGGAGGGGGTCATCGACGTTCATGCCGCCGGGTTCTGATAAAAGGGGAATCAGGGCGGCTGCTAGGGTTTGGGGGGTTTCAGGCTTGGGGAAGGAGATGAGTGAAGGGGGGGTTCGGATAGGGGGCGTGGGGTGTGATAGAAAGCTTATATATGGTCTAGGGGTTTAGATGTGAGCCGTTGGATCAGATGATCTCAACGGCTTGGATCTGATGGTGAGGGGTGAGACGAGGTCGTTTGGTATTAAAACGAGGTTGTTTGGGTTTAAGTGATGGGTTGGGTTGGACCGGCTAAACAGGTCGGGTTATGGGTGCTGAGGTGGACCGTTGGATGGGTGTGTTTGAACGGCTCAGATCAGACGCATGATGTGGCGTCGTTTCGGGAGGTGGTCAGGGTAGGCCTAGTCTGGGCTGGACTTGTGCTGGTTTGGGCCTATTTTTGTTTTATTTCTTGGGCCCAAACTGATTTTCATTCACTTTTTTTTATTTTGTTTTCTAATTTTTGAAATACAACTAAATTAAAAATGAATTTGAAATACCCATTAATCACACACACACACACACACACACACACACACACATATATATATATATATATATATATATATATATATATATATATATATATATATATATATATATAAACTTTTAAATGGTTAAATTACAATCTAGAAATGCATACATATTTTTTGTATTTTGTTTGATAATGAATAAATGCAAAATGGACAGACCCACAAATGACTAACAACACATGTCACGGAAAACTCAAAAAATTGTACAGCGAAGTCATTTGTCGCTATTTTTATTTTCTTTTGGAGCGATTGTCCATGAAGCAAAAATCACGTGTTCTGTCACTGCGTTGCTGTGTTATTACTGTTGCTGACTGCTCCTTCATCTTCTTGTATTTCCGTTATCCAGGTACATGTTCTACAACTCTCAAATTTAAAGGAAAGGAAGTAAAGAGTTGTTGGAATGGATTTCTGAAAATAACTGTTTCTTTGTGTTTAATTTGATGTATAAGCAGTAGTTTATTTGATATTTCATAGTATGTATTGGAATGATTTTGGAATGCATAAACTGGACTGTTGAATCTATTTCTACAAACATGAGAATATCAATTGTAATTAATCTTAGTTTGTGATTACTAGTTATGAAATATAGTGTAGTTAATTTCTTTTTTTTTCAGTAGTCGTGTAATAGTTTCAAATAGGTTATGCCACAAAACGGGTTCAAATAGTTTATGAAAATCAGCATGTTGGTTTAATAGGGTTAGTTCTGAAATTGTGAGTTCACTTGAGTAAGTAACATCATTTTAAATAGCAATGTGAACAATGTTAGTAACTCATATTCTCAAATGTTAGTGATTGATGTTAGCCTGATGTCAGTTTTTAAAGCATTGATGCATTTCTTCGACAAGTCGTAAAAAGAGTTAAAAAATGGCTTTGTATTACACGTAGTTAGTTCCAATAGTTCAATTCATCTAATAATGTTAGTTTAAATTAATCAAAGAATAGTTAGTTTGTTTTGATATTACTGGGTGTCAATCTCATGGTCTATTAATAATCTCAACTTTAGTGTTATTAACTAATAGAATAAGGAACGATACAATCTCCCTTGATCAAGCTCTGTTGCAATTTTCCGTTTGCATTTGTCTTGATCTAATAAATAATAAGAGGCATGAGCTTATAAACATGTAACTAATTAGGACCTCTTCTCTTTTATTTTAGAGACGAACTTAATAGAAAAATGTAGTCACTTTAGGATTGTCCTTTTAAAATAAATGAGACGAGCCTCGACAAACAAAAATACACAAGCTGCGGGGCCCTCTATATGTGTTAGTAAAATTACTTAGACTTTGGGATAGGCCGTTTAGCAAAATTTCACGGCCTCGCCCAAAATAATGATACGCTAGTCGCTTTAGGCGCGCCTTTAATAATTTACTTTCTTAAACTCGGGTGCACATTTATGTGACCCAAATCCAAATTTCAACGGAGCCGAAATGTGTCGCTAGTCACGGGTACATTGATTGTGATGTGGTTCGAGATGCATGTCCATGACGTTGCAAATTTCTTTAAAAAATAATGAATGAGACGAGCCTCGATAAACAAGAATACACAATTTGCGGGGCCCTCAACGGACAGTTATTTCGAATGCTTAGATTTCGAGACAGGCCGCATAACTTTACGGCTTTTCTCAAAACAACAACGCGTTAGTCTTTAGGTGCGTATTCAATAATGTTATTTTCCTACACGCAGATCCACATTTATGTGACCCAAATCCAAATCTCAACGAAGTTGGAACGTATCAAAAATTGCGGGTACATTTATGTGGCGCAATTCGAGATGCATTCTCACGACGTTGCAATTCTTTGAATAAATAATAACAAAAGCGGTAAACAGTTAAAATTTGCACATAGATTCAACAGGTATTAAAAATCAGATAAATGAGCCGAATATGATAGTTGAGCGTCCGTGCTAGAACCACGGAACTCGGGAATGCCTAACACATTCTCCCGGGTTAACAGAATTCCTTACACAGATTTCTGGTTCGCGGGCTGTAATACAGAGTCAATATTTTCCTCGATTCGGGATTCAACCGATGACTTGGGACACCATAAATCTCCCAAGTGGCGACTTTGAATCTTTAAATAAATCCTGTTTCGATTGTCCTTTAATTGGAAATACTCCCCTCTGCGCCCCTTTGTGGAGGCTTGGGTGAAACGGAGGTGTGACAAGCATTATACTCAGAAAATGTAGCATTGGGTGAGGATGTACGTCCATGGGTAGCAGAATGCTTGGCACTCCCAGGTACCACCCCAACATGGTTGACAGCAGGAGTCCAAATTTTAAGAAGAACCCTGAACTTCGAGGCAAAAGGGTGGGAGACCTTTGTTTGCAATCTAGCCCCCACCACTCTTGAGAACTCTCTTCCTATCTCCTGGGCTATATTGGTGGCTTCTATCATGGCGAGGTACCCGTTCAACATCAAGAATGTAATGTCCAAGGTGATTACGAGGGTGGTGAATGAAGGTGATAGATCTTACCCCTTCCCAAATTTCCTGATTATGTACTTTGAGGAACAAGATGTGGAGAAAGAAAGTTTGATGTGAAAGTGAAACCCAAGGCACCTTTATCCTGGTACAGCCTCAAGGAGGATGACAACCCCAAAGATCCTAAAGGCAAAGTCACTACTTCTACTGGCCAGTCTAAAGAGTAGTAGTAGTAGTAGTAGTAGTAGTAGTAGTAGTAGTAGTAGTAGTAGTAGTAGTAGTAGTAGTAGTAGTAGTAGTAGTAGTAGTAGCAGTAGCAGTAGCAGTAGCAGTAGCAGTAGCAGTAGCAGTAGCAGTTCCACAGTTCCATGTCGCACCCCTTCCTCAGCCTACCCATTGACTGCCCACCATTTGAGCCAAACCCTTGCCAGTATCAACAACTGGATGCAGACAGCTACTTCTAAGCTATCTGTGCTTTCTAGCTTGGTGGCAGCCCAGTCCGTACCTCCATAGCCACAGATTCCAGCCTCAGTGGATGAGACTCTCAAGGAGTTTCTGGACAACCAGAAAAAGCTCCTGGAGAATCAGAAGTTGATATTAAATGTTGTAGGTACTCATGGAAAAGCACTGAAGGAGCTGGCAAAGGAAACAAAGAAGTTGAGAAAGACTTGAGCATCAAAGGAGTCTGTGAAGGAGTTGAGGGGCGAAGTGGAGAAAATGAAGGCTGATCACTTGCCATTGGAGATGCTATTGCATGACCCGATTCTAGCAGCCCAGCATGATCCGAAGCAGGAGATGGAGAGGCTAGCAAAGAGGAAGAGAGTGATCCCCTGAGCTGATGATGTAGTGATAGAGTTGGAGGACCCGCATGGAGGTTTCTCTATCTAGCCGCAGGCCCTAGAGCAACCTCAGGTCCCAGTGCAGAGACAGGACACCGGGATCCCGTCACAGGTTCCCGAGCAGTCACAGGACCCAGGGACTTAGGCTCATGACCCCATGCAGACGGAGGGCCAATAGGGAGTTTCTCTTTAATCTCTATCTTTTATTGAGCTATTTTTGATTAGTTAGCATTGAAGACAATGCTAGCTTTCATTTAAAGGGGTAGCCCTATTTTGATGACATTGGGTTGTAAATATGATACTACTTTCTTTTTACTATGCTTTTTTTTTACCTTTGGTATGTATATAATTTTACTAGTTTATTGCACTTTTCTTACTTTGCAACTTTGGTCTGTATATAAAGTTACTTTCTGATGTATATATTCATTTCCCCTAAAGTATATTCTCTAAATCCCCTATTGTACATATTTATTTTACTTTCCGCATTTTATTTCATACCTTCTTAATTCATTTTCGTAGCTTCTTGTTTTGAGTTTTGCGTGCAATAAGCCTTTGATTTTCTTAATGCCACGGTTCTTTCCAAAGGTGGAATTTGTGTGAATCGGGTGGCTCTTCCCGATGATGGATGGCATGACATCCTTCTTAAGGGTTTGAGTCTGTTTTTTTTTTGTTTTTGTGTAATTAGTAGCTAATGAGTAATAGTTCCTCAAGCAAAGCTTCACTTGGGCCTAACACATTTGCCTTTGATCTTATGGTCAAAAATAAATTGTTGTGTATATGATGGTGAAAGTTGTGACCTTGAGACTCTTGTGTTGGCCGATAATCATCAAGTGGTTATTCGGGACCATTAGTGTCACTCAAATCTTAGCTAAGGTTGTTGCGGGCCCCCGACTCTGTCTCTTTAGCAATCCTATAGCTTGTGTGGTGAGATTTTGAATTGCAAGTCCAAGTCTCGTGCCATTAGTCTAGAACTTGCCCTGAATGTTTGTTTAGGCGAAATCCTAAATGTAGTTTGACTTGAGAAGTGATTATAGCCTCTCCTTGATCTGAATGATATCTTGAAAATTTCCATATCCTACCAACAATAATATCCCTAGTCAACCCTTTTGAGCCATAACCCTTTTTCTTTCAAAGACCATGATACAAGCCTTTACCCATTCTAAAAAGACCCTCTCTTGGCACCTGATCTTTCCTTAGCACAAGGCAAAAGCATAAGTTTTAGGGGAGAGACGAGGAATGCAACAAAGTGGTAGAAGGTACAAAATGAAGAAAAGGAAAGGCAATGAAAAAGAAAGAAAATTAAAAAGTCAAAAAGAGTGAACAATATAGAAGAAATGAAGGGATTCAATAAAAGTAAATATATGAAAGGTGTGGAAAAGTTTAGAAAGGAGAAAACGTTTTGAAATGAACAAGAAAGAGTGACAGTATGTCTCTCTAACCCCTAAGAAAGAAGTAAATGACTCAAAAAGTCAAGAGAATGTGTGCCAAAATGAAGCAAATGAAGTGCTTAAGGGAAGATGAAACCTACTTAGACCAAATATTTCCTACCCTAAACCAAAAGCCTTCACTATATCTCCACAAAAGTCCTATATGATTTTGAGTTGAATGAAGATTACATTAGTGGTGACTCACATAAGGGGAAAGCTTATGGTACTTAGAGCCGGACTTGTGACCTTTCTTTGAAAAAGATGAGTGTGTTTCCCACAATCCTCGTTCTAAGTGCTACAACCTAAAAGTGAGGTTTGCTTATGGAGTGTTGAGCAGTATGAGTTTGGGTTCCACAATGACCAAAGTAGTAGAAAGAGTTTCCTTGATGGGTTGAGTCAACTCTTGATGCTCTTGTGTCGCACTAAAACCATGGTGCTTGAAAGGTTGAATGTTGTTAATGATTCGGTTGATTTAATGGCAATTGTTAGCCCCAATTGATGCTAGATGAGGTCACTTTAGGTCAGCTGAATATTTTAGGTTTTACTCTTAAGGAGGTGGGACTTATTTTAGTTGTTTGAGGACAAGCAAAAGCTTAATTTTGGGGGAGTTGATAAATAGGGATTCTAGTTCATTTTGCACTCCTTTTTACTTGAGTTTTGGATTAAAAATGTATACAAATAGTCCCAAAGGCTTACATGTTGTACTTGTTTGCAGGGTTTGGTCAAAAAAAGTGACAAGTAATCAAAACCAGCTCAAAAAGGATTGAAACATGCACAAGAACAAGTCAAGGCACTGCTGCAACATAAAATCCATTGCAGCTGCAAAAGACTCACCGTGGCCGCATACCATTTAGTGCGGTCCGCGGTGGATGAGTTCAGAGAGGGGCACTTTTGGAGCTTAAAGCAGTGTGGTCCGTGGAGGATTACTCACTGTCGCAATCCATTTTATGCGGTCCGCGGAGAGGAGATTTAGATAGTTGGGAGTTTTGACGATTAAAGCCAGCACGGTCTGCGAAGCATTTTGTGCAGACCGAAGTGAAGTAATTGCGGCCGCGGAGCATTTTATGTGGCCCGCGGGGGCCAGATTCAGAGAGTGAAAAGTCAAGCCAAAAAGCCTTATCGCGGCCGCGGTGCATTTTTCACGGTGCACAATACCTCCGTCAGGGGTATTTTTCTCCAGAAAATTTGGCCTAATATAAATACTTTCTTTTCGCATTTTAGGGCATCTGTTAGAATCTAGAGCACGTGAACGGCGATTTTATTCCATTTTGAGTAATTTGTAGCTAGTTTAACACTGAATCTTCAATTTCTTAGTTTGTAATTAAATTACATGGGTTATTCTTCATCTATTTATCTGTTTTCTTTCATTATTATGAGTAGCTAGAACCATTAGCTAGCGTTGTGGCTCAACCCTAGTGTGGGTATTTGATGGGTCTTTTGTTCTAAGGCTTGGATGTTTATGGATGGTTTATTTGGACTGATTTGTGTTTTCCATGTTAAATTGGTGGTTGCAAACACTAATTTGTGCCTATTTGACTTGGGTTCTTCTTGACAAATAGAGCTTGAGTCTAGGAAAATAAGTCCAACAAGGAATTGGGGTGTAATCAAGAGATTGATAGCCCCAATTAAAGGGTTAAACCTAGAGATAGTAATACCCGACTTGAGCCTATATTGCTTGCACAATTTTGATACCCAATTGGTCTTGAGAAAGTCAATTAGGGGAAAGTCAATCAAGCTAACAAGAGGTATAAAGTGACTAGTTCCGTATATTGGCTATATCACAATCCCCAACAAAACAACTTTGCTTTAGGCTTTAGATCCTGTCAAGTATTTACCTAGGAGAAAGACACTTCCCTAGTACCTCTTTAACTATTTAGAAAACCTTACAAGCAATCATTCTTAGTTTAATTTAGTATCTCTTTAGTATAAAATTAGAAGTACCAAACCAACAATTATGATTAGAAGTGTAATTAAGAGCAATACGCATTTCTAGTTTAGATAGAAATCCAATTCCCAATCAAGTTAGCTCCATGTGGATTCGATCCCTACCATCTTGGGTAAAAACTACACGACCGCTCTTGCCACTTTGTAGTGGTGTAGGTTTGGACCCGATCACCACCACCAATAATGTTGCCTCAGATCACGATACATCTTCGACGCACTTGGATAAATAGAATACTGAGAATTGTGTGCCTCCTCTAGAATTTTCTCCCTCAAGACATCAACATTAGGAATACATAGGCAACCTTGGAGTCGTAGAACACCATCCTCACCGATAGTAACCTCCTTGGAACCACCCTGTAGTACCGTATCTCTGAGAACCAATGAGTGCGGTTCATCGTACTGACGAGCCTTGATCTGCTCAAGTAATGAAGACGGAGCCACAACATATGCAAGAACTTGACTGGGCTCTGAAATATCTAACTTTAAAAGTCTATTAGCTAAGGACTGAAAGTCCATAGCCCATGGCCTCTCCTCTATCAAAATAAAGGCCTAACTACCCATACTCTCGACCTTTCTAGTCAAGGCATCCGCAACCACATTCGCCTTGTCCGGATGATAAAAGATAGTAATATCATAGTCCTTTAGTAACTCAAGTCACATGAACTGCCTTAAATTGATGTCCTTCTACTTAAACAAATGTTGCAAGCTGCAATGATATGTGTAAACCTCAGAGGACACCCCATAGAGATAATGCCTCCAAATTTTAAGAGCATGAACTATCGAGGCCAACTCCAAATCATGCACGGGGTAATTCATCTCGTGGGGCTTCAACTGATGTGAAACATATGAAATAACTCGCCCCTCCTGCATCAATATACAACCCAAGCCAACGCGTGAAGAGTCACAATACACAATATACATCCCCAAACTGGAGGCCAATAACATTGGTGTTGTAGTCAAAAATGGTCTTGAGCTTCTAAAAGCTTGCCTCGCAATAGTCAGACCATCTGAATAGAGAACCCTTCTAGGTCAATCTAGTCAAGGGCGTTGTAATAGATGAGAATCCCTCCATGAACCAACAATAATAACCTGCTAACCCTAAGAAACTCCTGATCTTGGTTGTTGTGGTAGGACAAGACCAACCCTGGACTATCTCAATCTTCCTGGGATCCACCTTAATACCCTCACCTGATACAACATGCCCCAAGAAAGCCACGGAATCTAACTTGCACTTGTAGAACTTAGCATAAAGCTTATGTTCCCGCAAGTTCTGAAGCACTAACCTCAAATGTTGCTCGTGCTCCTCCATACTACGCGAGTGGATCAATATGTCATCAATGAAAACAATGACAAATGAGTCAAGATACATCCTAGAAACTTGGTTCATCAAATCCATAAATGCCGCCGAAGCGTTAGTTAAGCCGAAAGACATCACTAAAAACTCATAGTGGCCATATCTAGCCCGGAAAGCCATCTTCGGAACATACGAAGCACGAATCTTCAGTTGAAGATACCCATATCTCAAGTCGAACTTAGAGAACACCCTCGCTCCCTGAAGCTGGTCAAACAGATCATCAATACACGGCAAAGGATACTTGTTCTTGATTGTAACTTTGTTTAACTGTCTATAATCAATGCACATTCTCATAGTACCGCCCTTCTTCTTCACAAACAACATCGGTGCACCCTAAGGTGACATACTAGGTCTAATGAACCCCTTCTTAAGCAACTCCTGAAGTTGCTCCTTTAACTCTCCCAGATCCTTAGGATCCATATGGTAAGGTAAAGTATAAATAGTATGGGTGTCTGGAACCAAGTTAATGCCGAAATCGATATCTCGATTTGGCGGCATACCTAGTAGATCAGCAAGAAATACATCAGAACATTTTTGTACCACCAGAACTAAATCTAATGTGGGAGTCTCTACAGTAGTATCCCGAATAAAGGCCAAGTAGGCCAAAAAACCCTTCTCGGCCATATGTCGAGCCTTTAAGAAAATATAACCCGGATGGAAGTACCGACCGACGAACCTCTCCAATCTAATCTGGGCAACTTAGGCATCACCAAGGTAACAGTCTTAGCATAGCAGTCAAGAATGGAATGGCACGAGGACAAGCAGTCCATGCCCAAGATAACCTTGAAATCAATTATATCAAGCAATCGAATATCCACTCTAGTCGCATATCCACAGAAAGTCACTACACAGGACCGGTAGACCCGATCCACCATAACAAAATTACCTACTGGCATGGACACATATACAGGAACGCCAAGGACTCGCAGGACACATCCAGATAAGGAGCAAGTAGAGAAAAAACATAGGAGTAAGTAGACCTTGAATCAAATAGTACCGAGATATCCCTACGACATACAAAAATAGTACTTGTGATAACTGCATCAGAGGTGATTGCCTATGGCCTGGCGAGGATAACATATAATCTAGTCGTAATGCTAACTGAGTGGCCTCCACCTCTAGAGCGACCCCCACCCACCTGCCCTCCGCCTTTGGCTAGGCGGGCGGGGTGGTGGTGTGGTAGATAGTGCAGTAATCATGGGCCGATGGTCCTACTACTCAGCCTTACCCCGAAGTGTAACGACCCGATTGTTCATTTTGAGTAATTTTGCCCGGTTCGCTAGTTTGAGGTTATGAGAAGCTTCACAATATGGTTATCGACTTACGTTCAAGGTTGAATTCAGTTAACGGATGACTCAAAGTCAAATTGGAAGAGCGAAACTAGTTTTGGAAGTTTAAATGGTAAGAATTTGATTAGAACTGGACTTTTGAGTAAACAGCCCCAAAATGGGTTGTGGGTGATCTCAAAAGATTCGTATGATGATTTTGGACTTAGGCACGCATCTAGATCCAGATTTGGAGGTCCGTAGGGTAATTTGAGGCGTTTCGGCGAAAGTTGGAAAAGTGGAAGTTTGACCCATAGTTGACTTTTGTGATATTGGGAACGGAATGCAATTTCGAGAGTTGAAATAGCTCCGTCTTGTCATTTATGACTTGTCTGCAAAATTTGACGTCATTCCGGGTTGAAAGGTTTGAAAGTTTCTAAGTTCGATTCATGGTGTGATTCGTTGTTTGGCATTGTTTGATGTGATTTGAGACCTCGAGCGAGTCCGTGTTAGGTTATATGACTTGTTTGTGTGTTTAGATGGGGTCTTAGAGGCCTCGGATGTGTTCCGGGTGGGTTACGGATCATTTTCCCATTGTTTGAACTGTTGTTTACTACTTTTGGTGTTCTTCTTCACGATTGCGAACAGCCTTTCACGTTCGTGATGTGTTGTTGCTAGCTACCTTGAAATCCTTCTTCGTGTTCATTTTTAACACCTCGCGTTCGTGAAGCTCTGCCTTTTCCTTCATCACGTTCGTGTCCCCCTCACGCGTTCGCATAGTTATGCTATTCCACTCTTCACGTTCGCGTACTAGTTCACGCGTTCGTGAAGAGCAACCTTTGGGCCCTTATACTTTCGTTCTTTGCATTCGCGAATACGTTGTCGCATTTGCGAAGCACACTTGGGCAGCCTTCATTTTTCTTCTTCGCGAACGCGATCCTTCCTCTACGTTCGCGATGCACAAATGCCTGGGCAGACAGAATATATCCCAAAATCGAGGGTTAGACCATTTTATTCATATCTTGACTTGTGGAGCTCGGTATTGAGCGATTCTTTGCGGGGTTTTCACACAAATTAATTGGGTAAGTGTTCTTCACCTAGAATCTAACATATTCCATGATTTTGTCTTCATTTTCATCATTTAAATTATGTTTTGAGTTGAGGAAACTGTTGGTTTTGAAAGAAAATTTCTAAAATAAAAAATTGTGATTTGAGGGAGCAAATGGTTTCTTATGTGTTTTATTTGTGTTTTGAAGTTAATTTGGTAAGATTTGAATTGTCTAGAGGTCTTTTCACCCGAGAAGTGCATTTTAGAGTATCAGTTGTCATATTTGAGGTAAGTATCTTGCTTAACCTTGCGTGGTGGACTTCCCCTTAGGATTTGAGTCTTCTATGCTAATTGTATTTTGTGCACGCGAGGTGACGAGTGTGTGCTCGAACTTATTTGTAGGAGATTTGACTTTAGGGTTCTTAGGTCCTTATATTCATTAAGTGAGAAGTTTTCCAATATGATTGGGTTTCCTAATTGCTTGTTTTACCTCTATATGCTCCATATGGTGTTGTTAGCTTTCCTCTAACTCTTACTTGTTACTTGACCCTTATTTTCCTTAATTGAAGTGAATGTCTTCCTTATTGTTTGATACTTCTTGAGTGTGAGTTCCTCTATGACTTCGTGCAAATATGTTACATGTCCAATTGTTGTGGTTACCGGTGTAGTTATCAAGTGCTTATTATGTCTTGTTGTTTTGTTAAGGTTATTGTGCTTCTTCGTTTTTTCGTGATCCTTATTATGTACTATTCATGCTTAATTTGACGATTATTCATGTGGAACAAGACTTACGATATCCTCTTGGTAATTGACCGTTGTTGAGTATTGACTCAAGTTGAGATCTATATTGCAAAGCTAATTGTTGAGACAAGATTGGTTATTGTTGATTCCCTTGCCGGGATGTTATTGTTTCAATTATTGACTCCGATGCCGGGATGTTATTATTTCTATTATTTGGGTGAGGAAGAGTGTAAAGTACGAAGGGTGATGCGTTGCATGATATTGTGAGTGAGTGTTATTGCACGAAGGGTGATGTCGTGTTGATATTGTGAGTGTTAATGCACGAAGGGTGATGTTGTGCCATATTCTGTGAGTGTAAAAGCACGAAGGGTGATGTCATGCCATATTATTGAGAGATAAAGCACGAAGGGTGATGTCGTGTCATGTTTATGAGAGAGTAAAAGCACGAAGAGTGATGTCGTGCCGTTTCTGTCGATTTCTATGGTGAGGATGAGAGAAAAAGCACGAAGGGTGATGTCGTGCGCTTGTTACTAGTTTTACTATTTCTGTTGGTTCCAAAGTTGATATTTACCCTGCTTCTCTGCTTATTAGTAATATCGTGATTTAAAACAAAGGGATTTATACTACGCTGCTTTGTATGATCTTTTCTTTTATTTGAACTCGCCGTAATTATATATATATTTCAATACTTCAAATTTCATTAATTGCTATAATTTTTTAATTCAATTAGTTTCTCAATTAAATCTCCTTAAAAAGTCTGAGTTGTATTTTACTCAAAAAGTAATTTCTACTAAGTTGTAATTTATTAAACCTCATGTTAAAAGTAATAATCATTCGATGTTGCATTTTAATTAAAAAGGGAACTTTCCTCATTCAAATGATTTCTGAAATAACTTCATCTTTCTTGCTGATTTCCTAATTGGTTTAGAAGCTATACTCTACTTTATGTTATGAAAATGAGAATGTTTTTGTGCAAGGTGAGATAGACCACATAGGCAAAATGTGCCGGGTGTTCTAAAGGTTTGGAAGTTGAGGTTATGATATGAGACTTCATGTTCTGATATGACTGAAATGGTGCATTAAAAATGATGTTATTAATTGAGTTGACAATGTTTTCCTTATTTGAGTACAATTTACATGTCTGCATCCCAGCTATATTAGTGTTGAGTTACTTGGTTATCTTTTGTTTTCATCCGTGTTTTCCCTTTATTATTTCTGTTGATTATAGTTTGCTTTCTCACTGCTGTTGATATTACTTTGTTATCTTTATTTCGATAGTTTATTATCATATCCTATTTAATTTATTTGACCAGTAGGTGTCTTGACTGATCCTCATCACTACTCCACCGAAGTTAGTCTTGATACTTACTGGGCACCGCCATGGTGTGCTCATACTACACTTATGTACACTTTTGTGTACGGATCCAGGTATTTGATCGGTAGTAGCAGTGTGGGTCATTGCAGTGGAGACTCAAGGTAAATGTTGTTGCCCTTGCAGGCCTCGGAGTCACCTTCATTTGTATTTATTTTCATTTGTCCCTTTTTTGGGGACAGTGACGTATTAATTTTGTATACTTACTTTTAGAAAAGCTTATGACTTGTACCACCGGTTTAGTAAATGTCAACGTTATTTCAATTAATATTAGGCATACCTAGTCTAGAGATTAGGTGTCGTCACGACTCCTTCGGAGGGATTTTGGGTTGTGACAAGTTGGTATTAGAGTTATAGGTTCATGTGATGACCGAAAAGGTCATCGCTTGTTTTGGAAATAAATTATGTGTTTTGAGGCTTTAAAACCTTCTTTTTGTATCACCTCAAATGCGCAGTCCGGGCGTGTATCGGGAAAACCATTATTTGAAAATCAGTGAAAAACGATAAATTTTGCTTTTAAAATAAATTTAAGTTGACTTGGTCAATATTTTTGGGTAAATGGACCCGGACCCATTATTTGATGGTCCCGGTCCGTAGGAAAATATGGTACTTGAGCGTATGCTAGGAATTGAATTCCGAGGTCGCAAGCCCGAGAAATGAATTTTTGAAGAAAATTGTTTAACTGAAAATATAAGAGTTTTAGGAATTTGAATGTGTTTGAATTTGATGGTATCGGGCCTGTACTTTGGTTCTAGAGCTCGGTACAGGTCTTAATGGTATTTAAGTTGAGCCCGTAAAATTTGGTAAGAAACAGACTTGATATGACGTGAATCGTACCTTCGGTTGTTAGAATTTGAACTTAAGAATTCTTGAGATTTTTTTTGATTTTGATACTAAATTCATAGTTATTGATGTTATTTTGATGATTTAATCGCACAAGCAAGTCTGTATGATATTTTTGAACTTGCGTGCATGTTTGGTTTGGAGCACTGAGGGCTCGGGTGAGTTTTGGATAGGTCACGGAGTGAAATTGAACTTAGGAGCAAGTGATGGTATCTGGTATTTTTGCTCAGGCATCTGATCTCGCAATTACAAGATCAGGCTTCGCAATTGCGAAGAGGACAAGATTTGTAATTGCGACCCCAGTGTCGCAAATGCGAACAAAGCCTGGGCAGGCCTTGGTCGCAAATGCGACACTTCCATTGCAAATGCGACAGGTCCCTCGCAAATGCAAAGGTGGCCGAATTTCTTCATGGTCGCAAATGCGACATATTCTTCGCATTTGCGAAGATAGCAGGCCCCGAAGGGGTTCGCAATTGTGAACCCTGGTCGCAATTGCGACATCTGCAACCTGCTAAATCATAACTTAGCCGAAAATTTCTCATTTTTCAAACTCTCTCAAATATCTTTTTACATGATTTCAACTCAAAATCAAGGGTTTTCATGGGGGAAATTGGGTGTTTTGGGTAGAACTTAGGATTTTCAAATTTTGGGATTTGGACCTCGATTTGAGATCCGATTTCAAAACAAATTATATATTTGGGGTCGTGGGTGAATGGGTAATCGGGTTTTGATTCGAACCTAGGGTTTTGACCATGTAGGCCCGGGGTCGATTTTTGACTTTTTGGGGAAATTCTTATAAAACCTATTTTCATGCATGAGAATTGATTCATTTAGCATTTATTGATATCGTTAAGTAAATTGTGGCTAGATACAAGCCAATAGGTGGTGGAAACAAGAGGTAAAGTGGTAGTTGAGGCTTAATTGTATTCGTGGCTTTGAGGTAAGTGTTTGGTCTAACCTTAGCTTGAGGGATTAGGAGTTGTGTCTTATTTGCTATGTGTTAATTGAGGAGTACGAAGTATAGGCATAGTGACGAGTATCTATATGTCGGTGTCAAGCATGCTCGTGAGTCTCGTATTGTAATATTTGTGACGCCCTTGTGATTTATTCATGCTTAATATGATGATTATCATTGTTGGTTCCCTTGCTGGGATGTTATTGTTTATGATATTATCTCCCTTGCTGGGAAGTTATTGTTTATGATATTGTTTCCCTTGCAAGGATGTTATTGTTTGTGACATTGTCTCCCTTGCCCGGATGTTGTTGCTATAATCATGTTCCCTTGCCGGGATTCTTTTATGATTGAGGTTGAATTGTATATGGGATTGGGTTGCACGCCACAACGATATTATATGAAATGGGATCGAGTTGCACACCGCAATGGTATTATAGAAAATAGGATCGTGTTTCACGCCGCAACGGTAAAAATATGAAATGGGATCGGGTTTCACACTGCAACAGTATTACATAATTTAGGATCGGGTTGCACGCCGCAACAAGAAAGAAATGAAAGTGAATATTGTATTGTTTTCCTTATTCTTGTTGGCAATTGAATTATGGTTTTTCTTTACATTCCTCTATTGGTATTCTGTTGTTATCTGATACTCTATGTAGCATGCTTTTCCCCTCCCATCTTTAACTGTAAATGTCTTCTTTTATTTTTCCATTGTATATAATTTAACTGCACAGGTTTATTTGGTAGTATGGTTCTAGCCTCGTCACTACTTCATCGAGGTTAGGCTGGGCATTTACCAACACATGGGGTCGGGTGTGTTGATACTACACTCTGCACTTTGTGTAGATCCCAGTGCTGCAACTTTTGGACCGCAGTGAGGTTACTGCCTTCAATCCATTCAGGTGACCTAAGATAGTCCTGCAGGCGTCCGCCTTGGCATCTCCTTCCATCTTTCCATTCTGTTTCTTTTATGTATTTCAGAGACAACGTTGTATTTATATTTCGGACCCTTATTTGTAGTATTCCTAGACAGTCTATGATATTGTGACACCAGTCCTAGGTAGTCTAGGTTTAAGGATTTGTATCGGTAATATTTAAATTGTTACATTTTGTTCTTACGCTTATTTATTTCCACTGCTATTATAATGTTAAATCACAACTGTTAAAGGATTTAAAATAGGAAAAAGGTAAAGTAATTGGAATGATTGGCTTGCCTAGCTTTCACTAGTAGGTGTCATCACGACTCCCGAGGGTGGAAAATCCGGGTCGTGACAGTTCATAGGTGCTACGAGTCATAAGCAAGTTTAGTAGAGTCTTGCGGATCGGTACGGAGACATCTGTACTTATCTTTGAGAGGCTACATAATTGTTAGGAAGTCCCACTTCTTTCATTCCTTATCGTGCGATATTGATTCAGCTCAAAGTATATAACTTATGTTCCTTTACATCCACTCGTGTATAATATTACGCTCTTAGTGTCCGCTATGCGCCAGTGGTTCGTGATGCTACAGATGGGCTACGAAGGAGTCAAGGATGCCCAGGCATTGTCTCGACGTGTCGTCCAGATTGAAGATACAAAGGTATTGAGAGGCTATTCATTTGTTCATATGGAGGCGCGGAGGTTCTCAACATCGGATTGTCGAGTGCGAGCTTGGGAAGGTTTAATTGGTCGACTAGTCATCACAATTGTGGCAACGCCACGAGGTGGGTGTTGATTGGGAATAGTTGGTGGTATTGGAGTCCCTTGTGATTTGTGTTTTATGAGTCATGTAGGTTATTTCTACAGGTTATCAAACGTTGTTTTCTATGGCTTTACACCAAATGGAGGAGTCCAATAGCGGCATTCAGACTGCAGAGTCAGATTTATATCAGTTTTGTCCTGGTGTGTGTGTATATGTGGTTTTGGTTGGTTCCCGGATTTAGGTATAGCCAAGGTCTGAGATCTTGCACGGGATGATGTTGGGGGCTTACAGTATTTTTACGATATTAATGGATCTACATTTCAGCATCAAGGGGAGTTGGAGAAACAACTTCAAATTCACAAAAGGTTTATTTAGCGTGGGTGTTGTGGGTGTCGTAGTTATGGAGGGACAGGGTGCTTTAGAGGAAATGTGATGGTTTACGAGCTTCTGAGCTACATGGTTCATGCTAAGGTCATTTGTATGTGGGGCTTTGATGGGAATTATTGCATATCGACTATTCAAAGGAATGGGTCAGTTCAGAAGTGTTGGGTCAGCACAAAATAGAAGTAAATGGTCCTTTTGAATGGGAATTCTCTACTGGCATTTGTGGCAGCACTCTTGGATTGGACAGTTTGTGTGACTCGATTGAATTGGGGAGGTGCAGTCTGAATGGCTTAGTTACGTGCGGGTGGATCTCGAGGAGTTCTCGATGGTTTGGGCAATGGCTTGAGCCTGTTGGCTACTATGAGCATAAGGAATAGGTTGTACATTGTGGATTTCTCCTAAATAGGTATCAGCAATTTATAGGGTGTTGGCATTGTTGGCTATCATATGTGAAGCGTGTGCACTTTTGCAAATGACCTTGAGTTTTGGTTTGCAGTGCGTGGTTGGTAGCATGGTGATTACTGGGTTTTCAGGCTTTCGAGGTTCATGTTTTGTTACGCGGCCAGAAACTCTATATGAGTGCTTCAGTAGAATGATAGGGTGTAAGTGTTATATCAGCCATTTGATTTGTGTAGTGGAGTTTGAGTATGAAAGTTTTGGTATTCCTGAGGTTTTGGGCTAGATGCCCTCATATGTGGACCATTTCCTACTTGCGGATTGTGAAGAAATGTTGAGAATGAGGTAATTGATAGCATGCATGATTGATAGGTCGCTATGGATTTTTGGAAAGGATATTTACCTATTTTGGAAATAATCAAGATTTGGGTTGGGGGCTATTTGAAAGCTCAATGAAAATATGTATCTTATATCAGGTCATGTTTGTGTACTCCTGTGAGATTGTCATTATGGTTATGTTATCAGGGCAGAATGGATATTATTTGTGCCCCTAGCCTATGATATGTGCTACTCTTTTATATTGTGTTAGGCGGTGATGTTGTATGATTATTTCCTATGCATGTTGTAATTTTGTTCAGGCCTTATGGAGATACAGGCGAGATAGCCCTCGTGATATTGATTTGCTCATTGCACCTTAGTTGTGCTTGCTTCTTTCATGTTTTAGCACTTTCATTCATTTTCCCACAGTTTTATTTATGCACTATGTTGTACTTGATATCAGTATTTATATAATCAGCGAACCAGAACATTTAGGCTCGATGAGCATTTGGGAGCGGGCTGCATGCCGCAGCGGATGTTATGTGGGATACCCTTTCCTTGTGTTTATTTGGTGTTGTGTTTTCCCTCTGTGGGATGATTCGATGAAAACTATGCTTTTGTTGCTACACATGTTGTACTCGTTAGATAATTCTTATACTTTGCTTTTCTTTATTTGTGCTAGATAATTAAGTTATTGCTGGTTTGGTGTATGAATTGTGTAGTGTTAGAATCCGAGTGGTTATGTGATGAGCTGTTAGTTAGGTTGGTTGTATTGGCTGAGATGAGGTTCTTAGACTTGAGATTAGTACTACGGTATTGGGGGTGAGGAGTGTTTGGAAGTATGAGGGTGTTTCTACTAAGATTTGGGTAATGGCCCTTGGCGGGCGAGAGAGCTTCTTGACTTTTTGTCTTCATGGGCAGCTATGAGTTCCTGCATGTTTCTTTATCATGAGCAGCAATGTGGAGGTCCGGAAAAAGGTTATATTCAATGTAAAGTGTATTGTCAGCATCCAGGATGTTATTTGAGCAGCTATGGTGGTCAGAGGTTATTGTTTTGGGTCATTTCAGTTATGTGGAGCAGCATGTGATTGTATTCTGGATTGGAATTTTGGCTCGATTCAGCTTGTTAAGGTTCATGTAGTGTGATGACATGGAATTCGGATCCTGTGATGAATTTCAGATGTTGAGGTTTGGGTTATGTTCTAAGGTTATGGGCTAAAGAGGAGATGAGACCTTCAGTAAGTTGCATTGTCAGTTCTGCTTAGGTTGGGTGATGGATAATCACCCCCGGGTGTATGTATGGTGAGCTCATGTAGCGGTTCGATGTCTTTGGAATAACTCTGGGCACGTTCGAGGACGAACGTATATTTAAGTGGAGGAGGATGTAACGATCCGACTGTTCGTTTTGAGCAATTTCCCCCGGTTCAACAGTTTGAGATCACAAACAGCTTCATAATATGGGTATCGACTTGCTTTCAAGGTTGAATTTAGTTAACGGATGGCTCAGAGTCAAATTGGAAGAAGAAAACTAGTTTGGGAAGTTTAAACGATGAGAATTTGACTGGAATTGATTGTTTGAGTAAATGGCCCTGGAATGGGTTGTGGGTGATCTCAATATCTTCATATGGTGATTTTGAACTTAGGCGCGCGTTCGGATTCAGATTTGGAGGTCCGTAGGGTAATTTGAGGCGTTTCGGCGAAAGTTGGAAAAATGGAAGTTTAGAAAATGGAGAAGTTTGACCCATAGTTGACTTTTCTAATATCGGGGTTGAAATGCAATTCCGAGAGTTGGAACAGCTCCGTCTTGTCATTTGGGACTTGTCTGCAAAATTTGACGTAATTTTGGGTTGGTTTGATAGGTTTCGGCTTGAGTTTTTGAAGTTGGAAAGTTTGAAAGTTCCTAAGTTTGATTCATGGTGTGATTCGTTGTTTCGGCTTTGTTTGATGTGATTTGAGACCTCGAGCGAGTCTGTGTTAGGTTATATGACTTGTTTATGTGTTTAGATGGAGTCCCGGGGACCCGGGTGTATTCCGGGTGGGCTATGGGTCATTTTCCCATTGTTTGAACTGATGTTTACTGCTTCTGGTGTTCTTCTTCGCGATCGCGAATAGCCTTTCGTATTCGCGATGTGTTGTTGTTGGCTACCTCAAAATCCTTCTTCGTGTTCGCATTTAACACCTTGTGTTCGCGAAGCTCTGCCTTTTCCTTCAATGCGCGTCCCCCTCACGCGTTGGCCTAGTTATGTCGTTCCACTCTTCGCGTTCGTGTACTAGTTCACGCGTTCGCGAAGAGAAACCTTTGGGCCATTAGACTTTTCTTCTTCTCATTCGCGAAGCACATATGTGCATTCTTAATTTTTCTTCTTTGCGAACGCGATCCTTCCTCCGTATTCGCGATGCACAAATGCCTGGGCAGACAGAATATATCCCAAAATCGAGGGTTAGACCATTTTATTCATATCTTGACTTGTGGATCTCGGTTTTGAGCGATTCTTTGAGGATTTTTCACACAAATCGATTGGGTAAGTGTTCTTCACCTAGAATCTAACATATTCCATGATTTTGTCTTCATTTTCATCATTTAAATTGTGTTTTGAGTTGAGAAAAATGTTGGTTTTAAAGAAATTTTTGAAATAAAAAATTGTGATTCGAGGGACCAAATGGTATCGGAATTTGATAAATTTTGTATGGTTGAACTCGTATCGAAATGGGTATTCGGTTTTGTAAAATTTGTCGGGTTCTGAGGTGTGAGCCCAAGGGTCGACTTTTGGACCGATTTTTTGATTTTGTTAAAGATTGAGACTTTATGATCTCGAATAGTTTCTTATGTGTTTTATTTGTGCTTTGAAGTTAATTTTGTTAGATTAGAGCCGTCCCGAGGTATTTTCACCCGAGAAGTGCATTTTAGAGTATCGGTTGTCGTCTTTGAAGTAAGTATCTTGCTTAACCTTATGTGGGGGACTTCCCTTAGGATTAGAGTCTTCTATGCTAGTTGTAGTTTGTGCACGCAAGGTGACGAGTGTGTGCTCGGACTTATTTGTGGGAGATTTTCCTTTAGGGTTCTTAGGACCTTATATTCATTAAGTGAGAAGTTTTCCAATATGATTGGATTTCCTAATTGCTTGTTTTACCTCTATATGCTCCATATGATGTTGTTAGCTTTCCTCTAACTCTTACTTGTTACTTGACCCTTATTTGCCTTAATTGAAGTGATTGCCTTCCTTATTGTTTTGATACTTCTTGATTATGCGTTCCTCTATGACTTCGCGCAAATATGTTACATATTCAATTGTTGTTGTTACCGGTGTAGTTATCACGTGTTATTTATGTCTTGTTGTTTTGTTAAGGTTATTGTGCTTCTTGGTTTTTCCGTGATCCTTATTAAGTACTATTCATGCTTAATTTGATGATTATTCATGTTGAACAAGACTTACGATATCCTCTTAGTAATTGACCATTGTTGAGTATTGACTCAAGTTAAGATCTATATTGCGAAGCTAACTGTTGAAACAAGATTGGTTATTGTTGATTCCCTTGCCGGGATGTTATTGTTTCTATTGTTGATTCCCTTGCCGGGATGTTATTATTTCTATTGTTTGGGTGAGGAAGAGTGTAAAGCACAAAGGGTGATGTCGTTCCATATTCTGTGAGTGTAAAAGCACAAAGGGTGATGTCGTGCCACATTATTGAGAGTTAAAGCACGAAGGGTGATGCCTTGCCACATTATTAAGAGTAAAAACACGAAGGGTGATGTCGTGCCATGTTTATGATAGAGTAAATTGTTGATTTCTATAGTGAGGATGTGAGTAAAAGCACGAAGGGTGATGTCGTGCGCTTGTTACTGTTTTTACTATTTCTGTTGGTTCCAAATTTGATATTTACTTTGCTTTTCTACTTATTAGTATCGTGATTTAAAACAAAGAAATTTATACTACGCTGCTTTGTATGATCTTTTCTTTTATACTAGCTGGCAGACGATAAGTACTCTCTAGAATGGCACTAAAGTAGGGTTGTGCTGGAGCATTCCGAGCAGGCGGTGGGGCTGACTGCATGGGCCTACTGGGCTGACCCCTCATGAACTGACCTCTTCCCCCAGGTGGGGCGCCATTGAATCCTCCAAACTCCCAGGGCCGCTTGTCCCTCGGCACAAACTCTCACGTTGCGGTTGTGAATACGCTCGATCCTCCGAGCTATATCGACAATCTGATGAAAGGGAGTCCCCATCTTGGCCTCATGGAAGTCCGAATCACGTCAAATCACTTCCATTACGCACCAAATTTTGCAGACAAGTCATAAATATAGTAATGGACATATACCAAGTTTCGGAACAAAAAATCAAACTCGGTATCCACAAAGTCAAACATTGGTCAAATTCATAAATTCTTTAAACCTTTAAACTTCAAATTTTTGACAAAATGCGATACTCGAGCTAGGGAACTCCGAATTCGATTCCGGTCATACTCCCAAGTCCCAAATCACGATACAGACCCATCAGGACTTTCAAAATATGGTTCCAGGTCTGTTTGCTCAAAACGTTGACTGAAGTCAACTCAAAGGAATTTTAAGGCACGAATTCACATTTCAATTAATTTTCACATAAAAGCTTTCCGAAAAAGGTACAGATTGCGCACGCAAATCGAGAAAGGCTAAAAAGAGCTATTTGAGGTTTCGAAATGCATAATTAAGATTTAAAACTCTAGATGACCTATCAGGTCATCAAAGTTAAAAGTTAGATTATTAAAATGTCTTTCTAAATAATTTAAATATCTTATTTAAAACTAAATAAAAAGCGGGGAAAACGAATACTCTTAAGGTGTCTTTTCTTTGAAGTTATGTCCTTTTAATTTATGAAGGAGTCAAATAGGATTAACCATAATTTTACGGTTAATTGTTTGCAATTATGATTGAGTATTTAAGGCCAATTTGCACTAAATTAATGAAAGTCAATCTCCATACCTAGATCAACTACCTTACTTATAAAAAAAAATATAACGCTTACAAAATATCTCAACCAACACTTCATATATACTCCTTCATTAATGGTTACAACCATTCCTTCAAAAACATATTTATTTCCGATTATCATTATTGAAAATGAAGTCATATTTATTTCCGATTATCATATTCAGAAGCGGATTTAGGGGTCGGAAGGGATTCACCCGAACCCAGATAAAATTTATTTTTTATCTCTACATATTATGTTTTAAATTTCCTTGACACAGTCCAAAAACACAGCTTAGTTGTCAAGGGGATTCAAAACCTTTGTAACGTCAGTGTTTCAATCTCCACTAACTACAATCTTTTTTAAAAAAAATTCTTTTTTGAACCCCTTTAGCGAAAATTCTGCTTCCGCCACTGATCATGTTGTATGGTTTTGCCTAACAGCATAAATTCAAATAAAATACTAATTAATCTAATATTCTATATATATATATATATATATATATATATATATATATATATATATATATATATACTCTCTCTAAAAATTGACAAATAAACAATGTCACACCTAATTCATTTTTGTTCAAAAAATCAGAAACATTATGTATGTTTGTTCTCACCAAACAAATCACCATATATGCGATATTATATTATTTAGCACTAATATTACCGGACTCGGCACACACGTACAATATATATATGCCAGTTCTATATAAGTTGTATGCAAATTGTACGTAAGTTGTATGTTTTAATTAAATTTGCGTACAACAAAATTTTTATATACAAGTTGTATATAAATTATATATTTTGCCTAAATTTGTACATATTTTCTAAAAACTCTCATTTCTTTTTGAAAACCCCAGAATCTAGCTATACCGGATAAATATTATCCGATTTGTATACTTACTGAAAAAAATCCCACAATTTTATTTGAGTCAATACCCCTAAATAGGGGCATTTGCATCTATACCTACTTTTTGGGTCACGTTTTAACTTATATCCGCTTTGCAAAAAAAAATTACAAGTATGCCCACTTTTCATGTAACTTCAGGCATACGAGCCTGAAGTCGCAGAGACAATCACACAAACTTCGGCATTGTAGTAGTTGGATCTGAAGTAGCAAAAATTATTGAATCAAGTGTTGACTGAAGTTTTTGTTTGTAATTGCTGAACTTAAGCATTTTAGTAGCTGAAGTTTTGTTCTCTATTTGCTGAACGTCAGCATGTTTTAGCTGGAATTGTGTTCTATACTTGCTGAACTTCAACATGTTTTAGTTGAAGCTTTGTTATGCTTGTGATGAACTTCAGGGCTGCAGTTTGTTTTGTATTTGCTAAACTTCATCATTTTAGGAACTGAAGTTTTTATTTATATTTGCTGAACTTCAGCATTCTTAGAGCTGAAGTTCTAAAACAACAATGACAAGTTGTCATTAAGATCCAGTTGCTATAATGGAATTATCAGTAAATTTGAAAAGCAATACTCCTATAAAATAAGACCATTAGTAAAAGTAACATCTTCACCTAATGCATAGGGAATCGAATCGTGCTTTCATATTTCAGTAGCAAGTAAAATAAGAATTTCCAAACTAGACTGGTCCAGAAGCTAATTCTTAGTTGTAAAGAGCTAAAATAGCAAATATAAGTTAGGCTACAACACATAACAATATCTCAATCTTCAGCCTTTAGAAAATGAAGGAGAAGGTGAAAGAGGCCTGAAGTTGTTTAAACAGTGGGTAAAAATTAAAACTTTTAAAAAAGGTAGGTATAGGTTAAATAGGGGCGACCAAATATAACGTCCGTACAATTTCCCCCCTAAATAATTGAATGTGCACAATGCAGTGCAGGGCCTGTAGGAGTGGATAACGTAGATGGTGCCTATACTGTAAGTAATTTGTGTGGGTGCCTATCTTTCTATTTCTACCCATTAATTAGTTATGTCTTTCTCAACCTCCACCTTAAATCTCTAATATTTTACGGTAAAATCTCTCTGTAACAATATCCTTATATAACGGTCATTCATTATATATAAAAATAAGACTTTTTCGGAAGGAATTTTTTATTATATTATAATATATATCCTTTATAATATTACTTTAATGTAGCAACCAAAAAATATCAGAACAAATAAAATTGTTACTGAGAGGTTTGCATGTATTCCTATGAGTAGGCCTTGTAAATATATGTTTAGGATACACTTATAAATAATGGTACGAATGTAGTAAGTGATTTTGACAAACTAGTTTTAATAAATGGTAACTCTAATAGGGGTTATAATTTATATATATGACCATTAGAAGTGACGTTATTGTAAGTTATTTCCTACGTGTATATATGGTCCAATAAGATTAGGCCCATAATTAATATTTAATTAATGAGCAAATCTCATCCTCCGATCGGTTACTTGATGGACGTACCGGATTAAAGAAGAACCTCTATAAATTGGTCATCTCCCCACCCATTAGGGTTATCGTATTTTTATTCTCTCTTTCATCACTAAAGTCGGCGGTAACGTAAAATTAGGGCAAAGGGCGAGAAACCGATTACCGATTAACGCTTCCGCATCAAGATAACGGATTCCTCTTCAGGTATGTTTTTTGTAACGATTTTGTGTAAGATTATCATGTTCAAGATCCTGGTGTAAATTAAGTTTATGCTTACATATGGTATCAGAGTCTGGAACGGATAATCTTCGTAAACAAATTTTACATATTTGTGAACCGCTTCAGAAATCATGTGCTATCTTCGGCAATTAGAAATTTCTTTTTCTTTATTTTAAACTTTCAATCATGATTGTTGGGATTCTAAATCTTGGTTGATAGATGATAAAATAATAAATAAATCAAAAGGCAAATAAGTCTTAACTGTAATTGTCGTTGATGATCTCTTTCCGAATAACAAAAGTCCAAACCAATATTATCTATTATTTTCACTGTTTTAATTGGTTAAAACTTGATATTTGTTATTATTCTCCAAAAGTGGCTTGAAAATATTTTTTCAGTATAGAACTACTTTGGTGTCAGAAGTTGCGTTAATGTGCAAGAATTTGATGAAACATGAATATTGTTAATGATGCCCTAATGTCGCGATTCAGTTTAAACCCACTAACTTTTGCCCAATAAATTTAGTTTCGCCAATCCTAGTAAGGAGCTAATTAATAATTGTGGAGACTGAATTTAGGTCCTTCCAGTATGACATAATTAATTTTTTTGGGCCATGAATAATTTGTTGTGGGCTATTAAGTTGGTGAAACTATTTATTATTTATTTTATATATGTGATTAATGTTTATATAGTTTGTTAGTTACCAAAGTGATCAAACTAGATTGTTTAAAATATTCACATGCATAAAATATTATGATATTTATTTTATGTGTGCATTTATGTTTAAATAGTTTGTTAGTCGCCAAAGTAACCAAACTAGTAAGTTTTAGAAATATGCATACATAAAATTATAATTTATCCATGAAATTAATAAAATGCCTATAATTTAAAAATAGTGGATAAATTAATTTTCACTATTGCTAGAACTTAAGTGTTTACCCAAAGGTGCATCAATTATTCTATGAATAGTGAATATGATGAGGTAAATTAATATTCTTAGTCAAATATATATTGTCTGTCCAAAGATGTCATATATATTTGGTTACAAATATTTAATTACCTATTAAGACTAAATGGAATTTAAATTATGATATTGTGTCGTAGTATTTACCCAAAGGAGAACTGCGATATGTTTTAACTGTTTTGTTGAATCCATATTGATTTGTGAGCGTGTATTATCTATTTTGCAGTTATTCCTTTTTCATTCCCTTTCTTCGTCTGTTACTGTGTTCAATGGATTGAACTTCTCTAAATGGCGTGAACAAATCCAGTTCCACTTAGGTGTGACAGATCTTGACTTAGCTCTGCTGAATGATAAGCTCGCTGCCATTACTGATTAGAGCAGTGCGGATGAGAAGTCTTTCTATAAATCATGGGAACGCTCTAATAGGCTAAGCCTTATGTTTATGCGAATGAATATTGCCAACAACATTAAGAGTACTATTCCACAAACAGAAAGTACCAGACGATACCTGAAGTTTGTGGAAGAAAGTTTTCGTTCTGCAGATAAGTCTCTTGCTGGTACACTAATGGCTGAACTCATGACCATGAAGTTTGATGGGTCGCGTAGTATGCAAAACTATATCATCGAGATGACTAACATTGCAGCAAGACTTCAGACCTTGGGGATGAAAGTGGATGACTGCTTCTTGGTTCAGTTTATTCTGAACTCATTACCTCCTGAGTGTGGACCTTTTCAAATTAACTATAACACTATTAAGGATAAATGGAATGTTAGTGAATTATCCAGTATGCGTACTAAGGAGGAATCGAGACTGAAGAAACAAAGGAGTCATTCAATTAACCTCATGGGTCAAGGAGCTGGTAAAGGACTTAAAGTGAATGCTAACAAGTTCAAGAAAAAGAAAGCACCTGCTAAAGCTCAACAAGATGCTAACAAGGAACATAAGGCAGATACGTGTCGTTTTTGTAACAAGGAAGGACACTATCAGAAAGATTGCCTGAAACGTAAAGCTTGGTTCGAAAAGAAAGGTACAATTAGTGCTTTTATATGTTTCGAATCAAATTTAGTAGAAGTTCTTAATAATACTTGGTGGCTTGATTCTGGTGCAACTGCTCATATATCTACTACGTTACAGGGATTCCTTACGATCCAAACTACAAATCCAAATAAGGATTTCTTGTTAATGGGAAATCGTATGAAGTCTCCAATTGAAGGCATAGGGACTTATCGTTTGATCATGGAGACTGGACGTCACCTTGATCTATTACAAACTCTTTATGTACCTTCAGTTTCTAGGAATTTGATTTCTCATTCAAGACTTGATGTTTCTGGATTTGATTTAAAGTTTAGAAATGGATGTTTCAATTTATACAAGAATGCTATTTTTTATGGTTTTGGCTTTCTTAGTGATGGTTTATATAAATTGAAACTCGATATTGGTTTTTCTGAATCCCTTCTTACTATTCAACATAATGTTGGAATTAAACGTAGTTCACTAGATGAAAGTTCTGCTTAATTGTGGTATATACTTTGGGTCATATATCCAAAGAAAGGTTAGAAAGATTAGTAGAGAATGAGATTCTTCCGAATCTAAATTTTACTGATCTTACTATATGTTTGGATTGCATTAAGGGAAAGCAAACCAAGCATAGTAAGAAAGGTGACACAAAAAGCACCCAGCTTCTTGAAATTATACACACCGATATTTGTGGATCCTTTGATGTTCCATCTTTTGGTGGAAAGAAATATTTTATCACTTTTATCGATAATTTTTCACGTTATGGGTACATATATTTGTTGAAAGAAAAATCTCAAGCAACCGATGCTCTCAAGGTTTTTGTTAATGAGGTTGAAAGAAAATTAGATAGAAAGGTAAAAATCACTAGGTCAGATAGAGGTGGTGAATATTATGGAAAGTATAATGAATTAGGATAATGTCCAGGTCCATTCGCAAAGTTCCTCAAGGAACGTGGCATATGTGCATAGTATACCATGCCAGGAATACCTCAACAAAATGGTATTGCAGAAAGGCGTAATCGAACACTTATGAATATGGTTAGGAGCATGATAAGTAATTCCTCATTACCCAAATCATTGTGGATGTATGCTCTTAAAACCGTTGTATATTTATTAAACAGGGTTCCTAGTGAGGCAGTTCCAAAGACCCTTTTGAACTGTGGACAGGAAGGAAACCTAGTTTAAGGAAATTGCATGTTTGGGGTTGCCCAGCGGAAGCTAGAGTTTATAATCCACAAGAAAAGAAATTAGATTCTTGAACAGTAACTGGTTATGTTATTGGTTACCTAGAGAAATGTAAAGGGTCTGTGTTTTACTGTCCAAACCATAGTTCGAGAACTGTTGAAATTGGTAATACAAGATTCATTGAGAATGGTGAAGTTAGTAGGAGTGTTGAAAAGCAAAGTGTGGAAATTAAAGAGGTGAGGGTCATTATTCTATTACCCAGAAATGTGCCTACTTCCACACAAATACCAAATATTGTTTCAATTGTTGAAGAACACTTTGACAACACCGAGCAACATTTGGATGAAACACTTCATGAAGAAACTAACTCAAGAAATGCCATTAAGAAAATCTCAAAGAGTTAGAAAAATGACTATTTCGGATTATTACGTGGTTTATTTTCAAGAGTCAGATTCTGACATTGGTCTTAATAAAGATCCGATTTCATTTTCACAAGCCATAGAAAGTAATGAGTCTTACAAATGGATTGATGCCATGAAGGAAGAGTTAAAATCCATGTAATACAATAAAGTCTGGGATCTTGTTGAATTGCCAGAAAGTTCTAAAAGAATCGGGTGTAGATGAGTCTTTAAGACCAAACGCGATTCAAATAGCAATATTGAAAGATACAAAGCCAGACTTATTGCCAAGGGTTATACTCAAAAAGGAGGCATTGATTATAAAGAGAACTTTTCGCCGGTCTCAAAGAAAGACTCGTTAAGAATTATTATGGCTTTGATGGCTCATTATGATTTAGAGTTACACCAAACAGATATGAAAACTGTCTTTCTTAATGGAGACCTCGAGGAGGAAGTTTATATGGACCAACCAGAGGGTTTCAAAACTAAAGGAAAAGGTCAAATGGTGTGTAAACTGAAGAAGTCAATATATGGACATAAACAGGCCTCACGACAATGGTATATAATGTTTAATGACACCATAACGTCTTTTGGATTTGTGGAAAATACTGTTGTTCGGTGTATATACCAAAAGATTAGTGGGAGCAAGTTTATGTTTTTAGTCCTATATGTTGATGATATCCTACTTGCTGCTAATGATTTAGGTATATTGTGTGAGACTAAAGTTTTTTTCTCTAAGAATTTTGAAATGAAAGATATGGGTGAGGCATCCTATGTGATAGGAATAGAAATATTCCGTGATAGATCACAAAGATTATTGGGATTATCTCAGAAAGTCTATATCGAAAGAGTTCTAGAGAGATTTAATATGAACAATTGTTCAGCAGGAATTGTTCCACTTCAAAAAGGGGACAAATTTAATCTTATGCAATGCCCTAAGAATGATGTAGAACGAAAAGAAATGGAATCAATTCCTTACTCTTCAATTGTTGGTAGTATGATGTATGCTTAAACTTGCACAAGATCGGATATTAGTTTTGCGGTCGGAATGCTAGGAAGATATCAGAGTAACCCAGGAATTGATCACTAGAAAGCTGTAAAGAAAGTATTGAGGTACCTGAAAGGAACGAAGGATTACATGCTCATGTATGAGAGATCCAAGCATTTGGAAGTTGTTGGATACTCTGTCACACCTCCTTTTTCCGCCCCACGAGGGGTGAAGAAGTTTTTTCCAATTAAAGGACAATCGAAACGAGATTTGTTTGTTTATTTCAGAGTCGCCACTTGGGAGATTTAGGGTGTCCCAAGTCACCAATTTAATCCCGAATCGAGGAAAAGAATGACTCCATATTACAGTCCGCGAACCAGAAATCCGGATAAGGAATTCTGTTAACCCGGGAGAAGGTGTTAGGCATTCCCGAGTTCCGTGGTTCTAGCACGCTCGCTCAACTGTCATATTCGGCTTGTTTATCTGATTTTATACAATTATGAGCTCATGTGCAAATTTTAACTCTTTACCGCTTTTATTATATTTTTAAAGGAATGTGAACATCGTTTAAAAAACATGTCCTTGGATTGCGTCACATGAAATGCACTCGCAATCCGGAACATATTTTTATTCAATGTTTTGGGATTTGGATTTGGGTCGCATGAAATGCACACCCGAGTTTAAGAAGGTAAGATTATTAAAATGCGTGCCTAAAGCAATTAGCGTATTATTATTTCTGGATAAGACCGTGGAATTTTGCTAAACGGTCCATCCCGAAGTCTAAGAAATTTTAAAACAAATATTTACCGAGGGCCCCGCAATTGGTGCGTTTTATTGGGCGAGGCTCATCTCATTTATTTTTAAAGGACAATCCTAAAATGCCTACATTTTTCTCTATTAAATTTGTCTCTACAAAATGAAAGAGAAAATATCTTAATTTATTTACATGCTTGAGTTGTTATAGTTGAGTTTCGAATATGATTCATAAAATCTGAAAATGATGCAAACAGGACAGTCCGTTGCCAATGCGGGCCCAGGCCCAACGTGTATGACATAAAACTAGACATGGATCATCTTATTCACATGTTACTACCTAGTTACATTATACTAGGCATGTTTACAGTTTGTCAAATTAAAAAAAAACCTTAGCAATCTAATTTTAATTCTAGACCATTTACATGCTGAAATTAACCAATAGTATTTAACTAAACAATATTCCTATAAGTTCCGAAATGATTTATTCGTTTGATGAACTAACGTGTTTTTTTGAGACATGGTAATCATCCAACAATAACGAATTAACTAGACGGAGTTACTACACCATTTATTTATTTTTTAGTCAATATATAGATAGTTCGTCCGTTAAGCTATCGTCAGATGTTCCACTATATATATTAAACAGCTACATGATTCTGATTAGAGTAAGCTAAATAATTCATATATACAAATAAAATTCAAAATATAATTAAAATAAATTTAGAACTTCAACTCTTCATTTTCGTATTCATGCTTCATGATTCAGTTTACAGTAACCAGCGTGTCAGTTGTGTACCTGATATTGGAAGAAAAAGAAAAGGGAGATCAGCAGAAATTCAGTAGCATACAATAACAGCAACACCCAGCAACCAGTAACAACCTGCAACGAGAAACCAGTGACAGATTTTAAAATCAAGATAAAAATCGAGAAACACCAACAACAATCAACGGACAGAAGCCAAGGGAATCTTTTCAGATTTGAAAGACTAATTAATGTTCAACCCTTAATTTCTGAATCCGTATCTCAGAATATTTAAATTGTATATCATGTGTATACTACTCTCTCTTTTAATTTCCAGAATGCTTTTATTTGTATTTTTTGGAAGTCTTAATGTTTTCGGAATTTTTCTCTCTCTTAAATATCCAACTCCCTTATTTTTCACTCTCTCTCTTTCTTCTTTGTGTCCTCCTCCAAATCTGATCAAGTCTATCTTATTTATCTCTCATCCCCCAACCCTTTAATCAATTAATCAAATAATAAAATAATCACTTTCTCTTACCAAATTCACTATTACATAAAAAATACAATTATTATTTATTTAAATAACTTTTCTTGAGCCCCGCAATCCCACTATGTCTTGTTCCCCACTTTTGATTAAACAAGTACATTATCCTCTCCCCTTTATATCTTGTTCTCCATGCCTATATTAAACAATTGCATTATTCCCCACCATTATGTCTTGTCCCCCACCATGTACTATTTTAATATTATTAAAAATATTATTTAATCTTAATGGGCAAAGCACTAAAATAAATAATTGTTCAGAAGTTTAATTCCAAAAATACCCCTCTGACCTTAATGAAATTACCATTTTAGCCTTGAAAATACTGCAATTTACCAATCTAACCCCATCAACTATAACCAATTCACCTAATCAATTCTAACCAAAATATAGTAGCTATAACCAATTCCTAATCAAATTTTATGAACAAACTCAAACTAAATGATGAACAACAAAGAAACAACTGGAATTATTTTGATTGAACAATCTTTAAACAACAAATCTACTTTCAGATTCAACAACAATAACAAACAAGTATATTCAAATCATGAGCTCAAATTAAAATAAAAACTTAAACAAAAATAAATAAACAGATTCAAATCACTAAACTCAAATAATCCATTGATCTTCAAATTAAATCCAACAAAATTACAACAAAGATACATGATTCAAACTAAAATCAAAAACTAAAAACTAAAACATAAACTCACATTAAATCACCGAATTAACATAAACTTCAAAAAAAATGAATATGAATTATATGTCTCAATTAAACAACAAACATGTCAGATTCAAACGATTTAAACTAACACTCTTCTATATTAAAACTAAATCCTTTTAAATTCATAAAACAAACTGAAGAAATAATTAATTGAATTTCAACTTGAATCTAACAACATTAAAATTAAACTAACAATTTCTTTTAATAAATAAAAACACATGAACAAACTGAAAAAACTAATTAATTAAATTTCAATTTGAATCTAATAACATTAAAATTAAACTAACAATTTCTTTTAATAAATAAAAACAAGAAAAAAATGAGACAGACTGAAAAAAATAAAATAAAATAAAAACGATAAACATGAAATTAATATCAAACATATCTAATTTTAGATCCGAAAATATAAAACAAATTATGGACAAAAATAAAACTTAAACCAACTAACTGGATCGGAATGACGATGAACTTGAACGAAAACAAATCTGCTCGGAAAGAAATATTGCACCAAAATAGTTCGACGACGAAGACGACCGAAGAAGAAACAATTGATCGTGGCAGTCGCGAGGAGAATGAAGAAGAAGACGCAGCCATGGCAGAAGGAGGAGAAGCAGCATCGGTCCAACTGGAAAACGCAGCCATGGCAGCAGCGACGCGAAGGAGACGAAGAAGCAACAGGCAGCAGTGATGGATGTCGTTGGTCGTTTGGATGATTTCGACGTGAGTATGGCTGGTTGCTGCTGGGTTGTCGTGAAGAAGAAGGAGACGTGCAGCAGGGAGCTTGACGAGCTCGTCAATGGCGGAGCTTGGCAGGGTGGTCGACAGACTGCTGTGGTTGGGCGAGTGAGCTGGTGTTCAGAAGAAGAAGAAGAAGGAGGGCAGTCCATGGACGAGCTTGAGCTCGCCATGGAGAAAACAAAGCAGCAAGGGGCAGCCATGGGAGCTTGACCTTGAGGGTAGTCGTTCATGGCGAAGCTTCGAGGATGGTCGTCCATGGCTGGTCGTTTGGCTGAGGAAGACGGACGACGGGGCTGGTAAAGGCGATGGAGAAGGCAGCCATAGTGTAGTTTGAAAGCTTGAAGAAGGAGAGCAAGAGAGGGGGCAGGTAGTTTTTTTTCAACAGTGAATGCTTTAGGGTTTTGTTTTTGAAATGAAAGATAGGAAAATAGGGGTGTTGGATCTTTGGAGTTATGGACTGGGTCGACCCGGTTTGGAATGGACCGGGTCGTAGAGGAAGGTTGGGTATATTTGGGTTTGTGTTTCAAAATTGAAGAAGAGGCCTAATTCCGATTTTTTTTTCTTTTCTTTTACTTCCTAGTTAATAAAAATAAAATTCTAAATTAAATTACAAACTAAATTATCTTATCAAAAATACTTATTAATTCCAAATAACTATTATCGCACATTTAAATAGCAATTAACGATAAAATCGCACAATTTAGACGTTAAATGCTAAAAATGCAATGTACATTATTTTTTATGATTTTCTCATTTTTGTAAAACAAACTTAAATAAATACTAAATGAAAATGCGACATATTTTATATTTTTATTAATTTAAACAAATAAACATGCACAAACAAAAATACAAATAATTATACCACAATACCAAAAAAATACAAAAATTGCACACAAAGGAAAATTGTTTTATTTTGAATTTTTGGGAGTGATTCTCTCATAGGGCAAAAATTACGTGCTTACAGCTGCCCCTCTTTGCCCGAAGACATGAAGGGTTTTCGTGCAAACATAAAGTGAGCAATTTTTTCCCATCCGAGTACTCCGTGTGAAGCATTTTTTTGAAAGATTTGACCGAACCTTTACTTCAGAGGTTTCCTACATATCATGGGCTAAACAGGAATCAAGTCAATGTAGTTCGGGAAGTTTTGGTAGCTGGGACTACCATGGGACTGCAATGTTACTGTTGTTGCATGCTATTACCACTGCTTACCGATCTCCTTGTTACACCGTGCTTAAAAGAAAAATCAAGAAGTTAGGCTAGACTACGGATTACAAGATCACATCTATCTTCCATTTGTTCTTGATGCCTTGCTTTCTTGTCGGCTTGTGTTTCTTCCGGTGCTTTTCTTCCGAGAACTTGGAGATGACACTGGCCTTTTGCTTTTCTGAATACCAGTTTTCATCATTTCGCTCGGTCTACTGGGGATATGGCTTCCTTCATTAAGCTTTTCGGTAGTTCCCCTCGGGATACGACTCTCTTTATCAAAATATGTTATGCCAGGGATTTTTGTTGTAACCTTCTGCCTTCCGGTGGGTTACAAATTTCCAGACCTGAAGTATAAGACTAAAAAGTATTCCTCTCGTTATACAGGTGGGCGCCTGAATGTAAAAATATGAAATGTATTCCCTCGTTATAATGGTGGGCGCCTAGGACATGAAATGAAAAACAGAAATGTATTCCCGCATTATACTAGTAGGCGCCTAGGACATGAAATGAAAACAGAAATGTATGCCCACATTATACTGGTGGTCGACCTAGGACATGATATGAAAAACAGAAATGTATTCCCGCATTATACTGGTGGGCGCCTAGGACATGAAATGAAAACAGAAATGTATGCCCGCATTATACTGGTGGGCGACCTAGGACATGAAATGAAAAAACAGAAATGTATTCCCGCATTATACTGGTGGGCGCCTAGGACATGAAATGAAAACAGAAATGTATGCCCGCATTATACTGGTGGGCGACCTAGGACATGAAATGAAAAAACAGAAATGTATTCCCGCATTATACTGGTGGGCGCCTAGGACATGAAATGAAAACAGAAATGTATGCCCGCATTATACTGGTGGGCGACCTAGGACATGAAATGAAAAAACAGAAATGTATTCCCGCATTATACTGGTGGGCGCCTAGGACATGAAATGAAAACAGAAACGTATGCCCGCATTATACTGGTGGGCGGAAAAGAAGTGAAAAAACAGAAATGCATGCCTGCATTATACTGGTGGGCGGCCTAGAAATGAAAAAACAGAAATGCATGCCCGCATTATACTGGTGGGCAACCTAGAAATGAAAAAATAGAAATGCATGTCCGCATTATACTGGTGGGCGGCCTAGAAGTGAAAAAACAGAAATGGATGCCCGCATTATACTGGTGGGCGGCCTAGAAGTGAAAAAACAGAAATGCATGCCCGCATTATACTGGTGGGCGACCTAGAAATGAAACAAAAACAGAAATGTATTCCCGCATTATACTGGTGGGAGCCTAGGACATGAAATGAAAACAGAAATGTATGCCCGCATTATATTGGTGGGCGCCTAGGACATGAAATGAAAACAGAAATGTATGCCCGCATTATACTGGTGGGCGACCTAGGACATGAAATTAAAAAAAACAGAAATGTATTCCCGCATTATACTGGTGGGCGCCTAGAACATGAAATGAAAATAGAAACTTATGCCCGCATTATACTGGTGGGCGGCCTAGAAGTGAAAAAACAGAAATGCATGCCCGCATTATACTGGTGGGCGGCCTAGAAATGAAAAAATAGAAATGCATGCCCGTATTATACTGGTGGGCGGCCTAGAAATGAAAAAACAGAAATGCATGCCCCCATTATACTGGTGGGTGGCCTAGAAGTGAAAAAACAGAAATGTATGCCCGCATTATACTGGTGGGCGGCCTAGAAATGAAAAAACAGAAATGCATGCCCGCATTATACTGGTGGGCGGCCTAGAAATGAAAAAACAAAAATGCATGCCCGCATTATACTGGTGGGCAGCCTAGAAATGAAAAAACAAAAATGTATGCCCGCATTATACTGGTGGGCAACCTAGAAATGAAAAAAAACAGAAATGTATTCCCGCATTATACTGGTGGGCGCCTAGGACATGAAATGAAAACAGAAATGTATGCCCGCATTATACTGGTGGGCAACCTAGAAATGAAAAAACAGAAATGTATTCCTCTCGTTATACAGGTGGGCGCTTGACTTCAACAACAACTTTGAAAATAAAATGACATTCCTTTCTTTAGGCTGGCGAGATTTCAACAACTTTTTAAAAATAAAACGCCTTTCCTCTCTTCAGGCGGGCTCCTGACCTCAACAACAACTTTGAAAAATAAAACGTCTTTCCTCTCTTCAGGCGGGCTCCTGATTTCAACAACAACTTTGAAAATAAAGTCCTATTTGAGGGCGAATGAACCCAACATATCCTATTTGAGGGCGGATGAACTCAACATATCCTATTTGAGGGCGGATGAACCCAACATATCCTATTTGAGGGCGGATGAACCCAAAATATCTTCAAAACTTAAAAATGTCTTACCTCAAAACTTGTTGGGGATTATTTTGCTGGGGATGAATTTTCCTTTTCTTCCTTCCCCACTCTGGGTTGTCCGACCCTCTCGAAACTTGGTCGAAAATCTGTCGAGGATGCTTCTACATCTCGATGATCTGCTGGGGATAACACTGCTGAGGATAACTCTGCTGAGTAAAATATGTTATCTTACTCCTTCCAAAACTACTTCCTTTTAAGTAGGATGCTTCACTCCTCTGCAAACTGTTTCCTTTTGCAAAACTGGGTTTTTTTTTGCTAGCTTCTTCCTTCGAAGACTACCTCCCTTAAAACTTGTTTTGCCTTTCCCCCAAAAAACCGCTGAGGATACCGATTTTCACCATACTTGTGTTGGACTCCTCGAAAATTTTCGAAATGAACGAAAATTTTCTGCCCCAGTTTGACAATCTTTCTTGCGGCGCATCTTTCTGTCATCGGTAGCATTCCATGTCCCTGCTTCAAATCAAAGAAAATTTGGTCAATTTAAAACGTGGCGGTTGGTTGTGATACTCTTGCTGGGGATGCCATCAACCATTCTCCATCTATGCGTTGTCTGTCCATCTTGAAGCTTGGGCTGATACCTTCCGCCCTTCTTGACGATTCATTATTCCCAAACCTCTTAACCATTTTTCGGTCTCCTTATCTGACCTCACGCATTTTGATGTCAGCCGATGTAACTTGAAGATCGTGCATGTTCATTGAGATGATCTGCTGGGGATAACACTCCAAATCTCTGTTTATTCGTGTCACTGAAAGCAACCTTTTCTGTTGGGGATATCCCTCTTCTTTTGCGGCATAACAAGTGAAACTTGGCATTTCCCCCGACCTTTTAGTCTCATATGAATTTTCCAGATCATGCCCATTGCTCTCCGCGTTGTTCTTCCTTGATTTAGACCATTTGGATGTTCTAATCGGATCTGGTCCTGCATAATTGGAAAGCTGATGGTAGATTTTGAAGTCATTTCTCACTTGTTCTGACCAAACAAACTCTACTGGGGAATTTTTCTACGGAAGGAGAAAGATAAACAAAAAGGGAACTAGATAAAAGACAAAGGAAAAAGATGAATCTTTAATAAGATAAACTATAAATAAAAGCCTATCAAACGTAGATACCGACTCTAATAATCATGACATGCACATGTGGCCTATCCCCTGCCGTCAGTCGTCTTTCAAGATCTTCCCTTGGCGATTCCCCATCTGATTCTCAATCTTATTCGACTTGTAGTACCCGAACGGTTTTCACTATCAAGCCTCTCTCATTTTGGTTTTCTCTCAGCTTTCATCGCCTTATGGTGTCCGTAAAGATTTTCACCGATAAGACTCTCTCATTTGTATCACTTTCCAGCTGGGGATTTGGGGTGTTGCCGATATGACTTTTTCTGCTGGGGATTCTTTTCGGCTATCAATTCATGTCCAATCCATGATCCTTTTCTCTGTTGGGGATCGGGGTGTTATCCCCGACTTCCGTTTGTATGACTTGGCATCTTTCGAAGAATGGTCAAAAGGTCTTCCTTTGGACCGTAATGTGGGGTTTTGGATAGGGCTAGAAAGAAAAGGTATTAAAGGCTCAAAAACAAAATAAATTTGGGGTTCAAAATTACAACCTTCGGAACCATATTTGCTTACAACAAGCGCAACTCTTGCCCCAGTTCCTAGCTTGGGGATTTTTATTTTTGTTATACTATATTACACTATGCACACTATGCACATTATGCACCCTATGACCGAGCCGTGAAACGCTTACATATCCTCCTTGAGGAATCAGGTCAAATGTAGTTCCCAATTCCTCCGTTTTCTTCTGACTTTCTTTTGTTTTTTGTTATCATTTTTTTTTTCTTTTCTCTTTTTTTCTTTTTTTTTCTTTTCTTTTGTTTACCTGTCATGCTTGTGTTTTCTAGTCGTTGCTACTGATTCCGAACGAGGGGTACGAAAGAAAAATAAATAAGGCTCAAAAGGGGTAACGAAGGATAAAGTGTTTAGGTAGCAGAACAAAATGTTTTCGTCATTCCAGTCTTCAAAACATGCCAAGTGCAAACAACACAATTTAAACAAAGATTTGTAGCCTCTTCTGATGGTGCTGGACTTGACAATTATATTCAACATTTGCTTTTTCATTTGTCATTTCTAAAGCACCGTTGGGCGACACTCTCACTCTCATTATCATGAACGACCCTCGTGCCAATTTGGCGAATCTTGCTTTTAAACGGTTTTCTTTGTGTTTTACTTGCCCTAGTTCCACATGACTCGAACTCTGAATAATCTCAAACCGTCCTTATTTCCTTTAAATGTTCTGATCACCTTTCCGGGGTTTTATGATTAACTTTTAAGATTAGGCCCAAACTGTGTGCGCATGTCACGTCACTAGAATCGGCGCTGAACAAAAATGATAAAAGGACTAAACAAAGAGATGACTGGAAATAATAAAAGACCAGATTTTGCATTAGACTACCGGTGAAATGGTTTGAATAACAAAACAAACAAAACAAACCGGAATAAAATCCTAAAACAAACCTGGACAAAACTACATAAACCGCTATGACAAAAATGGAAAGATAAGAGGATTTGACACAAGATAATGTCCGGATTACGACCCTAAGAATAATCCAGACAACAGAAATGAAAACAAAATAAGCCACCACCAGCTTCTCTCTTGCTAACCAAGGAACGGACCGTCCTCCCACTTTATCAGAACTGGCATCTTAGCCAACTGAGCTTCGCATCAGTATTGCCCAGACCATTGCCAACTTCAATATCATCAACCTTAGTCAACAAGTCCCCAATAGGATTCGAGTGCTTCTGTTATCAGGCCTGATCCCCGCAAAGTGTGTATCATGATGTGCAGGTAAAGGATTCTGTGCGATATTCTGGGTGTCATTGTCCTTTGACTTTGCTTTGCAGGGAGGAGTTACCACAACCAACCACTTTTTTGATATATGAACACAACAAAGTGAAGCCATCGCGTTAGTGTTATGGCATTTGACAGATAATCATATATCAGAGATGCAGTGCACCTAAGCAGTTAAACCGTTCTATCACGCATTCACTTCAGTTACGCGCATCATTCCGGCTTCTTGTAATTGTGCCCCTTTGAAAATCTCCCGCACTTTCCTTTATTTCTTATTCTTTTTTTTTAAATTTTATTATTCACTTTTTCAGTGGTGGTCGAATCTTATGGAGATTGCCTACGTATCATGACCCCGCATGAATCAGACCTTGCGTAGTTCGGACAAAATAAAAGGTAACAACAATGAAACATTTTTTTTTATCAATTTTCATAATAAAACAAATTGGGTTTCAAAGGTTTAAAAATGACCTACAAACTCGAAAATCAAACAACCCACATATTCTAATCAAAAGATTTACAAACTCAAAAACAAAAGGCCAGCTCCCTTTCTCCGTTTGACAAATGCAACCAAACGGTTATTTTTGCAAATGTGGCCCCTTCCAAATTTCACATGAATTTTGAGGCCGGGGGAGGATTATTTTATGACACTTTACAAACTTGTCCGTTCTTTTACGAAAATAGCCTTTCGACAACTGAAAGATACTCTAAGGCTATTTCGGCAAGAACGATTTAAGACGTTGCCGAAGCTGACTCGGCTTATTTTTGACTAAAAAAAATTCAAACGGTATTCACCTGACCGCTGACTCTTTGTTTTTTTTTCAAATTGCAATAAAACCTGGTGTTGCAAACACGACCCTTCAACGCCTTGGGGACGAAAATTTTTAAGGTTGTGTGGGTCAACTGGACCAAATCTAGAACAATGACCCAAAGGTGGCTATTTATGCAAAGTCAGCCCTCCGGTGTCCCTTTCGGGAACATTCGGCTATTTTTGACAAAAAACAGCATCACCCGACTTATTTATGACTCTTTTTGTCATTTTTCAAAATAGAAAACTCAATATTGCAAACACGGTCTTTCAACGCCTCGAGGACGAAGATTTTTAAGGCTGTGTGGGTCAACTGGACCAAATCTTAAACATGACCCAAAAAGTAGCCGTTTATGCAAAGTCAGCCTTCTGGCGTCCCTTTCGGGAACATTCGGCTATGTCTTGAGAAAACAGCGTCACCCAACTTCTTTATGATGAAATTAAAATTTGACATATATATATATTTGCTATTTTTTTGCAAAAGAGGAGGTTGGACATCACCCGACTTATTTATGACAAAATTAAAATTTTGACATGTTTTTTTTAGTTTACTTATTTGTTTTTAGCTATTTTAGCAAAAGGGGAGGTTGGACCCGATGAGGGTTGCCTACGTATCTCACATCCGGTGAGAATCAAACCCGCGTAGTTCGAGAGATCATGAATAAAGTAAATAAACTAACTTTTTTTTTATATTTTTTTTTTTGAAGGAAAGACTTATAAAGAAGAAAGGGAGCATTTTTGCAAAGAAGGATTTCTAAAGAAAAAGATTTTAATTTTTTTTTTTGAATTTTGAAAGAAAAACTTCTAAAGAAGAAAGAAAATATTTTTGGAATTTTACTTTCAATGAAAGAAATGCTTCTAAAAAATATTTTTGAATTTTTTTTTTCAATTTTGAAAGAAGAATGAATATATTTTCGGATTTTTTTTTGAAAGAAATTAAAAGAAAATTTTTTTTTTATTTTTTTAAAAAAACAATTAAAAAGACTTTCTAAAGACATCAATAATGGAAAATATTTTTGGATTTTTTTTCTTGAAAATTGGGGGTCTAAAAAAAATTTCTAGAAAGGAAATAAAGAAAAATACTTTTTGGATTTATATATATATATATATATATATATATATATATATATATATATTGCAACAAATAATAAAACCACGTTCAATGCAAGACTCTTTTTATTTTCATTTTTGGCATTTTCATAAACAAATAAATAAAAAAAACATTTTAAAAACAAGACTCTTTTTTCATTTTCATTTTTCATGGCAAGACAAACTATTTTCTTTTCTTTTTTTTTTCATTTTGAAAACAAGACAAAGTGAAGATTTTTTTTTTTCGTTTCAACAAAATGACCAACCTATTCTTCAACCTAAAAATAAGAGACTCTTCTCTATTCTTTTCTTTTGCTTTTTTGAGTGAAACAAACTATATATAAAAAATATTTTTTTTTTTCATTTTTTCCAAAATTTCGGCAGAATTTCGCCAGTATTTGGGGCATTGGGTTTTTTTTTTCTAAAATAGGCAATTAACTATCTACACAGTTACTTCCCTCTTTTTCGCAATTTTCAAATATTCCCGATTTTTCGAAGTCGGTCAGCATGCAAGTCTGAAACAAGTAAATGCATAAAGCACACAGTATGCAGCAGGATTGTCTTTTCACTTTAGGTTGCTAGTCCTAGACGGACCCAACCCCTGTGTTGAGTCCCCTAAGTCAAATGCGCATGATGCAAATAAGCGTTCCTACTAGGGATCCGACATGTGGCTAGTTATTCTATGTTCAAAACCTGGGTTGGTGTTCTAGACAGGGTACCCGAGTGGACAACTCGTGTTAAGGAAGAAGCTCCTTTCCGGGAACCAAGAGGCCAGCCGGGTTAGAAACTTTCCGAGCCTCTTTTATTTAGGGTATGACACTAACAGAATAGGGAGTCTCAACCAGTAAGCACATCCCCGGAGGTAAGAAGAGAAGGTTTCAGCACAGTTTATATGTACAGTTCAAATAATATCAAAGCAGTAAAAAGCATCATTTAGCACATTGGGCCCAAACATGTAACAAAATCAGATAAAACCAAATATAAAAATTTATCTAAGCTCGAATTTCTAACCCTGAACCAATGGTTCTGGGTTGTGTCCCCAGCGGAGTCGCCAGAGCTGTCACACCTCCTTTTTCCGTCCCCGCGAGGGGTGAAGGAGTTTTTTCCAATTAAAGGAATTCGAAACGGGATTTGTTTGTTTATTTCAGAGTAGCCACTTGGGAGATTTAGGGTGTCCCAAGTCACCAATTTAATCCCGAATCGAGAAAAAGAATGACTCCATATTACAGTCCGCGAACCAGAAATCCGGATAAGGAATTCTGTTAACCCGGGAGAAGGTGTTAGACATTCCCGAGTTCCGTGGTTCTAGCACGCTCGCTCAACTGTCATATTCGGCTTGTTTATCTTATTTTATACAATTATGAGCTCATGTGCAAATTTTAACTCTTTACCGCTTTTATTATATTTTTAAAGGAATGTGAACATCGTTTAAAAACCATGTCCTTGGATTGCGTCACATGAAATGCACCCGCAATCCGGAACATATTTTTATTCAATGTTTTGGGATTTGGATTTGGGTCGCATGAAATGCACACCCGAGTTTAAGAAGGTAAGATTATTAAAATGCGTGCCTAAAGCGATTAGCGTATTATTATTTCTAGGTAAGACCGTGGAATTTTGCTAAACGGTTCATCCCGAAGTCTAAGCAATTTTAAAACAAATATTTACCAAGGGCCCCGCAATTGGTGCGTTTTATTGGGCGAGGCTCATCTCGTTTATTTTTAAAGGACAATCCTAAAATGCCTACATTTTTCTCTATTAAATTTGTCTCTACAATATGAAAAAGAAAATGTCTTAATTTATTTACATGCTTGAGTTGTTATAGTTGGGTTTCGAATATGATTCATAAAATCTGAAAATGATGCAAACAGGACAGTCCGTTGCCAATGCGGGCCCAGACCCAACGTGTATGGCATAAAACTAGACCTGGGCCATCTTATTCACATGTTACTACATAGTTACATTATACTAGGCATGTTTACAGTTTGACAAATTAAAAAAAAAACTTAGCAATCTAATTTTAATTCTAGATCATTTACATGCTGAAATTAACCAATAGTATTTAACTAAACAATATTCCTATAAGTTCCGAAATGATTTATTCGTTTGATGAACTAACGTGTTTTTTGAGACATGGTAATCATCCAACAATAACGAATTAACTAGACGGAGTTACTACACCATTTATTTATTTTTTAGTCAATATATAGATAGTTCGTCCGTTAAGCTATCGTCAGATGTTCCACTATATATATTAAACAGCTACATGATTCTGATTAAAGTAAGCTAAAAAATTCATATATACAAATAAAATTCAGAATATAATTAAAATAAATTTAGAACTTCAACTCTTCATTTTCGTATTCATGCTTCATGTTTCAGTTTACAGTAACCACCGTGTCAGTTGTGTACCTGATATTGGAAGCAAAAGAAAAGGGAGATCAGCAGAAATTCAGTAGCATACAACAACAGCAACACCCAACAACCAGTAACAACCAGCAACGAGAAACCAGTGACAGATTTTAAAATCAAGATAAAAATCCAGAAACACCGACAACAATCAACAGACAGAAGCCAAGGGAATCTTTTCAGATTTGAAAGACTAATTAATGTTCAACCCTTAATTTCTGAATCCGTATCTCAGAATATTTAAATTGTATATCAAGTGTATACTACTCTCTCTTTTAATTTCCAGAATGCTTTTATTTGTACTATTTGGAAGTCTTAATATTTTCGGAATTTTTCTCTCTCTTAAATATTCAGCTCCCTTTTTTTGTCTCTCTCTATCTTCTTTCTATCCTCCTCCAAATCTGATCAAGTCTATCTTATTTATTTCTCATCCCCGAACCCTTTAATCAATTAATCAAATAATAAAACAACCATTTTCTCTTACCAAACCCACTATTACATAAAAAATACAGTTATTATTTATTTAAACAACTTTTCTTGAGCCCCGCAATTCAACTATGTCTTGTTACCCACTTTTGATTAAACAAGTACATTATCCTCCCCCCATTATATCTTGTTCCACATGCCTATATTAAACAATTGCATTATTCCCCACCATTATGTCTTGTCCCCCACCATGTACTATTTTAATATTATTAAAAATATTATTTAATCTTAATGGGCAGAGCACTAAAATAAATAATTGTTCAGAATTTTAATTCCAAAAATACCTCTCTGACCTTACTGAAATTACCATTTTAGCCCTGAAAATACTGCAATTTACCAATCTACCCCCATCAGCTATCACCAATTCACCTAATCAATTCTAACCAAAATATAGTAGCTATAACCAATTCCTAATCAAATTTTATGAACAAACTCAAACTAAATGATGAACAACAAAGAAACAACTGGAATTATTTTGATTGAATAATCTTTAAACAATAAATCTACTTTCAGATTCAACAACAATAACAAACAAGTATATTCAAATCATGATCTCAAATTCAAATTAAAACTTAAACAAAAATAAATAAACAGATTCAAATCACTAAACTCAAATAATCCATTGATCTTCAAATTAAATCCAACAAAATTACAACAAAGATACATGATTCAAACTAAAATAAAAAATTAAACTAAAACATAAACTCACATTAAATCACTGAATTAACTTGAACTTCAAACAAAAAATGAACATGAATTATATGTCTCAATTAAACAACAAACATGTCAGATTCAAACGATTTAAACTAACACTCTTCTATATTATAACTAAATCCTTTTAAATTAATAAAACAAACTGAAGAAATAATTAATTGAATTTCAACTTGAATCTAACAACATTAAAATTAAACTAACAATTTCTTTTAATAAATAAAAACACATGAACAAACTGAAAAAACTAATTAATTAAATTTCAATTTGAATCTAATAACATTAAAATTAAACTAACAATTTCTTTTAATAAATAAAAACAAGAAAAAAATGAGACAAACTGAAAAAAATAAAAAATAAAAAAAAACGATAAACATGAAATTACTATCAAACATATCTAATTTCAGATCCGAAAATATAAAACAAATTACGGACAAAAATGAAACTTAAACCAACTAACCGGATCGGAACGACGATGAACTTGAACGAAAACAAATCTGCACGAAAACAAATATTGCACCAAAATAGTTCGACGACGAAGACGATCGAAGAAGAAGCAATTGATCGTGGTAGTCGCGAGGAGAACGAAGAAGAAGACGCAGCCATGGCAGAAGGAGGAGAAGAAGCAGCGGTCCAACTGGAAAACGCAGCTATGGCAGCAGCGACGCGAAGGAGACGAAGAAGCAACGGGTAGCAGTGATGGATGTCATTGGTTGTTTGGATGATTTCGACGTGAGTATGGCTGGTTGCTGCTGGGTTGTCGTGAAGAAGAAGGAGACGCGCAGCAAGGAGCTTGACGAGCTCGTCAATGGTGGAGCTTGGCATAGTGTTCGACGGACTGCTGTGGTTGGGCGAGTGAGTTGGTGTTCAGAAGAATAAGAAGAAGGAGGTCAGTCCATGGACGAGCTTGAGCTCGCCATGGAGAAAACAAAGCAGCAAGGGGCAGCCATGGGAGCTTGACCTCGAGGGTGGTCGTTCATGGAGAAGCTTCGAGGATGGTCGTCCATGGCTGGTCGTTCAGCTGAGGAAGACGGACGACGGGGCTGGTAAAGACGATGGGGAAGGCAGCCATGGGAGTGTAGTTTGAAAGCTTGAAGAAGGAGAGCAAGATAGGGGGCAGGTAGTTTTTTTTCAACAGTGAATGCTTTAGGGTTTTGTTTTTGAAATGAAAGATAGGGAAATAGGGGTGTTGGGTCTTTGGGATTATGGACTGGGTCGACCCGGTTTGGAATGAACCGGGTCGTAGAGGAAGGTTGGGTATATTTGGGCTTGTGGTTCAAAATTGAAGAAGAGGCCTAATTTCGATTTCTTTTTTTTTTCTTTTCTTTTACTTCTTAGTTAATAAAACTAAAATTCTAAATTAAATTATAAACTAAATTATCTTATCAAAAATACTAATTAATTCCAAATAACTATTATCGCACATTTAAATAGCAATTAACGATAAAATCGCACAATTTAGACGTCAAATGCTAAAAATGCAATGTACATTATTTTTTATGATTTTCTCATTTTTTGTAAAGCAAACTTAAATAAATACTAAATGAAAATGCGACATATTTTATATTTTTATTAATTTAAACGAATAAACATGCACAAACAAAAATACAAATAATTATACCAAAATACCAAAAAAATACAAAAATTGTACACAAAGGAAAATTGTTTTATTTTGAATTTTTGGGAGTGATTCTCTCATAGGGCAAAACTCACGTGCTTACATACTCGGATTCAGATTTCACTGGATGTATTGACACTAGAAAATCCACGTTTGGTTATTTGTTCCAATTAGCTGAAGGAGAAATATCGTGGAAGAGTGCCAAATAGTCTGTCACTGCTACATCCACGATGGAAGCAGAATTTGTGGCATGTTTTGAAGCCACAATTCATTCATTGGCTGCGAAACTTTATTTCAGGACTTGGGGTTGTTGACGCCATTACCAAGCCGCTGAAAATTTACTATGATAATTTTGTAGCAGTATTCTTCTCCAAGAACGATAAGTACTCCAAAGGTGCCAAACATATGAAATTAAAGTACTTTACTGTCAAGGAGGAAGTTTAGAAACAAAGAGTTTCACTTGAGCATATTAGAACTGATCTCATGATTGCAGATCCGTTAACGAAAGGTTTACAGCCAATTATATTTAAAGAACATGTACATAGAATGGGTCTTGGCTACATTTATGATTGATGTATTTATGATGTTTTGACACTCTGAGCTCATTTATGTGTTTCTGATATACATTAGTAATTTCCTGTTTCTCATAATGGTGTACACTTTATTGTTTTGATATATTACAGGATAAGTCTCAATGAGACATTATTGTGGACCATAATATTTTATAGCTTATGGACCTGATACGATGAATTGCTAATGTTGTAGTATGTGGAAGGGAGTATGTAGACATATTATATATAACCGCCATAACTCACATTTAGTAGTTTATCGTATTATGGTATTTATGATGGGCATTATAGAAGAGATTTGTTTATGCACAGCTAACGTCCCTATATTAAATGTTAATATTATGTGATTATTGGGCCAAGCGGGAGAATGTAAGTTATTTCCTACGTGTATATATGGCCCAATAAGATAAGGCCCATAATTAATATTTAATTAATGAGTAAATCTCATCCGTCCGATCGGTTACTTGATGGACGTACCAGATTAAATAAGAACCTCTATAAATTGGTCCTCTCCCCACCCATTAGGGTTATCGTATTTTTATTCTCTCTTCCATCACTAAAGTCGGTGGTAACGTAAAGTTAGGGCAAGGGGCGAGAAACCGATTACTGATTAACGCTTCCACTTCAAGGTATTGGTTTCCGTTTCAAGTATATTTTCTGTAATGATTTTGTGTAAGATTATCATGTTCAAGATCATGGTGTAAATTAAGTTTATGCTTACAGTTACCACTAAATTTTACTTGTGCATATAATTACTTTGGCTTATGACAATGGTTGAGGGTGAGATGATGAGTTCAAATATAATCACACCATAAGAGTAAGACTTCATATTTGAGTCCTGAAACACCAATGATGATAAAACGATATTGGGTTCAAGTCTCAGCATAGTATGGCATAACATGTTGTTATATGGGTAAAATGTTGGCTTCGAGTTCCAATACACCATTTTGATGATATAATCATGACCGAAATAAATTAATGTATTTTTGATGAAAAATCATAAAGTCCGTACCACTGAATTTGCTCCATTCCCGAAACAAATGTGATAACAATACATGATAATTAAGTCTGAAAGGGGACAAAATAATTAACAGGGTAGTGACCATGGTCGTGGATGTGAGTGCGGAAAGAGACTGAAATAATAATAATTGTAATAGATCTGATGGAAATAAATAAGAGAACAAAAAAGTTCTCAAAATAATCCCTCAAAACGTAAATATAATAATGCCATCAATGTGGTATTTAAATATGAGACACTTCTAGATGATTATATATGACGAGAATACGACTTGTGAAAAGCATTATTAATCACATCCTTTACAAAAGAATTATTAATCCTCTTTTAATGATAAAGTGTTATAAAATATAACCCAAAATAACAATATAGAACAAGTAAAACAAACTAAGAGATATAGATAGAAAGAGAGGAAGAGAGATTCTTATTTCTTCTTCAATTGTATGTATTTTCCTATCTATTACAAGGCCTTTATATAGGCATAAAAAGTGAAGAAAATATGTCATGGAATATGTCATTGAACATACAAAATATGTCATTGAATATGTCATTAAGCATTTGAGATGAAGATCATGGAAGAAGAGTAGACATCCACTATAATGTGATATTTATCATAACACTCCCCCTTGGATGTCCAAAGATAATGTGCCTCCTTAAAACCTTATTAGGAAAAAAAAACTCTATGAAAAAAAAATTCTAGTGAAGGAAAAAGAGTACACATGTTTAGAAATATGCCTTTTGGTTGCCTCGTTAAAAACCTTGCAAGGAAAACCCAGTGGGACAAAACCTTGTAAGGGAAAAAGAGTACAACGCGTATTAACTCCCCCTGATGAGAGAATCAACTCACATCCTTGAGTCTTCGCATCCCAATTTTGTACACCAGTTTCTTGAAAGTTGATGTTGGTAGAGATTTGGTGAACAAATCAGCCATATTATCACTTGAACGAATTTGTTGCACATTGATATCACCATTCTTTTGAAGATCATGTGTAAAAAATAACTTTGGGGATAGGTAGTTTTTCACACTTCAAACCACATTTGTCTCGGATAAGATGTATTATAGACCTCAACCAAATACATTCTCGACTTGCTTCATGAATAGCAATTATCTCAGCATGATTAGAAGAAGTAGCCACAATTGATTGCTTAGTCAATTGCCAAGATATGGCAGTGCCGCCACAAGTAAACACATAACCTGTTTGAGATCGAGCCTTATGCGGGTCAGATAAATATCCAGCATCGGCATAACCAACAAGATCAGGATTGCAATCATTTCCATAAAATAAGCCCATATCGGTAGTCCCTTTTAGATATCGCAATATGTGTTTGATCCCATTCAAGTGTCTCCTTGTAGGAGCAGAGCTATATCTTGCTAAGACATTAACCGAAAATATTATGTCAGGCCTTGTAGTGTTAGCAAGATACATTAGTGCACCAATTGCACTAAGATATGGTACTTCAGGACCAAGAAGCTCTTCATTCTTTTCTTGAGGTCAAAACGGGTCCTTATTCACATCAAGTGATCGAACAATCATCGGAGTACTTAATGGATGTGCTCCATCCATGTAAAACTGTTTCAATACCCTTTTAATGTAAGCAGATTGATGAACAAAAATCCCATTTGTCAAATGTTCAATTTGCAAACTGAGACATAATTTTGTCTTTCCGAGATCTTTCATCTCGAATTCTTTCTTTAAATAATCAATTGCTTTTTGGAGTTCTGTAGGAGTTCCAATAAGGTTTATGTCATCAACATATACGACAAGTACAACAAATTCCGATGTTGTTTTCTTTATAAAAACACATGGACAAATGGCATCATTTATATAAGCCTTCTTTAATAAATACTCACTAAGACGGTTATACTACATTCTTCCTGATTGTTTTAGACCATACAAAGATCTTTGCAATTTGATTGAAAATGTTTCCCGGGAATTTGAATTCTGTGTGTTAGGCATTTTAAATCCCTCGGGAATTTTCATGTATATCTCATTATCAAGTGAGCCGTAAAAACTACATCCATTAAATGCATGTTAAGCTTTTCATGGACAGCAAAACTATTGAGATAACGGAATGTTATAGCATCCATAACAGGAGAATATGTCTCTTCATAATCGACACCAGGACTTTGTGAAAATCCTTGTGCAACAAGGCGTGCCTTATATCTTTGTACCTCATTTTTCTCATTCCTTTTGCGTACAAAGACCCATTTGTAGCTAACAGGCTTAACACCATTAGGTGTTTGGACTACAGGCCCAAAAACTTCATGTTTTGCAAGTGAACTTAACTCTAATTGGATTGCTTCTTGCCATTTTGGCCAATCAAGTCTTTGTCGACATTCTCCAACAGATTGAGGATCAAGATCCTCACTTTCTTGCATAATGCTAGATGCAAAATTATATGCAAAGATGTAATCTGCCACTATATCCATTCGATTCAAATTTGTCTCAATATTGATTGGATTTATTGATAGTTCCTTATTTTCTTGAGTCTCAGGCTCATTGATTTCCTCATGAATCTCAGGATTGGTTAAATCGTGAATTTCTTTATGAGACTCTTTCGTAGTGTCATCTTGATCATTTGTTTTTCTTTTTCTAGGATTTCGATCCTTAGAACCTAATGGTCTGCCACGTTTTAGGCGTGCTTTTGACTCATTAGCTATAACACTAGAAGATTATCCAATATGGACATCAATACGGATTGGAACATTCTGTGCAGGGATATGTGATTTTGTTATCCTTTTCAAATCCGTAAATGCATATGGCATTTGATTTGCTATTTTCTGCAAATGGATAATCTTTTGCACCTCTGTGTCACAAATAGATGCACGTGGATCAAGATGAGACAATGATGTATTTTTTCACAAAATTTCACGTTTTGTTTCACTAATTTCTCCCCCTAATTTTGGGGAAAATGCCTCATCGAATCGACAATCTGCAAAACGATCAGTGAACAAATCTCCCGTTAATGTTTCAAGGTAACGAATAATGAAGGGTAATTCAAACCCAACATATATTCCTAACCTTCTTTGGGGACCCATCTTGGTGCGATATGGGGGTGTTACAGGCACATATACAACACATCCAAAAATTCATAGATGAGATATATTAGGTTCATGACCCAAAACTAATTGCAACGGGGAATATTTGTGATAATTTGTCGGTCTGAGACGAATTAGCATTGCTGCATGTAAAATGGCGTGACCCCAAACAGAAGTGGGCAACTTCGTTTTCATGAGTAACGGTCTTGCTATCAATTGCACACGTTTAATTAAAGACTCTGCAAGGCTATTTTGAGTGTGAACATGAGCTACATGATGTTCCACTTTTATCCCAATTGATAAGCAATAATCATTAAATGCTTGGGATGAAAATTCAGCAGCATTATCAAGTCTAATAGACTTAATTGGATTATCGGAAAATTGTGCCCGTAATCGGATTATTTGTGCCATTAATTTTGCAAACGCGAGGTTGCGAGATGACAATAGGCATACATGAGACCATCTAGAGGATGCATCTATTAAGACCATAAAATATCTAAACGACCCACTAGGTGGGTGAATAGGTCCACAAATGTCCCCTTGTATACGTTCTAAAAACGCAGGGGACTCAATCCCAACCTTTGTTGGTGATGGTCTTATAATTAACTTGCCTTGATAACAAGAAGTGCAAGAAAATTCATTATTTAAAAGAATTTTCAAATTCTTTAATGGATGCCCATTTGAGTTTTCTATGATTCGTCTCATCATAATTGATCCAGGATGGCCCAATCGATCATGCCAAAGTACAAAAGTATTGGAAGCAATAACCTTTTGGTTTAAGGTAGAATGTGCCTCAATTGCACTAATTGTTTGTCCAATACAGGCCACAAGATAAAGATGAGAACTTCTCAATAATTCTTTTCTGGCCAGAGACATTCTTGGTAACGATGAGGTATTCCATATTATTCTCATCTATTGTGTCACGACCCAAACTGAAGGGACATGAGTAGCACCCGACCACACTTGCCGAGCACCAACGTACATTTCATCTAACCTTCATTATTATCTTTTAGGGTTGACGAGATCAATATAAATGGTAGACCTAGATCATGGACAACCAGCAATAAAATATGACGGCATGAACATACATAGTAGGGGATGACCAGACAATCAAGAAACTACATATAAGGTATGAGCTACCACGCTACTATGAAAGACTATACAACAAAAACTAGCCGACAAGGCATACCAAACTATACATGAGCCGACACCTGTCTATGAGCCTCTAAAAGAACATAAGTGCTGCAACATAGCCGGAATAGGGCCCCGACATACCCATAATGTCTATAACAAAAATTTCATACCAAGACCAAGGCAAGTCCGGAGAAAGGATCTCGCCAATCATCGCTGAACTGGACAGTCTACTGTGGTGGGGGAGCTGCACCTGCCTGTCTATCAGGACCTGCAGCACGACATGCAGCGTCCACAAATAAAAGGACGTCAGTACGAATAAAGTACTGAGTATGTAAGGCAAGGAACCATAAATACGATCAGTAATGTAAGCAAGGATAGAGAATATACAACTTGTAACATCTTAGTACCTCTGAGGGCTACTTACATGAAATGCATGATACATATGTATAAATACATAAACCTTTAAAGCATTCGCCTCTGTGGGCATCATCATCATCATATCGTACCCGGCCATAATAGGCTCGGTAGAATCGTACCCGGCCATGTGGAGCTCGGTAAAACCCAACTGATCAGTGGTTGCACAATAGGTGCCGTACCCGGCCAACTATAGCGTGGCTCGGTAGAGTAAAATAGATACATATATATAATGCATGCTCGACTCAGAGAATCACATTCTAAACCTTTCGGAGTGACGTAAGGTCGGTATCCTATGTACACGTTATTAGGAATAACTCTTCACTATGAACCTTGTAAGATTTAGGAAGTACGAACAACATTGATAACATAAGAATAAGAGAAGCAACATTAACATCAATCGTTCCATAAGAGGGAAAACAATGTAAGTACTGCTAGCTTCTAAGAGTAGAGTATCTTGGAAGCTCGTTCATTACATTATGTACAATCGGAGTCGTGCAAAAGAAGGAAAGGGATAGCCTCACATACCTTGTATATACTGCCCCAATTTCAAGCTATGCAATTGTCAAAACTCCTTAGTCTACAATAAGAGAAACGATACTATCGTTATCATTTAAGCGTCATAACTATTATGTATCGACCACAACCTATTTTACGATGAAACGGACAGCACCTCCCCTATATATATGACCTCACACCATTCAAAACAGTCACCAAACAACCCAAACAACATCAATAATAAGCATATTGAGCCTCCCAAAATAGTCCACACACAGCCTAATCACTCCATACATACGACGACCACCGTAGTCGTGTCAAACAACCTGGAAATGTTATGAATAACTATCATCCCATAACCATAAATATATATGGTGTTTCTGCACACCATTCCTCCTCCAAAACTCCACAAAATATGCAGCCCAACAACAACGCAAAACAGTCCACAAAACAATAACATTACTACCAAACCTTTCGATATATATTTCACAAGTTCTAGCTTCAATGGCTTAGCCGCAACTTGGATAATCTTAAATACATATAGAGTAAGAGGTTCATTACCTTTATACAGAAAGAACAACTCCAATTTTACCTTAAATTTCCATGAAATATCCCTCCAATGCTGCCACAACAACAAAAAAATGAAACTAGCGATCAATTAGTGTTTTTCGGCACTAGAATCACTTTAGAAGGCTTGAAATCACCTAGGATTGATATTAAGAATAGGAGGGAGTATTTACAGAACATAAAACCTTTAAAACAACCTCCCACACGAGCTGGAATGACACAAAAATGAGCAACAACAAGAAGAACAAGAGACTTACTAGCGCCACGGAATTCCCGACACTTGATTTGTGTTGTTTGCCCTTTTTTGGGTCTTGAATCTTGAGAGAACCTTGAGAGGATGTTCCTAGGGTTCTAAGGTCTGAATATAGTGAGAATAAATGACTTAAAACGGGTTGGAGGCATCCTATATAGGTCCAAATATCTTAAACCGCCTTAGTGGGCCCCATAGAGAGGTGCTTGGCGCAGTCTCGCAAAAACGTGAATATCTCTCTACTCCAAGATCATATCGATGAACGGTTTAATGCTTTGGAAACTAGACTCAGAGATCTTTAATTTGGTTGGTATATCACCCCGTAATTCCTTGTAAATTATGAGAAAAGATTAGAAATATTTGACCTAATGTTTAAGTAAAATTATGAACCTAAGTTGCGACAACTTTTGTCGACTTTTGTTTCATAACTCGTTTGACTTCAAGACTTATGATACGGATATTATATGATTAAAATACCTTAATAAATGACCTCTTGAGTGTATTAAGCACCGCTAGATTACCTGAAAATATGAGTTACAACATCCTTGATTCGTTTAACTTCTAATACTGGTTAATCACCCTTATACACTCTTGTATCACTTAAGACCAATAGGATTGACTTCTTATCATCTCAAAGATAATTCCTTCTTGGATTTATGTTAACTAATATATGGAATGAACTAACACATGTGGATATGGGTTGTAACACCCTCCCCCCTTAAGAACATTCGTCCTCGAATGTAAGGGTTTATGGGGAGTTTAAATCATCGTGGATTCCAATGGAAATTTCCGATCAATTTTCCCCTATAAAATGGTCACTAGCAAAACTTGCAAGTAATTAAGCCTAACATATGGCTTCACAAGGCTACACAAAGCATTATGCGTATTTACATTATCTACATATCACCATTTTGTATTAAGGAGGAGTATTCTCAAATTATTGCTTACCTCATAGAGCCGTTTCACCTTCCAATGTATCCTGTCTTCCACCAGCATCTTTGTTATCTTCATTCTGGAATAAGTAAGGGTATTTAGACTTCATCTCCTCTTCTGCTTCCCATGTCCTTTCTTCCATATTTTTGTTCCTCCACAATACTTTGACGGAAGCTACATCTTTTGTTCCCAGCTTGCGGACTTGCCGATCTAATATCGCCACTGGTACTTCTTCATATGATAGGTCCTCTGTAATTTGTACATCTTTGATAGGGAAGACTCGAGAAGGGTCTCCAATACATTTTCTCAACATAGATACATGGAATACCGGGTGGACAAATTCCAAATCGGATGGCAATTCTAACTCATAAGCAACCTGTCCAATTCGTCGAAGAATTTTATACGGCCCGATATACCTTGGACTTAGCTTACCTTTCTTCCCAAAACACATAATACCCTTCATTGGTGAGATCCTCAGGAAAATCCAATCACCAACCTCAAACTCTAGATCACGACGTCGGACATCAGAATAAGATTTTTGCCTGCTTTGTGCCGTCCTCAATCGCTCATGTATCACTTTCACCTTCTTAATAGCTTGGTGAATCAAATCTGGCCTATATAATTCTGTTTCACCGACTTTAAACCATCCAACTGGTGATCTACATCTCCTCCCGTATAGTGCCTCGTATGGGGCCATTTTAATACTAGAATGGTAGCTATTATTATAGGTGAATTCTATGAGTGGAAGATGATCATCCTAATTCCCCTTAAAATCTAGAACACATGCTCGTAGCATATCTTCCAGTGTCTGAATGGTACGTTCAGCCTGTCCGTCAGTCTGCGAATGAAATGCAGTGCTGAGATTTACCTGTGTGCCTAAACCCTTCTGGAAAGACCTCCAAAAGTTAGCCGTAAATTGAGCTCCTCGGTCTGATATAATAGATACGGGCACACCATGAATCCTAACAATCTCCTTGATATACAACTTCGCATAATCTTCAGCCGTGTAAGTTGTCTTCACTGGCAGAAAATGGGCACATTTTGTAAGTCGATCAATTATCACCGAGATGGAGTCAAACTTATGATAAGAGCTGTAGACACCTAATTTTTGACCCTCCCCGAGAATTTTCACATTTTTAGCGTGAATATGTGAAATTGGGTCTAATATAGCTATTTTGACTATTTTGCTTTATTTCGTTACAAAAAGAAAAATTACAAAAATATATACATAAACTTTTAGTTTATGTATTTCTCATAAAATTGAAAAATACAAAAAAAATAGTACCTTATTTTGTACTTTACATAATTTCGAAAATTACCAATAAAATATAGTTCTATTAATGTTTTATAGTCATTTTAATTTTGAAAAATACAAAAAAATATTACTTCATATTTAAAAAACAAAAAGTTACAAAAAAATAGTTTTGTTAATATTTTTGTAGCTATTTTAATCTCGAAAAAATATTAAGAAAATAATAATATAGTTTTGTTTTAAATAATTAGTCTTATTTTAGTAGCTATTTTGCTTACATAATCAGTTGAGCAACGTCGTGTTCCTATTTCTCGGGTCCGGGCAAAAGAATAATATTCGGGTTCAAACTACCCGGTTTTAGGCCTAATTTCGGACCTAGCCCAAAATAATCCGAGTCCACCACACGTGAGGGGACACACGTGGGGAACACGGACGGAATCCCATACATGGGGAACCCCACCACGCGTGGGGGACACAAGCCCTGAACCCCACCACGCGTGGGGATCATTTTTCTTGGCAAAAGGCTAATTAATACACGGACAAGGATTTTGAAAAGGGAGGACTTGAAAATTTTGGAACGGACAGATTTGGAAAGAAAAAAGCACTGTTCACGTTTCTTCTTCCTCACCAAAAACCTAACAAAAACCCTAGCAGAACCCAACCAAAAACACCACCTCCATCGTCACCTTCCCCATCGCCTACAACCACCGGCAATCACCATTGCTGCTTCAGTTCGCCGTCCAGCTTCTCCGTCGACCACTGCCCAAACCACCACAAAAACACCACCTCCTTCCTCCAGCAACCACCCGCGAACCCTACTGCCCAAACTACTAGCCCATCGCCTTCTTCCTCCGTGAAACCCATCACTACTGTCGCAACCATTCCTCCATTGAAGCTGACGACCACAGCTGTTGCTGCTGCGTCGTCACTGCTCAAACGACCCTCCACAGCTGCTCCGTCCTCAAGCCAAACGACCACCGGAGCCCCGACGAGCAGCTGTCGCTGCTGCTGCTGCTTCACGTTCTTCTTCATCAACCACCGTGACCAGCCCCATAACCCTCATCTGCCTCACCAGCAAAACCGTCAGTTCCCTCGACCCCAACTCCCCCGTCGTCAAATACCACCGTCAACAAACCACCAGCCAAACGACCCTCCATAGCCTCCTCCTTCCTCACATCCAAACGACCCCTTTTGTTGCATTTTTCGAACCAACCTACTGCGTCGAGAGAGAGAAGGTGAGCGTCGAGGTCGTTGACAATCTTGGTTCGAGTCGTCGTTTTCGTTGAGGTCGTCGTTGTTCGTCGTTTACGTTGAGGACAAAGTAAGGTCCGCTTCTAATCCTTCTCTTGACATCTTATTCTACTAAAATTGATGAATGGTAGTTGAATAAAATTATTTTCTTATAAATGTTGTTACTGTATTCAAATGCATCTTACTTGTAGTTTGTTGTGATGGATGTTCAATATGGTTTAATTCTCAACTATTAGGATAGTCAAGTATTAAGAATTGTTGGTGCAGGCAAGAAAAATCACTCATATTATAGTTATATTTTTGGTAAATAATCTGTTTAAGGCATGCATTTTGGGTATGGAATGATGATTCGAATAAATTAATTTCCGTTTCTGTTTCGTTGTGATTTGTAAAGTAACTTGTAGGGAAGAAATTTTTGAAAGATTTTTATTTACGATATGTCTTTTGGTTTTAACAGTTAAATCGTTCATTCCCTTTGTAAAAATTTTCCATAACTCATGGCCCTTAATTAAATTTCAACTCTTTAGAAATCGAGGTGTGCTATTGGTTGGATTTTCCGTAGCCCTCGCAAAATAGAAAAATGTAGCTTCCTTAGGTTTGCCTTTGTAAATAATAAATGAGACGAGCCTCGCCAAATAAAAATGCAAATTGCGGGGCCCTCAATAATTAGTCATAATAAATACTTAGAATTTGGGATAGACCGTTTAGTGAATTTCACTGCCTTCCCCAAATATAATAACGCGTTAGCCTCTTTAGACGCGATTTAATTAAATTACTTTCTTAAACTCGGGTGCACATTTATGTGACCCAAATCCAAATCTCAACGGAGTCGAAATGTATCTCTAATCGCGGGTACATTGATTGTGACGTGGTGTGAGATGCATTTCCATGACGTTGCAAATTCCTTTTTAAAAATAATGAATGAGACGAGCCTCGACAAACAAAAATGCACAAGCCGCGGGGCCCTCTAAATGTATATATTAAAATACTTAGAATTCGGGACAGGCCGTTTAGCGAATTTCACAGCCTTTTCCCAACATAACAATACGCTAATTGCTTTAGGCGCATATTTAATAATGTTATCTTCCTAAACTCGGGTGCACATTTATGTGACCCAAATCCCAATCTCAACAGAGTTGAAACGTAACTCTAACCACGGGTACATTGATTGTAACGTGGTTCGAGGTGTGTTTCCACGATGTTGCAATTCTTGATAAAAATAACATTAAATGATAAAAGCGGTTAAAAGATAAAATTGGCACATAAGTTCACATTTGTATAAAATCAGATAATCAAGCTGAATATAACAGTTGAGCGACCGTGCTAGAACCACGGAACTCGGGAATGCCTAACACCTTCTCCCGGGTTAACAGAATTCCTTATCCGGATTTCTGGTACGCAGACTGTAATATGGAGTCATTATTTTCCTCGATTCGGGATTAAAATTGGTGACTTGGGACACCCTAAATCTCCCAAATGGCGACTCTGAAATAAATAAACCAATACCGTTTCGATTGTCCTTTAATTGGAAAAAACTCCCTTGCGCCCTCGCGGGTGCGTAAAAAGGAGGTGTGACAGCTCTGGCGACTCTGCTGGGGAGAAATGACCCAAAGCCATTGGTTCAGGGTTAGAAATTCGAGCTTAGAATAATTGTTATTATTTGGCTTTATTTATTATCTGATTTTATTATATGTTTGGGCTCAATGCGCTAAATGATGCTTTTACCGCTTTGATATTATTTGAACTGTATATAAACTGTGCCGAAACCCTTCTCTTCTTACCTCTGGGGAGAAGCTTGCTGGTCGAGGCTCCCTATTCTGTTAGTGTCAATACCCGAAATAAGAAAGAGGACAGATAAGTTACGAAGCCGGACGGCCTTTTGGTTCCCGGTAAGTTGCCCCCTCCTCGACTCGAGTTGTCCGCTTGGTACACTGTCTAGAACACTGACCCAGGTTATGAACTTAGAATAACTCAGCTTCATGCCGGATCCCTAGTAGGAACGTTTATTTGCATCATGTGCATTTGGCTTAGGGGACTCAACACAGGGGTTGGGTTCGTCTAGGACAAGCAACCTGAAAATAATAGACCATCTTTGACATCCTATGTGCTACATGTTGTATTTATTCAAGGGTGAATGGGTCATTTGGCGGACCAATGATATTTGCGGACAAATGACACTCCTTATCATGCTGATCACGTTAAATAAGAAAGTTGCACTATTTTTGATAAACATGCTATTATGTTAATTAAGCATATGGGGAACATTGTGGAATTCAAGAAACCTTGGTATTCCACATGTCCCCCACGCTTCATTTTTTAGGAAAAACACATGGGGAACATTTGTGGAATCCAAGAAGTCTTGAAATCCACTATGTCCCCCATGCTTCATTTTTGGGAAAAAGCACATGGGGAACATTTGTGGAATCCAAGAAGTCTTGAAATTCCCCATGTCCCCCATGCCACATTTTTGAAAATATTAACAAAATAATAATAAATAAAAAGAGCATTGGAAAATTCAAAAAGATTTTTTATGTAATCATCATTTTCCACAAATTAGAAAATTGTGAAAAGACGAGAAAATGACATCGTAGAGATATAACTACTTATTTTAGAAGAAAAAAAAAACAATGTCCGAGTAGTATCGAAACTCTGCCGAAATTTTGAAAAAATGAAAAAAAAATGTCTTATTAGTTTGTTATATTAAAAGCGAAGGAGAAATAGAAGAAAAAAAATCATCATTGTTCTGTCTTGTTTTTTTTTTTTCAAAAATATAGAAAAGAAAATAGTTTGTTTTGCCATTAAATGAAAATGAAAAAGAATCTGGGTTTTTAAAACATTTTTTTTTCTCTATCTTATTTTGTTTGTCTACGAAAATGCCAAATAAAAATAAAAAGAGTCGGGCATTGAACGTGATTTTATTATATGTTCCAAAATAAATATATATATAATCCAAAAAAAAGGTTCAAAAGAAAATTCAAAAATATTTTGATTCTTCTTTAAAAATTCAAAATTCAAAAAAATATTTTTTTTAAATATTTTTTTAAGCAAGGTAAAAATTCCAAAAAAAAAATATCTTTTTCTTTAGAATAAGAAAAACAAAGGAAAAAGAAGGAATGTTTTATGTTTTTGTATGTTTTTTTGTTAATTTGTTTGTTTGTTATGAATGAAAAATAATAGTCTATTTGATTGTTGTGGGAAAAATATAATAAAAAAAATAGAAAATGGAAAAGGGTCTTCTCAAAAATAGTTTATTTACCCGAACTACGCGGGTTTGATTCTCACCGGATGTGAGATACGTAGGCAACCCTCATCGGGTCCAACCCCACCTTTTGCTAAAAAGCCAAAAACAAATAAGTAATAATAAAACAAAAAAACAAATAATATGTCAAATTTTAATTTTGTCATAAAGAAGTCGGGTGATGTTGTTTTGTCATAAATAGCCGAATGTTTCCGAAAGGGACGCCGGAAGGCTGACTTTGCATAAACAGCCACCTTCGGGTCATTTTTAAGATTTGGTCCAGTTTACCCACACAGCCTTAAAAACCTTCGTCCCCGAGACGTTGAAAGGCCGTGTTTGCAATATTGACTTTTCTAATTTGAAAAACGATAAGAAAGAGTTATAAATAAGTCAGGTGATGCTGATTTGTCATAAATAGCCGAATAGGCAATCTCCATAGGATTCGACCACAACAAAAAAAGTATATAAAAAAAATGAAATGAAAAAACGATGAAAAAAAATATGAAAAATCGGAAAAAATGATGAAAAAATATGTTGATAATAATAAGGACCGACTGAGTCCATTCTAACATGTTCTGTTTTGAATTGTAAAGAAAGTTGAGGTGGTCGGTTTGTGGTAAGCGGCCAACACAAGGTCCAAGGAAAAATGACAACTGACGTCGAAACTGTTACAAGTGCTCCAGAGACTCAGGGTCGGAGGGTTCAACACGAGTCTACTATGGTTGAGGGAAATAGAATATTGAAACAGAAAATGACCGAAATGTGTCAAGAATGGGCTGGTGGTCAAGGACAGCTTCGTCATGAGTCACAATTTGCGACACAACAAGAGCGGTACCACGTTACTGAGTACCACTCGTACTCGTTTGATCTTCCTACAAAGATTGAGAAGCCTGCCCGAAAGATGGTACAGGAAGAAATGGCCCAAAGAGTGAAAAGCTTAGAACAATGGTTGAAAAACATGCAAGGGTTGGCAGGTCAAAAGAGTGTTGCCTTCAAAGATCTATGTATGTTCCCCGATGTCCACTTGCCGCCTGGTTTCAAGACACCCAAATTTGAAAAGTACGATGGACATGGAGATCCCATAGCCCACCTGAAAAGGTATTGCAATCAACTGAGAGGTGCAGGAAGAAATGAAAAATTGTTGATGGCTTATTTTGTGGAAAGCCTTACGGGAGTAGCCTCCAAATGGTTTATGGATCAAGACACGTCTCGCTGGTATGTCTGGGACGACATGGCACAGGCCTTTGTCAAGCAGTTCCAATACAGCATCGACATTGCTCCAGACCGCATTTCCCTTTCAAACCTGAAGAAGGAACCAAGTGAAAGTTTCAGGGAATATGCCATTAAATGGAGAGAGCAAGCAGCTCGAGTTACGCCACCCATGGATGACCCCGAGCTAATAACTGTCTTCCTTCAAGCGCAAGATCCAGACTACTTTCAAAACATGGTGTCCGCAGTTGGCAAATCCTTCTCGGAAGCAATCAAAATGGGAGAAATGGTAGAGAATGGTCTTAAGACAGGAAAAATTATAAGTCAAGCAGCTTTAAAAGCCGCAACTCAGGCTGTCCGGGTTGAGTCTGATAATCTTA